>NC_089793.1:30547823-30577823 GCF_040412425.1 Macrobrachium rosenbergii | reverse complement strand
GACGGCAAATGAAACATGCAGCTCCTCTCTCTCTCTCTCTCTCTCTCTCTCTCTCTCTCTCTCTCTCTCTCTGTTCTTCACATCTTGAAGAGAGAATGTCGTGGAGACGGCTTCCATGTACTTCTCCTGTTAACTATAACTTGGCTTGACCTTGAAAAATTTCCCCGAAAATGTAGTGCTGCTGCACTGGCGAAATACAATAATCTACTATTTCGCTGAATTAGTTGGGGATGAGGGGGAGGGGGGATTTCGGGTAAGGAGTTCAGGAAACTTAGAAAAAACTTGACACCTAAACCAATAATAATAGTAATGATATGTAGTAATACAAGAATCTACATTCTACCTTATTTGTCATGTTAGAGATGTCCCAGGTTTTGGAATGATAAAAATGAGCGAAAAGTGTAATTAATAATAAGAGAGAGGGGGAGGAGGAGGAGGAAGACTGCAACATTAATTAAACTGACCATGAGGTGAAATACATATTACATTATTATTATGTTATTATTATTATTATTATTATTATTATTATTATTATTTTATTATTATTATTATTATTATTAGTTATTATTATTATTATTATTATTATTATTATTATTATTACTTGTAAATTTAAATTTTCACTGAGGAATACTGTATGACCCAGAGGATATTTGCTTTGACAGCAAACTTCGTAACATACGGATCAATTTTTTTCCTCTGCAAATGGAATTCGGAAGTCCAGTGAAATCAAGCAACGAAGTAAATTGGGGAAAAATCATTCGCTGTCCCTTGGTGCGTAATTAATATTATTAAACCCATTTAGTGAAATTTGTATTTCTTTTCCTGTTGCTGCAGACTACAGATGTATCGGATATCCGCATCCGCAGAACATCCGCATAGCTTTTAACATCCGCAGCTGCTTCCATCCTTGATAAATGAAAACATCCGCATTTGTATCCGCGTCTGCTCTTGATAAATAAACACGTTCCCATCTGCATCTGCTCATGATAAATAAAACATCCGTATTTGTATCCTCATCCGCTCTTGATAAATAAAAATACCCGTATTTGCGTTTGATAAAAACATCCGCATCTGTATCCGCATCCGCATTTGCGATGAGGTAATACTAAAGATGTTTTGGCTATCTGCATACTTTTTAACATCCGCATCCGCCCTTGATGAATAAAAACATCCGCATCTGTATCCTCATCCGCATTTATGGTGAAGTAAACAATAGAAATGTTTTAGATATCCGCTTCTGGAGAACATCCGCATAGTTTTTAACGTCCGCATCCGCACTTGATGAATAAAAACATCCGCATCTGTATCCGCATTCGGATTTTTGGTGAAGTAATACCAGAGATGTTTTGGATATCTGCATCCGCGGACCATTCGCATAGTTTTTAACATCCGCACACGTATCCGCATCCTCTGATATCTGAACTCTGACATCCGATACGGCTCTGATCTCTGAACTCTGACATCCGATACGGTTCTACAGTACATACACATTTTGACAGATGAGCAGTTCATATTTTCTTGGGAACATCTATGGGAATTTTTCGAAGAGTTACGCATCTCCCTAATATATTAATTATAATTATGCAATTTGTTGGAAAAAGTACATTTTCTTTATCACTATATATTATTTACTTCTTATGTATTACTTACTACTTCATGATGAGTTTAATGTGCAAATAGGCAAACAGATGTATTATTATTATTATTATTATTATTATTATTATTATTATTATTATTATTATATTATTACTGAAAATTTAGTGTAGATTCACGTTGTTGGGATGAATAGATAGAGCTTGAAAATTCATTTTAGCTTTCTGTGTAAATGAAGGAGCAAATTGATTTCTACAATTATATTATCGTGATTTTCGTCCCATGACGTTATTATTATTATATTATTATTTATTATTATTATTATTTATTATTATTATTATTATTATTATTATTAAAGTCCCTTTCGTTAAGTTGAAATTCATGTACAAGGACCGTTACCCACATCGTTAGAGGAACGAAACCAGCTTCATTCTGCTCTGCTGATAAGAGTAGTATAGTCCTCGTAAAGGATTTTAAGTGGATTTTTAACAAAGATTTTTTTCCACATAAAAAAGGATCTTACCTTATCCTCATCTTTCAAGAATGGGACTGTTCTGCATGGGGTTCATTATTGTTATCGTAGTAATATTAAAGCTATTCAGATATTGCTGTTATTTTATCTGGTTGTATCTTCATGCTCCTATTGTATACGAACCTGAGCTGAATTAAAGTCTGTTACTGTTACTATTGTTCGAAGTGTTAGTTGTAGTAGTAAGGCCAGCTATATCTTGAATCAGTAGGCAAAATGAAAACAAAATCATGATACGTTCTCTTTGGTAGATGAAGCAGCCAGTGCCATTTTCTGTCATGAAAACAAGTCTTTTTATATTTTCTTATTTGCGATTCTGTCACAACAGAAATAGAGAAGAAACTCGAACGGCAACCAAACGAGCGAACGATATCGCCGTAGACTCGTTTTTAATACTGCGTTCGAAGTGCTGAGATACCGCAAGGCGGTAATAATCTTCGTGGGAGATTTCTTAAATGGTCGGAAACTGATGCAGTCTGGTATATATGTTCAGCCCTACACAGTTTAATTCAGGGTCTTTCGGGACGTAAGAAATCGGAGTGCCATCTTGAAAGTCGTTCGGGAAAGGTTAATAACAGATTATATTTTTTTGGAGAGAATAGAGTTTATGTGTTTTCATGGTGGAGGGGGGGACCGGTTACTTGGTGGTTGTTTGTTTAACATTCCATTATTGATATGTTCCTAAATTTTCATGTAATAAGCTTTCTTTGTCTCCTCAACAGCGAGAGACCTGCGTCCGATCCCAGGTTATTAATGTAGGTAGATATAATTTAAGCGCCTTCCCCTAAGTCCAGTATGACTGCAAACCTAAGGACTGTATCATATTTATGCATGAAGGTTAATCAGCTGTTGTGCGTTGCATCAAAGGTTGAAGAGAGAGAAAAGAGGAGTGATAATATAAAACAAAGCATATATGTTATATACCTCCATATCATGATTAAAAAGGATAAGGTCTCGACGAGGTAATAGGATAGGGTCTTTTAGATGTAATCCCAAACCCCGTTAGGGTAAAACCATTCTCTCTCTCTGTGTGTGTTTGTGTGTGTGTGTGTGTGTGTGTAAGCAGCTCTTCAACGGCAAGGGAAGGCTACCTTGTAAAATCTCAGTATGCCTCTGTTGACCTAATCATTTAAATAACGTTACTGGTTGTTAGTCAACTGTTGTGTGTGAGTTGTAGCTGGATGTGGAGAGAGATATGAAAATCATGTGTGATTAATACTGCTTAGAAACGTTATGCCATCCAGTCACAGTTGGAAACAGAAGAGTCTTGAAAAGGTAATCGCCACTCCAACGATAGGTAAACATTCATCGTCTCTCTCTCTCTCTCTCTCTCTCTCTCTCTCTCTCTCTCTCTCTCTCTCTCTCTCTCCTCTTTACTACTAGGGTAGATGCTAGAAAATGGAATTCTTATGATAGTTGTTCCATGGTAGAGAAAGATTTTCCTTGTTCATTAGGAGAGTCACTTGCAAATCAGAAACTCGAAAGTTCCTGTGTTGGTGGGAGTATACGACCAAGTCCGCTTTGGGAGCTAATTAAGAATTAATTTTCCTATTTGAAAAACCTGTAATGAGACCAAGAAGTGGCTTTTTTTTTCTTACTGTGCTACCCACCTCCATTTTCTTACAGTACTTGAATTGAATTTGTTGTTATTGTGAACGTTACTGAGATCTTTTGCAGAGTCACGTAATTTTAGTTGCTCTGTCTGAACGATGTGCATGAAAAAGAAAGCCCAATTAAACAGCTAGAAAAAGAAATAAACAAAATTGATGTCCAGAAAGAATAAAAATAATTAGGCATTACCGAGAATGTCTGTCGAGGTCGCGCATGCGTATTCTTACCGTGACGGCAGCGTTATAACTGCCCACAGTTTGATTTGGAAGCAGTGGAGGGGGCAGGGAAAGGTGTTACTCGGGAGTAGTGGGTTGGTAGCGGGTGGGGGAGAGCCGGGGTTGGGGAAGGAATACAAAAGGTTACTCTGCCTGTTAGGTACGTCACTTCCGGTCCCTCCGGTACGGGCAGCAGATGGTAGAAACATCTTTTTTTCTCAAAAAAAAAAAATTTGTAAAAAAAAAACGCTCCAGAGGCAGTACAAAACCCATTAAATTGATTTCTAGTTAAATGGGGAAAAAAAATTGCCCATGCATGAATTCCATCAAAGTCAATTAAGCATATATAATTCAATTTCAAAAAGGCGAAAAAAAAAGGTTTTCATGATTAAAGGATTACGTCGGTACAGAAAATGGGGTTCTGGTTTATAATGGGATGTTAATGAATTCGTTATAGGTATTTAACTCAACATGCTAATCAGGACGGCCCGATCCATCTATGCCATAATTTATTCTTTTTTTTATGTATTTTTTTTTCTCTGATAAAATGAATTTGATTAAGGTTCGTACTGTACTTTGTTCTTGTAATGAATCTATACGAACATTCATGGCTGCGGTGCGGTTCGTTTCAAGAAATGTTAAAAAGCGAGTGAATTTCTCAAGAAATTTCATATATTTATATCTTTTGAGTTTACTTTTCCCCAGATACCATGCACTAAAGGATATTACTGCGGCTGTTAGTCTGAAGAAGGAGATGATATGAAACAATAAACGAAGAGAACAATGAAACGAAAGACTTTTGACAAAAAAATAAAGGCCGTGAAAATACACTAAACCCGCACTCACTGCTCTAATGGAGAATGTTATATGTACTTGTTATTAAGAATGTCAAGCTGATCTTCTGATTAGAAGTATAAGCGACAGCTCAGATAGAAACAATAATAAAACGTCTGTCGTCAAACGTAACACGAAAAGAAGAATGGGATTGAAATGACTGAAAATAATTCTTCTTAAGTCTAGAATTATTGAGAGCCGTCTTGAAACAAGTCTGGACGATAATAAAAAATACTCTCGACGATTCATTATACTGAAAAGTAAGTTAGTATATCTTTCCCGAAAATAAATCAGTAGTCCAAAGATTCATTAGAACGTAATGTGATCTTCATTGAAGTTCGATACTGCTATATGTGTTCTTGAAAGCTCTGTGGAAAGATTTTGAAATTCACGTTACACCTTGAAAGGACTTTGGCTGACGTCCATGGCCAAAGCCCTGTCGCTTCGGCCCCTAGCTGCAACCCCTTTCATTCCTTTTACTATACCTCCATTCATATTCCCTTTCTTCCATCTGACTTTCCACCCTCTCCTAATAATTGGTTCAACGTTATTTTCATAGGTCCCAGCGCTTGGCCTTTGCCTTAAATTTTATGTTCCACTACCAGTGACTAAAGTCCTTGATATATGAATGAGAAATATGAGTAATTTACCATTACAGCCTTAGAGATTTTGGTGACGACTACCCATAATTGTTGTTTTTCTCGTTGTTGCTGCTACGTCACTTTTTTAGAAGGTCACGTCTCCACAATTGGAGGTGTTCTTCCTCCAACGTTTAGCGGAGACAGGTGGTCGTTCATTCCTTTTGCAAGCTCGGCCGTTGTGGAATCAAGTGCTAATATCGTTCCTAAGACCCTCTCTTTTTATTCGTTTTTGAAAGGTGTGTAACTCTGTGCTTAATACTTATTTGATTTGTATGTGTGTGTGTTTGTGTTTGTGTTTGAGTAGGTACGGTCAGAATAAAAATTTCGTCATGTCGGACTTTTGCCTTTGACTGTATATGTTTTATCCGAATTTTCGTATCCTATGTGGATGTAGTTCAGGTATGACTGCGGTAGTGACCATCGTCTTTTGATATATATATATATATATATATATATATATATATATATATATATATATATATATATATATATATATATATATATATCTGTATATATAATGTTATTTATTATATACAGTATATAATACATATAGATATAATAGATATATAACAGATATATATATATATATATATATATATATACATATATATATATATATATATATATATATATATATATGTATTATCTATTTATATATCTATATCTATATCTATATCTATATCTATATCTATATCTATATGAACATCAGTGGCGGGTACACGAGTCTAGATTTTCAGCCCCCAAGCTGTTTGAACTAGTTATTCTTGAGCATGTTGGATGAGAGTTCAAACCTACTGATTGATGAGACTTGATGTCTCGTGTGGTAAAAAAAAAAAAAAATTACAGCGAGGAAAATGTGTGCCATCGGGAATATGATTATCACAATGACTGGGGCATCTGCATCACGACAAGAAATACCAGACTGTAAAGTATCGTGTTTGAAGAATTCCTGAGCTTACGATCAGGAGTAGAATTTTCACTCATCATTTTGAGCATGACCTACAAACTCTCTCAAAGGCGAAATATACCATAATGCATAGAAGTATAAATAAAATAGGAATGCAAAGAAAAAAAATAGAAGTTACACGACTATTGAGTAAAGTTAGAATGATATTGTAAATCTAGTGCCTATTAAATGTGCTCCCTTGATCAAGCATTAATATGAAATGGAATACATTGCCCACTATGAAGCACTATGAATATCCAGGCAGGGATCCTGCATAATGACGTAACAAAAGAATAGAATTTTTTTTATAAGTATATCTCAGCGACGGCAATTCAGAGTGTAGAAATATTTGGCGTTACTTGAAGACGTCAATCGTATTGCACTAGAAATGCCGAATTAGAATTAAAAGGAAAAAAGCTGATTAGAAAATTAAGCTCATATGGAACTCGAGAAAGTTACCCACAGAAGGGAAGGAAAAGGTCAGCGAGAGAGAGAGAGAGAGAGAGAGAGAGAGAGAGAGAGAGAGAGAGAGAGAGAGAGCGAATGTGATATGACACAATCATTTGCATTTTCCTACTCGTGAATATCTTACAGAGAGTCAATTTTCCTTACTAAAAATGACACCAAAGATTATTGAACACTCGTTTGGTAGAGCATTCTAGACCTAAATAAACTCTTACTATTTGAGTCAGACTTTGCTTGCTTTCCAAAAAAAAGAGAAATAACCAAGGAGACAGTCTGCCTTTATCAGGAAAAGCTCGCTCATTACAAAGAACTCCTAAGGACAACGCAGATGTCCCTTGGCCAGGAAATTGGTGGTACAATATTCATGAAGCTGACCCCACGAAGTATCGCTTCTAGGTAACTCTTTATTGTTTTTATTTATCTATTCATTTTTATTACTTTTTTGGGGTTTGTTCTTGTTTCACTCCGGCCAGGGTTATACAAAGGCATCCGGTACCCCGTTGCATAGGGTTTTGTGAAAGAAGTTAATGGTAGAATAACTTTTCACCTTTCATATTAAAGGGTTTTCCGGTGGTAAGGTTTCATTGGTGCAAAGTTGGTGTCTGTCTTGAAAACAAATTGATATTATAATAGGTTAAAAATTCTCGATAAATTTCAGTTAAATACGGCTATAAATATTCGACTTGATGACACCGCATTAAATTATTTAGCCTTTAAAAACTATTGTACACCAGCTACACTATTAGTATACATTCCATTATGTATTATAATATAAATTCCATTAAATTCTCAAGTGGAATTTTATATGAAATTTTCATACAACGCGGCACAAAAAATGTGAAAATCCCACCATTTTTCTCCGTATGCCTGGAAAAACGCATAAATCAGTACCTGGAAACGAGGAAGAAGTATTGGTCATTTTCTACACAATAACTGTAATTCCTCCCCGAAAAATTTCGGTAATAAGCGAAAAAGATGGCATCGTAAAAGAAGAAGAAAAGGAAAAAAAGAGAGAAAAAGAAAAAGATGTGGTTAGCGTTGCGGTCAGAGGTCGAACAAAGGCAGGGAGAGCACGTGCCCGGTCCCTTCCAGTTCCAGACTTCCAGACCCTCTGTGACTGGAAGGATATAGTAGAAGTCCCGTGGCGTGTGTGCGCGCGAGTACGTATAGTTAGGATGATGAAGTTCGCTTTTAAACCTTTTTTTTTTTTTTTTAAGACGCAAAAATCCTTCCCGAAATGAGAACTCGGTCTCCTTCATGGGGACTTAATGAGTTAATGGGGAGTGCTTGTAAAAAAAAATAAAACAAAATAAAAAACAGTTAAGATTAGGACAAAACACCTCCGCAGTTTGGCTCTTACATTTTAAGTACAAAGTACCGTGGTATGGTGTTATATTACGTCTGAAATAATGATAAATAATAATTTGAATTCTACCGCTAGTAAATGTAAAACTAATTCAATAATAATT
The DNA here is from genome assembly GCF_040412425.1 of Macrobrachium rosenbergii. NCBI lineage: Eukaryota > Metazoa > Arthropoda > Malacostraca > Decapoda > Palaemonidae > Macrobrachium > Macrobrachium rosenbergii. The sequence goes on along the minus strand of NC_089793.1, from coordinate 30,569,520 downwards.
TAAATTCTACCTCTATTAATTGTAAAACTAATTCAATAATAATTTGAGTTCTACCTGTAGTAACTGTAAAACGAATTCAACAATGTCTTGAATTCTACTGCTAGTAATACCAGTAATTGTAAAACTAGTTCAGTAATGATGGTAAAGGCAGGGAATGATAAGAATAAAAATATAGGACAGGCAGCTATAGGAACAAAATATATGCACTCACAAAATTTCAGTAAATAATGAAAACGAATGTGATGTGAATGTGAGTTAGATGTTGTTTATGGACCTTTGTTTGATTGGTTGAGTTACGGGGAGGGGGGGGGCGCCCGTCATATGTTGTAGGGCAGGGGTTGGAAATTATGGGCCTAATGTCTCCCGACTGAGCGTCAGAGAAAGAAGCTCTTCTGGAACCCACGAAGGAATAGTAAAAAAAAAATTTTAATGGAAAATTCATTTAACTGTGGAGGTTACGTGAAAGTAATGGGTCTTTGAAAGGATGAATATCAAGTTAGATGTCTTAAACCAGTAACTGTTATTCCTTTATAACATTAGATAAATATGACTGCTGACGAAATATGAAAATATGAAGGCGTCGACTCACTGAAAATGCAATTAACAAGGCGTGGACTTACTCAAGAGGCGCCGAGAGCGGACACTCTTTGCTTCTTAATGACAGTGGTAACGAAGTGCGTGTTCCAGGGGCCTGCTGGAAAAGATTCGAAGGAAAAGGAAAAGCCAAAAGGAGACAGATGGGCGTAAGGGGTAGTCTGGAAACTTCTCGGAAATTGTAGGTTCTCCTGGATAATTTGTCGGAAACTGAAGAAATCTGAGAAGAATGAGGGGAATGGTAGCCATGTTCGAATCAGAGATGATGAACCGAGGAAGGAAAATAACAGGATCTGAAGTAAATCAAGGAAAAAGGATTATTGTGGAAAACTTCATATAATTTTCCAGAAGTCAAACGCACGTGCTGGCAAATTTAACGCAATTTTCAATTATCACTATGTAAATAATTTCATATTGACAGTTAATGAACGTAGATATACTACAATTTACATTGATTTTCATGCGAGCTCCGATCATTTAACATTTCCTCTGATCGGAATCGTGTTTATAACAGATACAGATCATGGCAAATGCAGGAATATGCAAACTAAAATGCCCGTCAGTCACCAAAGAAAAGCTTCCGTTATTATCTACGGGAGCGTAAAAATAATCTCAATTTTTCAGCCGTCATCATTTCCGCCATCGATATTGTCACAAACAAATAAATAAATAAATATATACATATATATATATGTATGTATGTATATATATGTATATATATGTATACATATACTGACATATGTTAACTTCAAAAGACAATAATATAAAAATTACATTGATTATGACCCAAAGAATATATGTAGCCGCTCCCACAAAAATTAGCGTAAAGCACCAAATCAGGAATCTTTTAATTGGAGCATACGAAAAGGAAACCACAAGAAGGAGTCTAAAACAGACAAAAACAGGCACGAAAGAGAGAGAGAGAGAGAGAGAGAGAGAGAGAGAGAGGAGGAGGAGGTCAGTGCCTAATTGAAGGGGTTAGAAGTTTCGATGTCGAGGTGAGATAGTTTAGTTAGAGTCGCATCGAGCTCTATCACCGTCTTTTTTTTTTTTTCTTCATTCTTCCTCCTTCTCATCCCTTTCTCTTTCTCTTTGCACTCTTACTCTCAGAACTGTTTGTTATTTCGTCATTTTCATCGGCACTGACATGCTCTCTTGTATTTGCTTACTGTCATAATAATTATCTTCGTTATCATCGGCATTCTTTTACTTTTTTCCATTCATGGTTATCGTGTATTTTCTTCTGTTTGACATCCTTTTTCTGCCTGCTTTAGAAGCATCTTTCTCTTCCCTCAATCTTCTTCTCATATCCCTTTCTCCATCAAAATCATTTCTTTTACTTCCCTTCATCTAATTTATTTATGTAAAATCTTGTCAATCTTTAGTCTCTCCCTCTCTACTTCTTCCTCATTGCCATCTTACGTTTTTATCTTCTCTCTCCATCATTATTATCTTCTCTTCGTACTTTTCATCCCTCGAAATTGTAATCCGCACTTTCGTATTTTTCCATTTTTACCATCCTTTTTCTCTGTTGCCTTCCTTCCCTCTACAACTACGTTATTTCCTCTTGCTTCCTTTCATTCATCTCGTTATCAAAATATTCTTCCATAATATTACTATCTGCCTACTTGGTTTCAAAAACAAACTGTTATTTTTTTTATTCCAGTCGGGTTATTTGCTACTGTTATATTTTTTATTCCAATCGAGTTATTTGCTACTGTTATATTTTGTATTCCAATCGAGTTATTTGCTAATGTTATTTTTTTATTCCAATCGGGTTATTTGCTAGTGTTATTTTTTTCCCAATCGGGTTATTTGCTAGTTATTTTTTTTTTTTTCCAATCGGGTTATTTGCTAATGTTTTTTTTTTTAAATCCAATCGGGTTCTTTGCTAGTGTTATTTTTTTTTTATTCCAGTCGGGTTATTTGCTAATCTTATGTCTTTTTATTCCAACCGGGTTATTTGCTAATGTTATTTCTTCTTATTCCAACCGGGTTATTTGCTCCTGTTATTTTTTTTATTCCAATCGGGTTACTTGCTAGTCTCGTGGCCTAGCAGGTTGACTGTGCGCATATTAGCATAACTTCATTTTTGAACGGTTCGTCTAATTACGGATTCACCGTGTTGTTCCATGTCCTGCAGGAAGTTTTTCCTGGCGTCGTAACAAGGCCCTTTGAACTTCGGATGTAAGCGTTCGCTTAATTAATCGCAGGTATTTGTAAACACGACCCTAAAAATTCCAATGATTATTCAGACCAGAGAGATTTCGTATCCTTTTACGGTTGTGATAAGCGTAAGTTTGTTTTTTTTTTCTTCGGGTACATGTCCTATTGAACTTTTGAAGGGAACCGTCCCCTTAATTAGTCGTAAGTATTTGTAAACACGGCCCTCCATTACCTGAGAGTATTTAGAATGAAGACTCATATATTCTTTTGATGTTGCACTTGTGCTGTTTGTCTCGTGCTGATCTTTTGCGGGGAGATAAAAAGAGATAGCTTTGCGGTGATTCTTGTAGCAGTCTCAGGCTTGAGATTTTCTCAAGAGTTGTCATACAAGTAATGAAATGGTCCACCTCTCTCTCTCTCTCTCTCTCTCTCTCTCTCTCTCTCTCTCTCTCTCTCTCTCTCTCTCTCTTGCGTTTATTTAATAGGCATAAAGATCTTTGAACTTCTAATAGTTTCATCGTGAGAATATGGAACGAAATGATAGTGTTGAATACAAACGATTTATATATATATATATATATATATATATATATATATATATATATATATATAATGTTTGTATGCTTGTGTGTACACAGACACACACACACACACACACACACACACATATATATATATATATATATATATATATATATATATATATATATATATATATATATATATATGTGTGTGTGTGTGTGTGTGTGTGTCTAATGTATGTGTGTCTATCTCTATCTACACACACACATATATATATATATATACATATATATATATATATATATATACATACATACATACATATACATACATACATACATACATACATACATACAGGGTATCTTTTGTATCGTGACGATACCATGTAGGCTATTTCTCAATCAATCCTGCGTTCGGAGGAACGGCAGCAATCGCGAGAACCCAACAGCGAGGCGGAATTGATCGGTTCTAAATGGGTCCGTTTTTTCGTCGTTCATTTCTGAATGCTGAGCCTCACTGAAGGGCATTTTCATTCCGACGCATTTCGCGTTATGATCCCTAATTACTCATTCTGGCATTTCGGGCATTTGAAAACCGCCCCTTTTTTCACAGATTTTTGCCCATCCCGGTGCCCCCCTCAGACGTCAGTCTTCAACGTAATGGCTACATTTATTTAGTCATTAAATCATGTTTAGTAGATGTAAGTGGATTGTTGGGATTGCTTAAGGTGTGGTGGTCTGCATTTTTTTTTTTTTTATCGTCTCTCTTCATTTCATTCTCTACCTGATAGTCTCTTAAGGAAGCTTTTAAATCCGCCGTCCACGTCTGAAATCGTCAGGATATGGTGAGGATTCTGATGATTGTTCCTGGATGATTGTTCATTGATGAATAAGAGTATCTGAGACTATGATTTTCTACCATGAGCATATATGCATGTGTTACCAGAATATGATTTTAAGTTTTAGTTTGATTTAGTTTGAGTTTTTTCTCATTTAGGGTCGCCAGCCAAATATCCTGTGTGGCTCTTGTGTTTATGTAAGATCTAAAGAGATTACCTACTGGATATTGAAAGTTTACCAGTTTTAATATATTTTTCCACAGCGCATGCTTGAATCATTTATGTGACAAGTAACCTCTTCAGACTTAATCTTATTTTTAACTGTTTTCTATGTAATGGCCTCTTAAATATCACAAAGAAACGAGAGATGGCTGAGAAAGAAATGATTTGATCTTGGACAAATCAGAATATTAAAATTATTAGAAAGACTTTACCAAGTCACACAGAACAGATTTCCTTATAGTTCGGGATCCAGAGTTCTTATTGGAATAGATAAATTTTTGTGTCATTCCATGGAACAGGAGCCCTGATCTTTCTCATTCTGACATGGGAACCATGACAGCAGCATAACTGACCTTAGAATATTTTGACCCCAACCTTCTATCCTCTTTTCTCGATTTTCTGTTCCTCTTTATTATGTTCTGAATAATAATAATAATAATAATAATAATAATAATAATAATAATAATAATAATAATAATAATAATAATAATAATAATAATAATATCGCTAGATATTCTGACATGGGAACCATGACAGCAGCATCACCTACCTAAGAATATTTTGACCCCTACGTTCTATCATCTTTTCTCGTTTTTCTTTCTGTTTATTCTATTCTGAATAATAATAATAATAATAATAATAATAATAATAATAATAATAATAATAATAATAATAATATCGTCTCATTTATTTCATTTATTCTTACTCCTTAAGTGGTAGTCTGAATAATAATAATAATAATAATAATAATAATAATAATAATAATAATAATAATAATAATAATAATAATATTGTCTCATATATTTCATTTAGTCTAATTTTTTACGAGGCAGTCTGATCAGAAAAGTATTTTAAAAACTGTCAACTTTACAAAAAACTCTTAAAATATATTGCTGTAGAGATTTATTGTGATCATATCAAAACGCTTTAAATTGGCAACCAATGACATTGTAGCGGTAGTACGTACAGTAATTGTCTTTATTACATGACTCCTAAGTCGTGGTCACTTTCCTTTCTGTCTGACTTGTTTAAAATTTGACTTTGATGATAGGTAATTAAATACATAAGTAAGTAAGCTCGGAGTAATGAATATCATCTCTCTCTCTCTCTCTCTCTCTCTCTCTCTCTCTCTCTCTCTCTCTCTCTCTCTCTCTGTTGACACTCGTGACACAATATGATGAGCTAGTATTTTAATTATTATTATTTTTATTATTATTATTATTATTATTATTATTATTATTATTCAAAAGATGGACACTATTCATATGGAACAAGCTTCCAAAGATTATGATGTTCATTAGAGTGAAGAAACAGAAGATAGTGGGAAATACAGGAAGAAGAGATCACATATTAAAAAAGAGAAAATAAATTAAAAAATTAATAAATAGATAGAAAAATCTTCATTTTCGACGGGAACTGTAGTATATGCTTTGGTAAGTTAAAGTATATATTTGCTGTATTAAGTTAATATAAATATATACATTTTCAAGGAATGGCAATATTTGCAGTATATTTAAGAAATATCTGTTTCTTTAATATATATATATATATATATATATATATATATATATATATATATATATATATATATATATATTAAGAGAGAGAGAGAGAGAGAGAGTGAGAGAGATTTTGATTAGGAAAAATATCTATTTCTAAAGAGATATTTATAATATAATATATGTATAGAGGGATTTTGATAAGGAAAACATTTTCCCTCCGCGTATTCGATTTGTCAGAGTAATAAGAAAATGTTACATGCATCTGACCTTCAGTTTCGCACTTGGGAGGCAAACCCGTAGAAATCCAGCGAAAGTAACCGCACGCCTTGCGACGGGAGGAACCAGAATGATCGTTTGTATCACTAAGGTAATATGCGGTTGCCTTAAATGCTCTTGTTCGCCACGCGGCAATCTTAGCGGCGATAAGTGACCCACAAAATATAACCCTGGATGACCCCTGTAACACTTGTTATTTTATTGCTTTCCAATCTCGATTGGAATCAGTAGGGGAGGGAGGGGAGAGGAGGACTTCTTATAATTTTAGGGAGGAGGGGGAGGAGGAGGAGGAGGAGGAGGAGTACGTAGACAAGAGATAACAGAGGGATGACAATTTTGACTGCGAGTGTAGGGGAGAATTTACGTTCTCTCAAGATTTTATCGGGGTGGTAAGTTCCACTAATTAGTCGGTTTAGTGTCGTTTATGTATGTATGTATGTATATATTATATATATATATATATATATGTATATATATAAATATACACCACACATTGACGTGCAAATTGTACCCATATGTTTATGTGTGTAACAGTGAAACTATACAGGATGGCCTCTCTCACTCTCTCACCTTTGGCTGGTATATAAGCTTGCAGAACGAATTTACCCTGGTAGGAAACACGACACGGTAGGCAACGTCCCTCTCTTGTATTTTTGTCATTTATTGCATAATGATTGTGGTGGCATATATATATACATATATATATTTTAAATATGTGTATGTATATATATAATAAGTATATATATATATATATATATATATATATATATATATATATATATATATATATATATATATATATATATATACTGTATATCTGGTCACCAGATATAACAATAATTTTATACCACGATTTTTAGAAAAGACTTTTACAGAATTAAGGTCCCAATTTTTACAGTTATTGTTTTATAATTTTAGATTAATTCCGTTGCAACTCTCTTTCTGGGATATTTCCCTCACCTCTAGTTGGAAAGCTTTCCCTGATGAAGTAACCTTTCTTTTAAATATTTTAAACACAATTGCTTTCCGTCTAAGATGGTTTTATGGCCTCAATAAAATACTTAACAAGAGTTTTTCACTGAGCGATATACTTATGACCTAAACTACACTTTTATGCCCAAATTTCCATACTGTCATGATGTCCATTTTAGAACCAAAATTTACTAGTACAATTCAAAAAACATTTTGGTGCCATAGATGTTAAACTTATTCCTATCAACCCCCTAACGATTGGTTCTATTTTTAAATTTAAGGATCAGCTTTGTGCTATGATGTCCTCCGAATGGTGTATAAGTATTCTTGGCCCAAGTGTAACTCAGGGGGATTTATGTGATCCACTCGGAGACTTCTAAAAGTACGCATAGACTCACATAGGGATAAGTTTTCGCACAGGGTAAAATCTCCAACCCTGAACACTCAACATCCAAGTCATGCGAAATTTTGTAAAACCCCAATGAAAACAAAGATTTCTACATAATTGGACGAGCTTCAAGCCAACTGGAACTACCAATATAAGAGTCTCTTATGATAAAACAGCTTGTTCCGAAGTTGAACACTCAGACTGGCTGTTCCTTTGTACCTGTCATAATGATAATGCTTTTTGTTGTTTTGTTTCTCCTTTGAAGACTTCATCTTCTGTATTTGTGTCGTACTGACAGGTTGGCCCCATACCCTTAGTCACTTTTATTCATTTATTTATTTGTTTCTTAATGTGATTTTAAAATTTAGTGTTTTAAACATAAATATTTTAAATATAATTTTTTTACTTGTCTTTTATATATTCTATTTGTTTTAATTAATTTCTCTGTATTTTACCTGTTCCTCGGTGTCCTTTGTGTAAAAGTTTCCTTTTAAGTCGATTGTCATTTTTATGTTCTGTTTTGCCTTTGCATAATTTTTCTGTAATTTTTATTGTCAATGTTTTTGTTTTTAATTCTAGAACCCTGATGATGTAATCATGGATTATGAAACGTTGAAATAAACATGCAATCAAATGACTTATCAAGAGTATTCCTGTCCGCCTCACGTTTAATGTCTGTATTCGGGCATTCCCGTCCCTTTGCTCATTGGTATATATATATATATATATATATATATATATATATATATATATATATATATATATATATATGGTTTTCCACTTGTAATAAATCTCTTCAGATATTGTGACTTTTTTTGCAGCAGTAATGCTCCAGAGGCTTATACACGGATCGTCCATCTAAGTAGTAATCAGATGCAACATTGCTTAATTTGTCTGATCCATGATATAGGCAATTCATGATACTGATGGTATATACCCAATTCACCGTGCCATTTATTATATTTCACACCATGCAGAGCGATGCCAGTACTGTTTTATATTTGTTAACCTCAAACGAAAAAACTCATTTGCTACTTTTGGAATATTTCTTTCCACCATGGGGTCCACAACCCTTCCCTGTTACAGCAAACAGGGTCCACAAAGCTCTTCTGTTATCACAAGTGGAGTCCACAACCCTCCTCTGCTATCCCAAGCCACTGTTATTACTTTAATTCAGCAGTTACATGATAAATTCAGTAGTGACTTGTCTTGCTTTTCTCTAGACCCACACCCTGTAGGATATACACAGTATATATATATATATATATATATATATATATATATATATATATATATATATATATATATATATATATATATATATATATATATACTGTATATCTATTTTATCTATCATTGTCTCATTTTCTGGATATCAAGGCCCTTTCGTTTCCAGTATTTCCTTAACAACATCTGTTCCTGGTTTCTAGGTCTTCCCCCTCTCCTTCCTCGCGACATTCATTTACAGTCTTTTCAGCGGCCTGTCGTCATACGTTTTCTCAACATGACCGAGCCATATCAGAATAGTGATCCATCTTTTCGCCTCTACGGTGACCTTTTTACTTCTTCTGTGTCTCTGTTTCTCATCCGATCATTCCTCCCTACTCCACGTATATTATGCAAACATTTCCTTGTGAATAATTTCAACCTATTAAACCTAATTACGTACTGAATTGTAACTTTACTTCCAGATAGGAGCGTGGGTAACGAATTTGCAAATTTTGATTCCATTTCCAACCTCTTTTCTTATGCCACACTTTTGCACACTACATGTTGTCACTTATTTAATTATTTTCATTACTTCATAACAACTACAAAGAGTCAAGGAATCACACTATAACAGAAGACCTGTCACTCACCTTTGGACGTAATTCAAGATAAGCTTCATGCTAATGATAACTTTCAAGAGTTCTCAACAAATTGCCTTCTACACCATACATCCTCAGCACTTTTTGTCTCCAGGTTCATATACGCCACAATCATTTTAGTTTAGGCTAGAGGGCTGCAAATTGTTACATTGATTATCCACCCTCCAATCATCCAACATACCAAATTGCAACCCTCTAGCCTCAGTAGATTTGATTTTATTAAAGGTTAATGTTAACTACGATCGTTCGTCTGGCAGCGCTAGAGGACAGGCCACCGCCGGGCCGTTGTTAAAGTTTCATGGGACGCGGCTCATACGCTGTACAGAAAACTGTTGCGCCGAAGAAACTTCGAGGCATTTTTTACTTGTTTCTTTTTGTCCCCATATCGTCAAACTTCTCTCACAGCGAAGCTTCTTACTTCCCGTATTTCCTCCTCACTAGGACAGTTAAAGGCATAGAATTTGCCCTTACCTATCCTTTTTCCTTTTGTAGGACAGGTAAAGGCATAGAATTTGACCTTACCTATCCTGTTTCCTTCTGTAGGACAGGTAAAGGCATAGAATTTGCCCATATCTATCCTGTTTCCTTCTGTAGGATAGGTAAAGGCATATGTTAGCTTTACCTTTGGCCGTTGCACAAAAATCAAATGGAGTCGCAATTAAGGAAACATAAGATGTCAGGAAACATAAAAGATCCTTGTCCACATTCACTCACGCCTCAACCTTCAGCAATAGAATGTTCCACAGTGATGAATATAAATAATCAGCTATGCAAAGTTGTACTTATTTATCGAGGCCTTTCCTTTGTCAGTGATTTTTTTTATTAAAGCACCTCTGATCGGTATATGGTGGTATATTTATAAAGTATAAAAGTGGCGATGTTACTTAGTAATCACAGTATAAGCGCACACAGCAAACAGTACGTAAGAAAATCTACATTATGCAAGCGTTGTAAAATAGGAATTAAGTTCTTCGATTTAAATCCAGTATTCGTCGGAAAAGTACATTTGTACCTCTCTCTCTCTCTCTCTCTCTCTCTCTCTGTATGTATATATATATATATATATATATATATATATATATATATATATATATATATATATACATGTATATTTACAGTATATATTTATATATATATATATATCGATCACAGAAGTGGAATCATAGCAAGCAAGAGAGAGAGAGAGAAGAGAGAGAGAGAGAGAGAGAGAGAGAGAGAGAGAGAGAGGAGAGAGTGGGGGAGGAGAGATAAACGCCTATTAAAGAACATTACACGGAGGAGTCAATAAATACAGAATGAGAGACAGACCGTGAGAGGAGACATAATTGAGATCAGCACGACTCTGATCTGAATGGGGAGCCAAGGTGAGAGATACAAAGGTATGCATGTGAACTGGCTCTCAGGGTTGAGAGAGAGAGAGAGAGAGAGAGATAAAAGAAAGAGAAAGAATAACAGATTGAAGAAAGGTACGTCAAGAGGACGAGAGGGAGAGAAGGAAGGAAGAGAGGAGCAAGGGAATCAGATAAATGAAAAAGTAAAATAATCTGAAAAGTCCACATATTAGATCAGTGTAGCTTTCCTTTATCAAAAGTAGATCAGTGTAGCTTTCCTTTATCAAAGGTTCAGTGATGTTTAAGATAATTGGAAATTTTTTTATATAATTTAAATGTTTAAAATAAACAAACAGTAATGTTCATGAAACTGTAATGCTTAAGAGACTATAGTGCTTAAGAGACTGTAATGCTCAGAAACTGTAATTCTCAGAGACTGTAATGGTTATGAGACTGTAATACTTAATTAAAAGACTGTAATGCTCAGAGACTGTAACGCTTAAGAGACTGTAAAGCTTAAACACTGTAATGCTTAAGAGACTGTAATGCTCAGAGTCTGTAGTGCTTAAAAGACTGTAATGCGCAGAGACTGTAATGCTCAAAGTCTGTAATGCTTAAAAGACAGCAATGCTCAGAGACTGTAATGCTTAGGGGGATTACTTTTGAATTTGAGATGAATGACACGGCTATACAACTTTTAAAAAAGTAGTTCATAGCCACAGCTGCCTTCCTCTTCCAAATTGAGATATGGAGAGTGCTTATAGAACAGGGGACCAGAAAACTATATATAAATATAAATATTTATACATATATACATATATATATAAATTTATATGTATATATATATTTATATATATGTTATATAATATATATGTGAGTGTGTGTTTGTGTGTATGTATTTATGCATGTATATATGTATATATGATGATCATAATCACACTGATACGAGAGAGAGAGAGAGAGAGAGAGAACAGGGGACTTGGTAGAAATAGGGAGGGGGGGCCCACCTAGGAGGTAATGTAAGGATGAAGGAAGGGAAGGAGGAGGCAGATGACTGGGTTGAGGAGGAGGAGGAGTTGGGGGTTAGTTGTTGTCCGTTGAGGAGGAGGAGGAGGAGGAGAAAGAGAGAAATTCAGCTTTCCAGATGTCGCACGCCTTCTGGTGTCGCTTGCTCATGCCCTCGGGGAAGGCGCCCCTGGTCTGCTGCTGCTTACACGTGCGACGTCAACGATAAGAAGGGAAAAGGGGGAATGCAAAGTTGGTGGAGGGAGAGGAGGAGACGAGGAGGAAGGTGGGGGGGGGGAGACTGAGAGGGAAAAATTAAAGGCAGCCTGGATTGAAATTCCCGACTCGAGACGAGTGACTGATTAAATCCATGGCTTTGAAGGCATCGTGAATAGTATCTCCAGTTATGTAGGAGAGAGAGAGAGAGAGAGAGAGAGAGAGAGAGAGAGAGAGAGAGAGAGAGAGATGTAGCTTTATGACTTGGGTACATTATGTTCTGTGACAATGAAGAAACCGTCTGAAATGAAGATGTAATAAATACAAGTGGTCAAAGTTAAATAAATGGGTTAGAAGACATAACTTGTTCGTGTTTTTTTTTCTTTTTCTGCTTGTATATTTATATATGTATACATATATGTGTGTGTGTTTATATATACATGTGTATATATACACATATGTACACATATATGTATATATGCGTATATATAAACATATACTTATATATGTATATATATATACATATACAAGCAGAAAAAGAAATAACTCTATATATTTACAATTCATTCATCATTGTTAGCAAGTTTGTGAGGACCTTAGGAACAAAGAACAAGAGACAAAATTAGGAAGATTGTCTCCTTTGCTAATGATTCGAAAGCTTCTTTTAAAAGGACAAGTTGGAAAATTAAATTTATTCCTCGTAGACGAACAGACTTGCTTTTAATTATTTGTATTCTCGCGTAACTAGATACTTTTCCATTGTAGTCTTTCATTATATATAATTTTTTTTTTTCAAGAATTCCGTAATACGATGATAAATCTTTTGTCTAATTTCACCGAAGAGAGAAACCGAGAAATCACTAATGGATTTGGCTAGTCCTCGTTTTAATTAAATACCTGTGGCCATATTTCACCTGGATGCCAACCATTCCATTGCGAAGGTTAAGAGATTTGCCTAATGAAAACGCTTGTTAATTGGGGTTGGCCTCCCGTTCTACCTGGCAAATGTCCGTTGCAAATTTATTGCGTATTGCGTAATCGGCGGAGGTGTAAGTTTGTGGCTTTCGTAGTGCCTTTCATTGCAGTAAGGTGATCTGCAGTTGTGGTAAAATTTTGGTTTTTGATGCATAATCAGTTTAGATGACTTGGGATGATTATAATGAAATTATCTGAATGTGGTGGATCTGTCAGAAAGTTGTCCCCATAACCTGTCAAACGATTCTCCTTTTGACGACGAAGGTCAGTCAGCTTGATTCCTGTCTTTCCGTTCAGACTTTCATCCATCCTGTCAACCCTAATTTTACGTCTCTGTTCTTATAAGAGCTTAATCATTTTTAAGCTGCTGTATCGCTTTCATTCATTTATTTCGGTTTCATTCGTAATGTCACCTGTGGAACCTTAAATACTGTCTCTTCTTCAATGTGTATTGTTCCTTCGTAGGGCTTTTCTGCACCTATAATCTTTATAACCATAATATCTCTGATTGGCCTTAGTATTTTGCAGCTTTTGTACCTGAACAAATTCTATGCAACCTCATCCAGTCTCGTCCTATTCATCCTTATGCGAACAAAGCCTCTTCAGACTCATCCATTCTCAAATTTTGTTCAGCTTCATCAAAGTCACGCATGCTCAACTTTGTGCTCAGTCGCTGGCCTGCACATATGTACCTGTACCAGTTCAGAGTAGGGCAAGCACAGTTGCTGGCTTACCTTTTGCATTCAAACTAGCGGTCAGTTATGTTTTACTGATACAACGCACGATGACACAAATCACATTCTTTTCACTCTTTTCCACTGTCGAGTGTTCCTCACTCACTCTGTTCTCTCATTTAGCAGTTCTGTTCAGATATAAGTTTTACCTCTCACGTTCTTTGCTTGAAACTTCCGTCCACTATTCACCCTCTTTCGTCTGTCTCTCAAGATTCAGTGTAAGACGTACTTCGACCTTCAGCTGCGTTACTTTCTGTCCTTTCACCCGTTCGTTTGTTGACGGTAAATATCCTCAGCCGATATCGTTTTTGTAACTCATTGGCCGCTGATATTTACCGTCAGTTCAGAAAAAAAAAAGACTGTCTAACTTCTTGAGCTTTGCCTTGCTCCATTTTATTATCGCTTCAGAATAAATACTTTGGGTGTGCCTTAAGAGAGATTACAATTTAACTTACTGGTCTAATTCAACTTTTTATAACAATAATAATATGAATGTGAATTTTGCATTCCGCATCCCATTTATATTTAATTGCACCGTAGTTATGTTTGTGTTTGAAGGTCGTAGTTGTTTTAAATGTTTTTCTTTAACTGCACTGGTCCTCTTACCAACGGGCATGTTTATGTGGTTAATCATTCTGGAATAAGCTGTTACCTTGTGCATTATCGATTACATCTGTCAGAATTACGATGTTTTACTGATAATATTGCCCTCTTTTCTGCTTAATTAATTTATTTATTCGTGTACTTTTGTTCCATTTTATTATTTTCACGCAGTAATTATAATGATCCTAATGATATTGAAGAATATGTGTCAGTTTTCCTGCGTAAGAGGTTCTTATTCCTGTGCAGCCATGTATTCCCTGATTGAAAACATGCAGCTGCAATAATTATTTTTTGTTGTTGTTTGTTGTTGTCATTGTTTTTAGTTTTCAATAGCTGTTTATTATTTCTTACCGGAGAAGTAACTACTGCAGATGATAGTTTATAGGAGTCCTCTGTTAACAGTGGTAACATTCATTTTGTCCGACTAGGAATTAACACAGGAAATTATTCAGCTTACACTCGAGTACATGGATCGTAATGTAAAGAAAGCTAGGAAATGCTGGAATTTTAATTCTACCTTCCGGTAGCTCTCTCTCTCTCTCTCTCTCTCTCTCTCTCTCTCTCTCTCTCTCTCTCTCTCTCTCTCTCTCTCTCTCTCTGCACACACACACACATATAGTCTAGAAAACTCAAGACAGGAAAACAGTTCCTCTCTTTTAGAGTAAGAGGATTGAAAGTCTTCTTGTAGTTGGGCAGCGTGCCATCGTGGCACCTCGACAAAATTTGACTGCTGAGTACCCTAGAAAGTAAAGTGGTGCGCACTTGTTCGTCAGGCCTTGATACTATAGCTACCTGTTAAAAGTGAAGTCAAGGAATATGGGTAAATAGGATTTCACCCTGAGACAACTTTAATCATGATTAATATAAAATAAATAATTAATGTTATCATTAATTATAAAGACTGAAGGCAGCGGACAGACAGACAACAGAACAGTATTCCAATTATGACACGGTAATAAGCGCCTTGAAAATATCTATTTAGCCACAGTTTAAACGCCATTTTACTTTGAAGCAAATGAAAGAATAGAGTATTTATTTTATATCTGACCATATATAATGACTGTGATTCTATAATGATAAGGACTTTTTGGTTTTCTGAAAAGAAAACTACTGTGCGGGCTTTGTCTGTCCGTCCGCACTTTTTTTCTGTCCGCCCTTTTTCTGTCCGCCCTCAGATCTTAAAAACTACTGAGACTAGAGGGCTGCAAATTGGTATATTGATCATCCACCCTCTAATCATCAAACATACCAAATTGCAGCCCTCTAGTCTGAGTGGTTTTTATTTTATTTAAGGTTAAATTTAGGAATAATCGTGCGTCTGGCAACGATATAAGCCAGGCCACCACCAGTCCGAGGTTAAAATTTCATGGGCCGCGGCTCATACAGCATTATACCGAGACCACCGAAAGATAGATATATTTTCGGTGGCCCTGATTATACGGTGTACAGAAAACTTGACTGCGCCGAAAAAACTTCGTAGTCACTCAGTACATGAAAGTTATGGTTGAATAGTAGACAGTGCTGCGTATCACTAAGAAAAGAATTGCCTTTTACCCTTAGGGGTCTAGTGTCGTCAGTGCACCTCACGTGGTGCACTGTAGGTATTACTTACGGTTCTCTGCAGAGTCCCTTCGTCCCCTAGCTGCAACCTCTGCTATTCCTTTTTCTGTACCTCCGTTCATATTCTTTTTCTTCCATCTGACTTTCCACCCTCTCCTACCAATTATTTCACGGTGCAACTGCGGAGTTTTCCTCCTGGAACACCTTTCAGACCTTCTTACTCTCAGTTTCCTTACCATCGTTGAATGGTCTCATAGGTCCCAGCGCTTTGGCCTAAATTCTATATTCCAATTCTCGTATTCTATATAATCGCACTTCACCCTAATGAAGTAAAATCTTCACATTTTAGCAAATTCTAACATCCACCACAGTCAGAATCGACTCTGGACATGTTTACCAACTAGTCAGGAGGTCTCTAAGGAAAAACAAATAAGAAGAGACCTTGATAGAAGCCGCTGCTGCTTGTGATTTCATGAGGCGGCGGCGTTTGAAAACTACCCCAGGATTAGCTGTCGCAGACGAGCTGACGAAGGAGAGAGGCCGCCATGCCGCCAGCGAACTTGTTTTCAGAGCGATTAACCACTTCAGGAGGCTCTTGGCGCCGGAGGCTTGGCCCCCACCCCAGACGAGCACAATGATTCTTTTCTTTTCTCTTTCATTGTAGAGTCAGTGAAAGAAGAAGAAGAAGAAGAAGAAGAAGAGAGAGAGAGAGAGAAGAGAGAGAGAGAGAGAGAGAGAGAGAGAATTATCTTTAGACGGCTGATGGATGGTGTATGATTTGCGACGCACAGATAGGACGAGCGATTATCAGGGTCACTGTTAACATTGGCAAGGTTATAAAAAAAATATGGAAATTAGCGTTAACTTACTAAATGTTAAACATTCTAAATAATATATTCTATTGTAGGATATTGGTTTTAAAATTATATATATATATATATATATATATATATATATATATATATATATATATATATACTATACTATGTACATACACACATATATATATATATATATATATATATATATATATATTATATATATATATATACATATATATATGAGAGAGAGAGAGCTCTGAAATATATATAAATAATGAGATCATTTTTAATATAAAAAAATTGATTTTAAATGTTTTAAATATTGGGAAATCAATCATGAATTTATTATTACAATGAGTAAGTTCGTCTGGAGGCTGTTTTCTTTTCCACCTGTTTTGGGATTTACCTTATTTTGGAAGCCACTTTTTTGAAGTGACCTATTTTGAAACTCATGTCTTTTAAAATTCACCTGTTTTGGAAGTCTCAGATTTTGAAGGTCGCCTATTTTGTAAATTATGTATTTTTGGAAATAGCCTTTTCTGAAATTTACTTAATTTGGAAATCCTTTTCTTAAAGTTACCTTGAAATTCATCCATTTTGATAGTCACCTGTTTTGGAGGTCATCTGTTTTGAAGGTCGTCTATTTTGAAAGTCACGTGTTTATGGAAATAACCTATTTTGAAATTTGCTTAATTTGGAGGTCACTTTGTTTTAAGTCACCTATTTCGAAATTCATCTATTTTAAGTCACCTGTTATGGAAGTCATCTGTTTTGAAGATCGTCTATTTTGAAAGTCACGTGTTTATGGAAATAACCTATCTTGAAATTTGCTCAATTTGGAGGTCACTTTGTTTTAAGTAATTTATTTTGAAATTCATCTATTTTAAGAGTCACCTGTTATGGAAGTCATCTGTTTCGAAGGTCGTCGATTTTGAAAGTCACGTGTTTATGGAAATCACCTATTTTGAAATTTGCTCAATTTGGAGGTCACTTTGTTTTAAGTCCCTATTTTGAAATTCATCTATTTTAAGAATCACCTGTTTTGGAAGTCATCTGTTGTGAAGATCGTCTATTTTGAAAGTCACGTGTTTATGGCAATCACCTGTTTTGAAATTCACTCAATTTTGAGGTCACTTTGTTTTAAACCGCTTATTTTGAAATTCATGTTTTAAAAGTCACATTTTTGGAAAACATCTGTTGTGAAGATCGCCTATTTTGAAAGTCACGTGTTTATGGAAATCACCTATTTTGAAATTCACTCATTTCTGAAGTCACTTTTTTAAAAATCACCTGACATTCATTTGTTTTAAAAGTCACCTATTTTGAAGGTTGCCTCTTTTGAAAGTCATGCGTTTATGGAAATCACCTATTTTGAAATGTACTTATTTTGGAAGTCACTTTTTAAAGTCACCTATATTGAAATTCATCTGTTTCAAAAGCCACCTGTTTTGGTAGTTACCGATTTTGAAGTTTGCCTATTTTGAAAATAACATGTTTCAGTAGTCACCTAATTTGGAAGCAACAAGGAATTCACCTGTTTTGAAATTCAGCGCTGTTTTCCTGCTCGGCCAATCAGCGGTGAGCATACATTCGACCTCCTGCTGACCACCTCGTTTATAACGAATAGGACTGGCCAAGATAGACAGTCTTCTCTCGTCTTTCGTCATGAAAAGGCTCAGCAGAGCTTGAGGAGAACGTGGTCTATAACAGTACTGACGAATGTTTTCTTCTGAGTAAGGACAACTCCACGGAAGATATACGCTATGTTTCAGTTTCCATCGTAGTAACTCTGTAATTGACGTAGTATATCCCAATGTCTATAAATTCAGGTCTTCTCACGGCACCTTGGAGCCGCGTAGGAAGTTGGAGGGTGAGAGAGTTTGGGATCAGAGAGCTGACATCAGGTCAGAGAACTGGCGTCACGGTGACTCCTCCCCGTCCTAAGTTAGTTGTCGAACTTCCTTACCAATAAAGGAACCGTGTTTTCTTTTTCCTTTTTTATTCAGACTACATTTTGTTCTCTTAGGAAAATAAAAGTCAAACTTCAAATACTTCATTCTGTTTTATTAAAGCAGTCATGTAAAGAAATATTTTACATAGTAAATACCTAAAGTTTTTTCTAGTGTTAGACACAATTTACACTCATAAATGTATTAATGCTATACACATTATATATTTCAGTTATATATTACTAGTTACCTTGCCAACTTTTTCATTTTATTCTGCACTCCCCTGTCGGATGCAGCCAATAAATGCTTAAGCCCATCTTAATTCAGCCTATAAAAACAATGTATGACGTACCAAATTTATCTTTTACTATTCTCCGGAAGTTCATCAGTGAACAGGATTATGTAAGCAAACTCTTTTGGAAGGGGAAAAGTCTTTTACTTCTCATTACCTTTATTTCCTTCGATATCCAAGTCACTTCCTGTAAGGTTTAATTTTCGGTTTCCAGGCTTATCCTATGTGTTCCCGTAGGGGGATAGTGCCGTCAGTGCACCTCATGCTGCACTGTAAGCAATTCTTACGGATCTTCGCAGCGTCCCTTCGGCCCCTAGCTGCGACCCCTTTCATTCCTATTACTGTACCTCCGTTCATAGTTTCTTTCTTTCTTTTTACTTTCCACCCTCTCCTAACAATTGATTCATAGTGAAACTGCAAGGTTTTCTTCCTGTTACACCTTTTAAACCCTTTTACCGTTAATTTAAGTTTCAGCGCTGAATGACCTCATAGGTCCCATCGCTTGGTCTTTGGTCTAAATTTTATATTCTATTCTATCCCATATGCATTCCCTGATGGCTTCCTATCTGGAGGCACTCGAGAATTAAATGAATCGAACTTGTTGTCTACAAGGCAAATGAACTGGATTGTGGTTCCCCGATCCTTATCGTCAAGAGACATTTCTTGCCGAAGAATTGGACACATTTATCCATATTTTCGGGCAGTAGGGGCACCGGTATTTTAACATTCATACATTACATACCTGTAACAGTGATATGCTTTTTAGAAGTTTATGTGCTGTCCGTAGATCACTTTTAGTTTTCTGTAAAAGAAAACTATTGTGCCGGCTTTGTCTGTCCGTCCGCACTTTTTCTGTCCGCCCACAGATCTTAAAAACTACTGAGGCCAGAGGCCTGCAAATTGGTATTTTGATCATCCACTCTCCAATCATCAAACATACCAAATTTCAGCCTTCTAGCCTCAGTAGTTATTTTATTTAAGGTTAAATTTAGATATAATCGTGCTTCTGGCAACGATATAGGATATGCCACTACCGGGCCGTGGTCAAAGCTTCATGGGCCGCGGCTCTTACAGCATTATACCGAGACCACCTAAAGATAGATCTGTTTTCGGTGACCTTGATTATACGCTGTAGCGGCTGTACAGAAAACTCGATTACGCCGAAGAAACTTTGGCGCATTTTATACTTGTTTTTTCTCACAATTAGTAACTCTCTAACTGACCCACTGAGAGCGAATCTGTCTTCACGACAATATAAACCTATGGTCAAGGAAAAAATTTCTAGTAAGTGTTATCAGGTGTGATGCATCGGCATACAATGTATTTCCCTTTTACTGTCAGCTGTGATTACAAATGCTGTATTTTCCATATCAGTCCCTAACGAATTCCATGAACTTACATTTGTTGGTAGTCGTTAACCAATGCCACTACAGGAAATCCAACTTTTTCAACCCGATTTAATCATTTTAAAAATGAGAGCTTTGCTCATTTCAGTGACGAAGCTATTATAGATAATTTGCTTTCAGGAAGCGTAAGACTTCTGACCATCTCACATTGCTCTTGATATTTACGGTCATGCAAAGTATTGGTGACTTTATCTTAACTCCATATTTGTTAAAGACTGCACTCGTCTAAGGAAATTACATATAGAAGTTCTTGTTCCGTCACTCACTCTGATTTGAGCTTTAACAAGTTAATTGCCGATTCATAGATACCAGGGTCTACAGCAATTTTACTGACCCAGCGATATAAAATGGGTAGAGAAGGAAAAGGTAATTTCCACTCTTCTCTTAAATACTTATAGGCTTCTTCTCTTAAATACTTATAGGCTTTGGGACTCAAACTTCGTAAGGTCAATGCCCTACTAATATCGTCATCTTCCCAGGTATTAATATGACTGACAGGTACTAGACAGTCTAATTGCTTGAATGAAAAGAATTTCGACAAATTATCTTTAACTGCATCAATGCTGATGCATGTCTTATGAAACTTAAGATACACCGCTATATTCTCTTTTTCCCAACTTGAAACTTAAGATATTTCGCCGTTTTCTCTTTTTCCCAATTCGGCTTTTCCTTTTCCCTCTTGACTTTATCATCCAACCTACGGTCAGGGCCTCGGTTAAAGATTTAGACCTTAGTTATTTTGACGTCACGATCTGCACTTGCGCAGAAGAGTTCTTATTTTTGGTCGGGGATGAGATCTTAATTTATGGACGTTGAGTGCAACTCAAACCTTATTGCCAGGATCTTCGTCACCGGTTGAACTGCAGGATATACGTATGAATTGTATCCTAAATATACATTAGTATTGTTTTTAACATCCTAAAAGAATTAGATTTACAAGCAACTCCTCTAAAAACGAAAGCTTAAAACTAAATCACGTAAATAAAATTGATTCACAACTTGTAGCACATAAAATCGCGGCCGCCAGCGGGCCAGGCACCAAATCTTGCAGAGCGTGTATCTTGTAAACATTGCTGTCAGTGGGGACCTCCGCAGAAAATCTTGCTGCGAGACGCGGGTCAACAAGAGAAAAACTAATTGCTGACAAATATTACAAGAGCAGCAAGAGATGTGCGACAGAAAACAAGGAACTGGAACGTACAAAAGAGATAACTGTCTGTTACGAAGCGATTTGCATGGAGATTTCTTCGGTGGGTGACGTTCGCTTGTTAGACATGTTCTGACTGGGGCAGACGAGAGGTAACATGACGAATAGAGTAGTTAGTTTGGGCAGGCTTATGTTCTGCATAGATCTTTTTGTCTGTGCTGTTCTTTATGGTATTCGTTCAAGTCTCTTTGGGGGGTGGGGGGGGGCGCTAGTGCCGTCAGTGCGCTTCATGAAGTGCACTGTAGGCATT
>NC_089793.1:30525323-30542823 GCF_040412425.1 Macrobrachium rosenbergii | reverse complement strand
CATACATATGTACGTGCATACACACGTACATACATAATACATATACTGTATATATATATATATGTGAGTGTGTGTACTGTATATATATATACATATATGTATGTATGTATGCATGTATGTATGTATGTATGTATATCGCTGGAGGCAGTGGGAAATGCTGATAATCCAATGGCAAATGAGCGTTTTTAATTGTACTAACAAACATACTTAAGAGCGTGCGTATATATTTAGGCACTGTACGTGTATGTATGCATGTGCAGTGTGTATATATATACATATACGAGTATATATATACATATATATATATAATATATATATATATATATATATATATATATATATATATATATATATATATATATATATATATATATATATATATTCACATAACATGCAATACCCACTAACACTCAAAGTGCCCAATTATGTACGCACGCTCTTATGTATGCGAGTGTAAGCAGAGTACAATTAAAAACGCTCATTTCTGGTAGGATTTTCAGCCTTTATCATCACCATCATTATAGTCATCTCCAAAGCCGTGTGTTACAAAGTCCATTTATTTCCACAGCTCAGCAACACTGCGACTGAATTAGGCGTTCTTGAGACTTTCCAACCACTGAACGATACCCAACTTAGGTTTTCCGCATTCCGAATCATAAAGTATCAAAAAACAGAGAGAGAGAGAGAGAGAGAGAGAGAGAGAAAATTCAATTCCATGGAATCTTTTATTATCGTTATAGTGGAAAATCATTGTAAAAGGAAAATAATTTTCCGATGATGTTAGCCTCTCTCTCTCTCTCTCTCTCTCTCTCTCTCTCTCTCTCTCTCTCTCTCTCTCACAGTCTTAGAACATGCAAAAACAAACTCAATCACTGTCCCTTTCAAATGTAAAAGTTGTTTACATTTCAACAGCCGATGATCGATGGACCGAGAGAGCGAGAAAGAGAGACAGAGAGAGAGAGAGAGAGAACTTTTTATCGCACAAAACACTACTGAATTTCCAAAAGGTAATTGGCAACCAGTGAAAGAGTATTACAAGTAAAAATCTAATTATTTTTCTCGATTAATATTTTATTTTAGGGAGTGAGACGAATGGAGGTTCTATGCCACTGCGATTCAAATAACAATTACTTGTTTTATGTGTATATATACACACACACACACACACACACACACATATATATATATATATATATATATATATATATATATATATTCTATACATTGACAGTCTTCACTATTATTTGAAAATAGTAGTGTTCACATATGCAATGGCTAAATTATGACAAGGGAGAGAGAGAGAGAGAGAGAGAGAGAGAGAGAGAGAGATGAATACCTTTTGCCGGAGAGATCACATAATGCAATTAGTAAAACTTCCTCGTTGAAATTTCGACTGCAACATTCCGTAAACATCAGTGTTTACCTCCACGAACTCACAGAGATATCAGCGTTATCCATTGGTTCTGTGTTCGTCAGTTCTTCCACCCAAGTATGCCAAGGTTTTGTCGCTGGGACGGACCCTCTCTCGCTTATGACGTCACGACTGAGCATGCAGATGTCGCACGGATTTCAGGACGCTATATTTCAGAAAGATGTGGAGGGGTGTAGATTTTGGTCCGTCCCCTCCCACCTCATTCCCCACCCCCAATCTTACCCCACCCACTTACACTATCCTCTGCGCCTTCACTAACGCCACATGAACAGCGGACACGTACCTCCTCTCTCTCTCTCTCTCTCTCTCTCTCTCTCTCTCTCTCTCTCTCTCTCTCTCTCTCTCTCTACCTTGGAGTTCACAGAGGATAATACTCTTTCATGTCTAACTCAGTCCAGGAGGAGGAAGATGAAAAATTGAAGATTAATGGACACGTGTGAAATAAGTGTTAGATCTAGCCCAGGGAGAAGATACTGTTGGCGTATTTATCGCAGCAACAGTAAACAGCATCACTGCAGTAAACTTTGTATACGCTTATCGAAGAGGACCATTTAGTCGTTGTTGCTTTTTACGATTAAGCTGGCGCTATGCCAGCATGGGCTCTTGCTCATAGAGCAGCCCGTAAAATACCAGTTAGTCGTCTTTACAAAAGAGAACCCGTTATTACTTGAAGACAACAAGGTTAAATGTTACAGAGACAAAATCCGATTCATTAATTCATTTGTATTAAAAAATAAGTGGACTTTCGTGTTTATTCAACTTTACTCGGTTCTGTTGAGGATCTACTTGAAGCACAGACATACAGTTAATTGTCTTGCAGTTCAGTTAGTTTCCTAAATAAATACTCTAGAAATACAACTTACAACTTAGAAACTTATTCCATAATAAAGGGATTTAGAAAAGATAGTTTGCAGGTTAAGACCGTTTACTGAAGAAGAGGGGAAAAACATTTTCATCTGAAAGTTGCACGTGTTTTTTAATGTAATTTTAGAATATATTTTTAAACTTGGAGTTGGAATATAAAATTGATGCCAAAGGCCAAGCCCTGGGACCTACGAGGTCATCCAACGCTGAAAATAATGTTGAAACAATTTTTAGCAAAGGGCGGAAAATAAGATGGAAGAAAGAGAATGTGGAAGGAGGCATAGTATGCCCCCAGTGCACATCTTGAGGACACTGACGACACTAACGGTCCCCCCCCCCCACCCCACCCCACAACACGGGCTAAACTTGGCGTTAATAGTAAGTTGAATGATTCAACTTTTGTAATCATCAGCCTGCCCTAGTTTTCAGGTAAGACTGGAATATTGTCAGTGATTGGCAGAGAAATCTAACAACACATATTGGTTATCTTACTTTGCATAATCCGTTTTACTGGGCTTTTTGGTTAAGCTCTTCCTTGAAATGAATTGCTTGGTGCTTGTTAGTAGATGCACATTGTTTTTTTATAAGTACAAGCCTTAGACCTTTGTGCACTTTTGGTCGTGCAAGTTGTTCAGCACGCATGTGCATTACTCTTTTGATTTAAATTGACATTTTATATTGCAGAAAAATCTCTGTGGAATTTTTATTTTTCTATCCAGATGATAAGATCTAATGTGAAAGTGTAGCTTGCTAACATTTATATTAATTTTCAAACTAATCTTATAGTTTGTGTCCCTCTCTCTTTTGTGTGTGAGGTTGAATCTTTAAGAAAGCTGTTTCTAGTTACATGGTTTGTTCTTTAAGGCAATTTCTAATAACTTGCGATGAGTTTTTCAAAGGTCGACCGTGATTTTCCTGTTGAATTAGCATTGTCAGATGTGAGGGAGCCTCTTTACGCCAGTTATGGTTACGAGACATACAACAGGAACACCTACCGTCCCTGGTTTATGATTATTAGTATTTGACTGACATTTTTTTCTTATAGGTTTTTTCTTTAGGTGGGGGGACAACGAAGACATGCGTTATATTCTTCTTGGCACAGTCTTAAGTTATCATTGCTTTTAGCCCATACTTCTAAACCTTTTGTAATGCAAGATATAATATGAATATATATATATGGCACAATCTTAAGTTGTCATTGCTTTTAGCCCATACTTCTAAACCTTTTGTAATGCCAGATATAATATGAATATATATAACCTATATATATATATATATATATATATATATATTTACATATATATATATATTATATATATTATATATGTATATATTATAAATTATATGTATATACATTTTATATAAATGTATATACATTTTATATAAATTATATACATATATATGCATATATCTGCATGTATATTTCTATGTATATATATATATATATATATATATATATATATATATATATATATATATACACACACATATATATCCTTATCTTTGAGTGGCATTGTAATGCTCCTCAACAGAAGCGTCAGACGGCAGCTAACCAGCTTCTTCTGCATTGTTAGCCAAAAAAGCAACGAATGCATATCTCGTGCTTTAACAAAGGAAGGTCTGCTTGTTACACGTCGCTTGCTTTAATGGCCTCCCATAACAGCTGTCAAAGCTGAATCATTATTTTCTTAGGGGTATATTGGGAAGTGATTCGACAATGCTCTTCTAAGAGTCATTTTCTGTTACATCTCATTCTTATGAATGCTGAGGTGTCTATAATTTATTTTTGATGGCAGATCTAAGCCGTTTTTGGTGCCTCTCTCTCTCTCTCTCTCTCTCTCTCTCTCTCTCTCTCTCTCTCTCTCTCTCTCTCTCTCTCAAATAGACTGCTAGTAGGAATATATGCGGTTGTGAGCTCTCTCTCTCTCTCTCTCTCTCTCTCTCTCTCTCTCTCTCTCTCTCTCTCTCTCTCTCTCTCGAAGACAGACTGCTATGGTGTTGTGAGATTCTCTCTCTCTCTCTCTCTCTCTCTCTCTCTCTCTCTCTCTCTCTCTCTCGGAAATAAACTGTTAGTAGGAAATGTAATGTTGTGAGATGTTTTGCGTAGTCGATGTTGTCGTAGCAGTCCTTATTTCAAAATAACAGATAATATTTTTTCTAATTTAAAAATTTGATTCATTTACTGTAGTTTTTGAAAATTAATGATTATTTTCGGTTTCTAATTTCAAAGTAATTTTCAACTGTCATTATCGGCATTCTTTTAATCTCTTTGTTTCATTTCATTACTTCTTTTTCGTTTTGCATTTATTTCGTATTTTTCGGAAAAAAGAGTCTTCAGGTAATATCGTGCGCGAGCGCGCACATGCTCATACACATATGAATATGTGTGTATATATGTATATATACATATATATAAATAATATAAATAAATGTATGTATATGTATATATATATATATATATATATATATATATATATATATATATATATATATATATATATATATATATATATATATATATATATATATATTTCCTCTGCGACACCTGGGATGCATAGGCCCTCAAAATTTTATATAAAAAGAATAAAGGAGACCGTGATATTCTTAGCACCCCCTGCCATTCCTCTTCTGTCAAGAGTCCACCAAGGTTTCTTTGGCTAACTACATGAACACTTCGCCATAGTGTTGCAGTCGCAGTAGGCAGCTAACTTGCCTGCATGCCCACACCCGAAAGGTTCAGTTTTGCTGAGGCCAATCGCATGCTGGCGTGCTCCCGAGCCATTTCACTCTCAATGAGTTTATCTGCCTGAGAAACAAACACCCCCCTGCTCCCAGGGGCAATTGGTCTGTGTGGGCAGAGGGTGATTACTCCCTCACCGGCTATATACAGTGTATGAAGCCACACTAACACATATACATATATATATATATATATATATATATATATATATATATATATATATATATATATATATATATATATATATATATATATATATATATATATATATATATATATATATACAGTGTTTATATACAGTATACACTCAAATTATTTAGGCCACTTTTTCCGTATCCCATTATGCCTGTTGACATAGAAAGCGAGTTTAGTAATTAAACGGCTGTGGTTGATGGAAGAAAAGGCTGGAAAAAAGTAGACTTGCTGAAAAATGGAAAGTTAACACCCTCTGGAACCAATGCCTTAAAGAAGAAAAGGCGTATGACATTCAGTATATATATATATATATATATATATATATATATATATATATATATATATATGTATGTATGTATGTATGTATGTATATATATATATATATATATATATATATATATATATATATATATATAATATATATATTTAATAAACTATATATACATACACATCATACACATATTTTTATGCTTTTGTGTTTCTCTGTGCTCGTAAGGCATTTTCTTTATCTTTAACTGATCATGAAAACGTGTTTATCGGCAGTTGAGATTGGAATGGCAGATATTAAAACCTGCTTATTAATTACTCTACTTCTCTGTTCGTGGCCTACTCATCTTTTAATATCAGTAACGTCGCATTGGTAACTTCCTGTTAAAGTACTTTAGGAGTCTCGACTACTTAGGCTGTTCGATGTTCATAAATGGATTAGGAGTCTTGATTTGGACGTGGTTAAGATTCGCGTTTTTGTGGAGAAACAAATCCACAGTTATGTATGGTTAC
This sequence comes from Macrobrachium rosenbergii, assembly GCF_040412425.1. Lineage (NCBI taxonomy): Eukaryota > Metazoa > Arthropoda > Malacostraca > Decapoda > Palaemonidae > Macrobrachium > Macrobrachium rosenbergii. The sequence goes on along the minus strand of NC_089793.1, from coordinate 30,536,812 downwards.
AGATACATGTAAAATAAATCCAAACAGAGAACTTTCGGGAATGTGTGCAATTTCCCTTTTTCAATTCGTGCTGATGTAAGTTAGTCTCCGTGGCTATACACCGGTTTCCTTTTCTGCACATCTTATCCTACTGCCCTGAATAAGAAGGTAGTTTTCAGCAGCTACTTTTATTTACCTAAACTCAGTATTTACAGAGCTATGAAACTTAAAAGGAAAATCATAACTCAACAAATCTGAAGATGTAAACAGACGAATGAAACGCGAGCGTATGTAGAAACAGTCCACTTTTCACATCAACTCGAAGGCCTTAACAGCGCGCGAGGCTTTTCAAGATGCCCACTGTGACTGAGTTAATGGGCTACCCATGTTTTCTGGAGCATAACCGGCAGTGACCCACGACCCCTAATCCTCTTGCATTAGGTAAAGATCTAAAGGAGAAGGAAGTTCTTTCCAGGTGCAACCAAAGTGTCCTTCCCAGGTGCTGTAAACCCCCTCCTACCTGACAGCTTACCAAGGCTTCTGCCGAGTTGTTAACTACTAATCCCTTTCGACGGAAATGCTTACTGTAATACTGTAATTCTCTCTCTCTCTCTCTCTCTCTCTCTCTCTCTCTCTCTCTCTCTCTCTCTCTCTCTCTCTCTCTCTTTTTCATGTTTGGTGGCGGTGATAAGAACAACGAGCATTATGCTGTTGCACAGTGTTTACATGTATGTATGTGTGTGTGTGTGTTTTTGACGGGTGGCGAAATCCAAGTGTAACACTACAAACACATGCTAACGCATTTAAATAAAAGGGCCGAATGATTGAAAGAGTCTGTCATGGTGTGTCAAGCTTGAGTCACAAACGTCTTATTCTCTGCGTGGATCTTTACAACGGACATACGAGAACCAAGGATGGAAGGATGCAGGAGTAGAGGATGGAAAGCTGTAAGAGGAAAGGCAAAGGGAACAGAACAGTGCATTTCGAGGACTGCCGGTTCCACAGACGAAAACAGTAAAAAGAAAGAACTTTCAGAAACTTCCTGACACTACCTGTTGGGAAAGGTAGCATGACAGGTGGTACGAGGCTACCTGATACCAAATTTTCAAAGTAATAAAAGGAGGGTACAAATGGACACTGCTGACTGGTTTGTAAAGATAAGCGAATGAATAAGACTTGACATTCATTTGTTTTCACGAAATCTTTATATTTTTATAATTTTCTTTTGACCTCATTATTCTTATGTAATGTCTTAAAGCTGTCGTTATGTTTTAGTGGAGCTAATAAATGGAAAATGGTTATATTATAATAAAGTTCGAAGAACATATTGTTAATTCTGACCAGTTTTTGTTGTAAACACTCCTGAAACTAAGTATTATTTGCTCACCAAGAGATGACTCCTCCTTCAAGACCTTTCATTTTTAATATGAATATATATATATATATATATATATATATATATATATATATATATATGTATATTTATGTATGTGTATATGTGTGCATATGTGTATATATATATATATATATATATATAGTATATATATATATATATATATATATATATATGTATATATATATATATATATATATATATATATATATATAATATGTATATTTATGTATGTTTATGTGTATATGTGTAATATATATATATATATATATATATATATATATATATATATATATATATATATATATATATATACACTCGAATTAAAACAAATGATCTTAAAGGAGGATTCATCATACGGGAAGCAAATAACATCACAGACAAACAAGGATCAAACACGAACGGCGCCGCCCTGAGATGAAGAGGCGGTATCCTTCGTAATGAGCTTAAGGAAGACATTGTTGAAACGTTTCGCACAGATAATCGCACACACAAGGACCAAAGATCCTACACAATCGCGAGAGAGAGAAAGAGGGGGGAGAGAGAGAGGTCCTACTCGAGGGATACCGCAGGATTAGCATGATAAATGGAAGGACGATGTTGTATACGCGTGTTGGAGAAATTCATCATGATGAGAACGGATGAAGATGGAGGAATTTAGGTACTTTTTGTAAACGACGCCCGGAAAGTGCAGATTTTATGATGAGATTTGTTTTGTTTGTGAATGTTGGTTTCTGCTTTCACGTAGTGTTTGTGAATGTTGGTTTCTGCTTTCACGTAGTGTTTGTGAATGCTTGGTATCTGCTTTCTTTTGATGTTTGTGAATGTTAGTTTCTGCTTTCGTGTGGTGTTTGTGAATGTTGTTATATGATTTCTTGTGGTGTTTGTGAATGTTGGTTTATGCTTTCATGTAGAGTTTGTGAATGTTGTTATCTGGTTTCTTGTGGTGTTTGTGAATGGTTGGTATCTGCTTTCTTGTGGTGTTTGTGAATGTTGGTTTCTGCTTTCGTGTGGTGTTTGTGAATGTTGGTTTCTGCTTTCATGGTGTTTGTGAATGTTGGTTTCTGCTTTCATGTGGTGTTTGTGAATGTTGGTTTCTGCTTGCATGTGGTGCTTGTAAATGATGGTTTCGGCGTTCATGTGGTGTTTGTGAATGTTGGTTTCTGCTTTCATGTAGTGTTTGTGAATGTTGGTATCTACTTTATTTTGGTGTTTGTGAATGTTGGTCTGCTTTCTTGTGGTGTTTGTGAATGTTGGTTCTGCTTTCGTGTTTTGTTTGTGAATGTTGGTATCTGCATTTTTGTGGTGTTGGTGAATGTTTGATATCTTCTTTCTTGTGGTTGTGTGAATGTTGGTTTCTGCTTTCTTGTGGTGTTTGTGAATGTTGTTATCTGATTTCTTGTGGTGTTTGTGAGTGTTGGTATCTGTTTTCTTGTGGTGTTGGTGAATGTTTAATATCTACTTTCTTGTGGTGTTTGTGAATGTTGGTTTCTGCTTTCTTGTGGTGTTTGTGAATGTTGTTATCTGATTTCTTGTGGTGTTTGTGAATGTTGGTATCTGCTTTCTTGTGATGTATGTGAATGTTATCTGATTTCTTGTGGTGTTTGTGAATGTTGATTTCTGCTTTCTTGTGTGTTTGTGAATGTTGGTTTCTGCTTTCTGGTGGTGTTTATGAATGTTTGATATCTGCTTTCTTGTGGTGTTTGTGAATGTTGGTACCTGATTTCTTGTGGTGTTTGTGAATGTTGTTACCTGATTTCTTGTGGTATTTGTGAATGTTGGTATCTACTTTCTTGTGGTGTTTGAGAATGTTGGTTTCTTCTTTCTTATGGTGTTTGTGAATGTTGGTGTCTGCTTTCTTATCACGTTTGTGAATGTTGTTATCTGCTTTCTTGTGGTGTTTGTGCTAGTGATTTAGCGGTGATGTGTTTGCTATTATTACTTTAATTGCTGACGGTTAGTTTAAATAATAATAATAATGATAATAATGCTAAAAAATTCATAATGGCATTATTAAAATTTATTTATTAATAAAATCCAATTATAAAAGGTGTGATTGTTAATATACTGTATTGGTAAAGTTAAAACTTTAAACAAGTTTTGACTTTTACTAAACATTTTTTTACAATATATTTGACATAATTTTGGATTTTACATCGATAATAATAATAATAATAATAATAATAATAATAATAATAATAATAATAATAATAATAATAATGCTAAAAAATCACAGTGGCATTATTGAATTTTATTGTTAATAAAAATCCACAATTATACCGGTAGATTGTAGTACAGTATTGGTAAAAGGTTAAAACTTTAAACAAGTTTTTGACTTTTACTAATACAATATATTTCCATAATTTTGGATCTTACATCAATAATAATAATAATAATAATAATAATAATAATAATAATAATATTAATAATAATTATTTATTATTATTATTATGTAATGTATATTATTATTATAATAACAGTGATCATAAGGGTAATGAAAGTAAAGACATATTTATCTATTACATTCTCCATCTGCCGTAAAAATGAGTCGCATATAGGTGGAGCAAGGGAAGCCTCTTAATAGGATCCCTGCAAAAGTTTTGGAAGCGAGAAGTGCCCAAGTACCCCTTTCTGACCCTGTGACCCAGGGATGGGTCAGTGGGTGCCGTGGTGGAGTGGTAACATACTCACGCTCACAATTGCTGGGATCGAGTTAGCTCCCATGCTATTAACCGAATCCTTAAAAGACTTGCTGAGGAAATCAGAGGGTCTGTACCTGTACAGTGCTGGTTCCTCTAACAGGGAAAGAAAGAAGTGTGTTAGAAGCAATGATCTATCCATCTATCAAATCTCTCTCTCTCTCTCTCTCTCTCTCTCTCTCTCTCTCTCTCTCTCTCTCTCTCTCTCTATCTCTCTATATATATATATATATATATATATATATATATATATATATATAATATATATATATATATATATATATATATATATATATATATATGTATGTATGTATGTGTTTGTGTATCTACATGTTTATAGTATACAGTATATATATGTATATATATATATATATATATATATATATATATATATATATATATATATATATATATATATATATATATATAGTGCGTGTGTGTGTGTGTGTGTGATTAGAGAGAGAGAGAGAGAGAGAATGTTCGTGTGTTGGGAAGAATCAATTATTTAGTTGTGATTCGCAAGCATGTTATCTTGAGACCGACGAATCAGCACTGCTCCTCTACCACCCTCTAATCGTAAATAATTCCATAACGCCTTCGACGTAACATCCTTCATGTCCATAAAGACATTATCAACTTGTTGTTCATCGTGTTTATGTTTTCTCACCTCAGTCTATTATAGTAATTACGAAGCCAGTAATTACTACTGTACATTATAGCCGAGTTGTTTGGCGGTATCGGTGTAAATCATCTATTCAGCCGCAATAATCACCCAACAGTCATTAACTAAATCATTTGTATCCATGCAACTTGACCCCTAGAGGGTATTTGACCTTGGGCGACGCCACGCCATTAATCAGCCCCAGGGGAAACCAAAAGCAATTGGGGATATTTTGTTCGTTTTACGGTTGAAATCATCGGCCGAATTTGTTAAGGCCAAGTTGAGGGTGGAAAGGTTTGATCTGTAGGCGCCTGAAATGAAATCTATTGAAAGCCAAAGACGTCTCATGGCCGTGAATATCCTCTTAGCTGGAAACGATCTTCACTGTCAGTTATAAACTCAGGTTGATTCTAAGACGCCATTCATTGTCGATTGGAATAAACCTAAATTAATATAAAGAAAGTTTGCATGGATGGGTACACGATGCTAATGAGAATGTGCGGACAAACCGTCTTGTTGTAGAGAATAAATTTCTTTTTATTTAATCTAATGTATCTTGTGAGCTGTAAATTTACAAGAGCTCTTGGCAGCGGGCGCTTGACACTTTTTTTTTTTATTAGACTTATTTTCACTGACGCATTCTTAGTTTTTATTCACATGAATGTAGAAGGGCTAGTTTCCGAAAATGAGTTTATTCGTTAGCCACTAATTCCAGTTACTAATCATCTGCTTAATGTTTTAGGATTTCCCAGTTTAGCTCTACGTAAGAATTAAATGGCAACACTTTTTTTTTTATCAGAGCTTGTCCTTATGTTGCTAGGGTCAAATTCACGATAACTTGTATTATGTCTTTCATGATTTAGATTTGATTTTTTATCAGCTTTACATTTGTATTCTAAGGGGAACCATATTTTCTTCACGAGCATCTTGCAATTTAGTTATTTCAATTAATCATTTGATGCCTTGATTTACCTGTGTTATTAATTTTCTTTGTAGTTATATCTTATTGTAACCCCAAGCTTACTCTTTCAAACACTCGGATAATTGAAGCATGCTTGATCTCTCTTGTCTTGAAGCGATCGTGTCTTTGAATTCATGGGCTATTTATCTATTTTGTAATGTCTGTATCTTACGGTAAATACATGCTGGCTTAGCTATAACTTGTATTAATTCATAGTTCGTTCAGTTACCCTGAAGTTTTCTATTCTTTCAGCAATACAGCGAGGTGAATTTGGAAGTGTTCTATTGCGTCTTGTGATTTTTAATCATTCGAGGATCTTATTCTTATTTATAATGTTAATTTCTGTTGTCGGTTCACGGTTTCTCCAGCTATAATTTTCCAGTTACACCTAAGGGGATAAATGTTTTCTTTTTTCGATTACGTCTTACCCTGAGTCAGATTTTGTTGGATGCAATTTTGAAACTCGTTCGTTGCCCCTTGATGTGATTCGGAGAGCATTCAGCAAGCCTTGATTCAATCAGTATTAGTTATTCGAAGTCTGTGGCATTCTGCTTTGATGAGTCACGCAATTTGCCCATCATATTCTCGGGCAACTTATAGTTATTCAAGTAGATTTTCATATGATGATTTTTAATTTATTTGATTTAACCTGTCGGGGAATTATTGATATTTTTTTAAAGTCAATTTGAATGACTTAGTTATAATTTCTGTTACAGAGTATCTTTAGATGCTAGCGAACTTATTCTTTTCTATTCGTTTTTATTATTTTTTTTCGGTTAGGGAAAGGAAGTTGGAGTTCCTTGTGGAATGAGATTATATTAATACTCATGTATCAATTCCAAGTCTATAATCGAGGTTACTCAAGTCTCTTACAGTTGTCTTTACAATCTCCTTTCAGCTATAAGGAACTATTCCTACACATATCATGCAAAAGCAACACTTCGTCGTCATGCCTTAGTCCGTACTGTAAACATCTTGTTTCATCAGCTGAGATTCCGGGGATATATAGTCGTGATCAGGGTCTCATGACTTTGGTCGTGATAGCCCGCATAAATTCCATCGGGTTGCTGCTGTTGCTGTTCTCTCTGCTCTGTCTGGTTCTCAGAAGCGAGTTGATCTCTCTGTTAATTGCTGGCTTCATTCAGAGAATGGCTTCTTCCCATTTCAGCAAGTCACGAGTTGAGGTATGCAGTTGCTGTCAGAGATTTCCTCCTAAAAAAAAAGAAAAAAAGAGATTCTGCTGAGTTGTAAGAGTTCGAGTAATCAAGGAATGAATAAGAGGCTGAACTATAATGTTTAGAGAAGAGTATTTTAAAGACTGCGCTGTCATTGTCATTTATATATTTATTTTTTCCATTCATGAGCGTGTTTAATGCAATATTTCTTTACTCGACAGTAGTGCGTGATGTTGACGCTAGGTAGGGGTAATGAAGACATTTGTTGGCTTTAAATCTACGAAAGTGAAAAATAAACTTAAACTTGGAAATAAAAAACGAATTCATGCTCAAAGAATATCGAAGATCGTGTCAGCGGAAAAAATTGCATATGCCGTAATTTTATAAGAAGATTTGGAATCGAGCTTTGATATTAGCCTCTCTGTATTTATTTAGTTTTATATAACCCTTTAGTGAAATGCTTCTTGGGTTAACTTTTTATTTACTCATATTATTCATTTTTAGTGTCGTTACAAAACTAAGATATGATGTGGAACCCAGTTTATATATATATATATATATATATATATATATATATATATATATATACATATATGTGTGTGTGTGCTGTATAAAATCTGCTTGTGTTGAGCTCGTTTTGACGCCCTGAAGTTTTAATGGAATAATAGATGGCAAGAATAATAAGTTACGCCTAGAAAAAATATATAATTACTTTTCCCCTTCAGATATAGTAATATTTAAAAGAACTGTGCAGGTAAGACCCCTTTAAAAAATTACTTCTGTATATTTTTTCCATTCTATACCATAAGCAATAGAGGATATATTGATGGAAAAAGACGAAAATGTCAACTTTTCACGTTAACAAAACACATTTGTCCAATAAAACTCGATACAATGCAGAGCTCGGAGCAGATGAAGATTTAATAGGCACTTGTGAAACCTGACCTGTTCTGCTGAGGCCCCAAAAAGGGTAGGCGAACGCCAGTCTGCAAAAAAAAGCCTGGATTGTGAATAACTGATGAGCTCTAAGACCTTTATATTACCCGGATAGTAATCTGATACTGCCATAAGAAGTGGGCGCGTTCATTTGACTTCTTTTTTTTTTGCGTATTTGGTGTTGTTGTTGTTGTTGCTTTTGTTTTCCGGTTTACAATACCTCGGGTGACGGAATGCGTTATTTGTTTGCCTTTGAGTGTATATCTCAGTTTTTTTCCTCTCTCGCTCTCTCTCTGTATGTCTGTCTGCCTGCATTTCTATGTTTTCCATCTATCTACCTGTCTGTATATTTGTCTATCTATCTATATATATATATATATATATATATATATATATATATATATATATATATATATATATATATATATATATATATGTGTGTGTGTGTGTGTGTGTGTGTATACTGTGTACACACACACACACACACACACACACACACACACACATATATATATATATATATATATATATATATATATATATATATATATATATATATATATATATATATACATTTTATATATATATATATATATATATATATATATATATATATATATATATACATATATATACATGGTAGATTTTGGATGGGAAAGTAAGATTATAACAGAAACTTCTAAGGGAAGTAAACTATGGGTCTAAGGAGAGGAGAAGTGTGCAGTGAAGGGATGAGCTCCATACAGCATACATGGACCTGGAGAAAGTTAAGGACAGAACTGATTTAAGTCACAGTGTAGGGGACGTATGGTGTAGAGTTAATTTGTTAAGAGCGTTTTAAAGGTTTTACGTTGGAAGCATAGAGTATTTTAGAATATGTAGAGGGGAGAGTGACAAGTTGGGTGCAAAAGTAGGTCTGCGACAAGGTTGTGTTACGTCCATGGCTGTTTGATATTGGAAACGAAGACAGTGGTTAGGATATTCAAGGCAGTCAAGAACTGTTTAACCAGCTTATATCTGATACGGTAGAAATGTTACTTCCAGTTATCGGATACGATTGCTCCATGAGTTTAATGTTATAATATACAATTTGTCGCCTGTAGCTTAATATGAATAACTGGTTTTCTCCTCAAGGAAGTAGGTCTGAATTTTTTTTTAACATGAGGGAAAATCCTGTTCATTGTATGTGTTTGTAATGCTCTCCAATATGTAGGCAATCCGCATATGGTTGTGAAATTCTCTTTTGAATTAATTTTCACACGAGGTTTTAGGCAAATGCTTGGCATGATTGTAAAGTCACTTTGGAGAACTGTTTTACAAAAAAATCTGAGAGTTCACAGGAATTTCAGCGTTTGGTTTAAGTGCAGTTTGGAACGTAACCTTAGTTAGAAGGTACCAAACGTCTGCATTTTAGTTAATTTCTTTTTCTCCTTCTTTTTATTGGTATTATTCCTTCTAATTGTTCATATAAAGTTTGCTGATCCTGTGAGATATTACCCCAACTTGACAGCGTGGACCCATTAACACCACATCGATAAAATACCCTTTTGATGAGAATCAGAAACTCCATAGAGAGAGAGAGAGAGAGAGACCAATTAAAATCTGATCTATGCGTTCACGAACGCTCAATCGAACTGATACGAATCGCTTTAACCTTTTAAAAGCGCCTTGGTGTAATGACCTCGACGAGCCATAAATTGGATGGAAAATCTGTGAAACATTTTATTGTAAAATGAATCAGTTGGGTTTTTTTTCCTTTGGTTCTGACCGGTTTTTTCTTTTTTTCTTGAAGCTCTGTGAAATTGGTCCTCTTCGGGATTATCTTAACATGGGTTATTTTAGCTAATGCATTGAAAGCTGGTTCCAGAAAAAAAATATGCAATCATATGTACAGTAGCTTTAAATCTGGGCATTAAGAAAACCCCAGGTCTGTGGTTTTTGGTTAAAAAGAAGTTTGAGTTCCTCCTCTTTTTACGATGAGTGAATTTCTGAAGTGGAGAGTTTTTTCTAGCCTTATTGCCGCGTTTGCATGTTCGTGCTGTATTAAAACTCACATGCTGATGAAAAAGAACTGCGTATACTTACTTGTTAAGGCAATTAGACATGTTCGTGGGGTTATGCCAGTTATTTTTAATGACTCCTCTTCCAAAAGTGGAAAACATCAATATATCCAAATTGGACTAACAGACGCTAATCCTAAGTTTTATTACTCCTCAGCGTCATGCTTTTGTATTGCATAATTGTACGCGTCTTCATTTTGCCTCGTATTCCCTGCCCCTTTTTCCGCTCAATGAACGCAGCCAAACTCTTTCAAGATTTATTGTAAATCCCAATTTGCATATTCAATGCCACTTAAGGGCCATCAGCTGCCAATCTGTTTTGGCCAGATCAAGAATATCCTGTTTTGGGGCTCGAGTTTTTAAGACCTCGTAAATGAAAATAATAAAAAAGAACGGTGATTTTTTTGGGGCACGAGCTGGAATATGTTCAGATATCGCGCGAGTGGTCATGGGCGAGCTTTTGAAAACACAAGCAAAGCTACTGCTGGATATGACAAGTTTCAGAACCTAAACCCAAAGAGATAAGAAAAAACTATTTATTATTTTGGGGGCTTTTAGGAATGCAGTTTAGTGAATTAATTTTGTCCTCAGTGAAGGTTTTTTTTTATATATAAAGGAAAAGCCTGTTCATATTTTATTCAGTACTTGAGTATTTATATTGTACAGGCTGTCTTTTAGAATTCAGAATGGCCTACGTCGTTCACGGATTAAAAAAAAACACTTCTTAGATTGTAAATCGTACGACCTTTTTGCAAATAAATCCAAAATTATTATCAGTATAGCCTCAAGATTTCGTAGAGTTATTAAGAAAATTTATATTATTATTATTATTATTATTATTATTATTATTATTATTATTATTATTATTATTATTATTATTCCACATCTCTAAAGAACAGGCCAAAAGGTCGTGAACTGGCCTGATGGAATTCTTGAATGTGGAAGACAAAACGATAAACAGAATATAACTGAATGTATGTAGTTAGAAGTAACCACGTATGTATATATATATATATATATATATATATATATATATATATATATGGTATATGTGTGTGTGTGTGTGTGTGTGTGTGTGTGTGTGTGTGTGTGTGTGGAGCTCCATATTGTTAAATCTAAATAACAAGAAATATGTTAATGAAATTTAGATATGAAACAAAAGAACCATGCTCTTAAGCCAACTAAAAATCCTATTTGTTCGCGAGTTTCTAGTGGGTAAAGGTTTATTATGCGTCGCATCTCATTTGATCAGACTAATGTTCTCGATTGACTTGACGTTTGAGAAACAATGAGTTGTGTTAAATTATTATTATTATTATTATTATTATTATTATTATTATTATTATTATTATTCAGAGAATGAACTCTACTCTTACGGAACAAGCCCACGGGGGCCATTCAAGTTTCCAAAGAATATAGTGTTCATTTGAAAGAAGTAACAGAGGGTAAAAGGAAATACAGAAAGAGGAGATCAGTTATTAGAAAAGAAAAAATAAATCAACAGATTGATAAAAAGAAATAGATAAAAATGTAAGTAAAATATAAAATACAAGGAGAATTACTTTAGGGCAGTAATGCGTTGCATCTTCGCTTGAATTAATAGATTTAGTTGTCATCGTTTGGGA
>NC_089793.1:30500323-30515323 GCF_040412425.1 Macrobrachium rosenbergii | reverse complement strand
ACAGCAGACTTAAACTTGGGTATATTACGCTGTCACTGTATTAAAAATCGTTATTATTTGTCTGTTTTTTCTCAGGAGTTCATAAACTCTCTCCTTCCTCATCATTTTCAGTATTTATTTAATTATTTTATTGTTTGTTTTAGCTCTGCAGGGACAGCTTTGAAAGATAATGGACATTCCCCGTGTTTTGTCTTGTCATTTAATTACTATTTGCGGAGTGATGCTTACTCAGCTAAAATAGAATTAAGACTCTTTTTAAGTTATAAATCTGTTGCTTTAATCCTAGCAACCTAGCAACGAGTTTGAGAGAGAGAGAGAGAGAGAGAGAGAGAGAGAGAGAGGGAAGGACAAGCTATGCTCAAGGCCTAGCTCGTGCCTAAGCCACAACTGCATCGTAAGTGGTCTGCCCCTTTTCTCTCTCTCTCTCTCTCTCTCTCTCTCTCTCTCTCTCTCTCTCTGAGTCAAACTTAGACAGAGACTTCAGGTACCCAGCGGTCTACGTTGGAGGCCTAAATGGTCTATTTGGGGTCTTAAATCTTGTAAAAGTGTTGGTCTGTCAACATGACGAACGGCCTCACTCTAGCACTGTCCGGCGTCGGATGATTTCATATCAATTTGTTTTTTTTTATTTTGCCTAACCCGGAGGTTGGATTCGAAGGGTTCTGTGATACGGACGGAGATGCTTTTGGTATTTTGTTTACATATACATGTAGATATATATATATATATATATATATATATATATATATATATATATATATATATATATATATATATATATATATATATATATATATATATATATATATATATATATATACATGTGTGTGTGCGTATATATATTTATACATATGTATATATATATATATATATATATATATATATATATATATATATATATATATATATGTATATACATAATATATACACATATATATATATATATATATATATATATATATATGTGTGTATGCATGTATGTATATGTATATATGTATTCATATATCTGTATTTATATGTATTCATTACGTATATATAGCCATTGTATATATACTGTATGTATATATGTAAGCATGTATGTATGTAAATCTATCTATCTATCTATCTATCTATCCATGTATATATATATATATATATATATATGAATTAGATGCAATATTTTGATTACCTCAATGTATCATTGTGATGTCATTGTCATATATTATTGCATTGTATGTGCTTGTTTTTAGTAGACTTAATAAATGTTCTCTTCCCTTATGTTTTGTATTCTGTGTTTTATGTATCATTTGGAATTCTTGTAGGTGATTCCGTCTTGGCATTCTCCTTTCTTTCTAGAAAGTCTTATGTTTTTCCTGTTTATTTTTATTTTCATTATTAAAGAGCCAGGGTTGTCGCTTTCTTCAAAGTGAAGCCTCCTTTCTTCCTTCCTCCTCTTCTTCATCTTATCGGTCGCTGGATAAAAAAAAAAGGAAAGAAGAAAGCTCTGTTAATGTCTTTGAGGATTCTCAAAATATGATCAAGTTCACTTGAAAAGTGAAATTCTGTAAGTGACATTTTCTGTAATAACGCAGAGTATGAAATGTATTTGTTTAATTTTAGTTATTTAGGTAGACAGTGCATTTTCTAAATGAAATACATTCGTTTTCACCTGGTTATAGAAATATCAAGTGAAAATTCTTGAAGTTGAAAAAGTATATCTTTTTATGTTAGCTTCGTAGCAAATAGGCGTATCTTGTTCATCAACTTTGATTACTCTAACTACATAGGTTGTTCTGAAGTCAGGTGAGGTTATACACCTGTCTTTTAATTTTGCAAAGCAAATTAGCTTCCTTGATTATAATGATACAGTTGAATCGCAAGTACTGATCGAGTCTTTTATCCATGAAAGGTATTCTGTTAAAGGTGTAATCTTTCTGGCAATGGCCATCACTCACGCCACAACCGAAAATATACTGTAGGCTTCTTATGAGAATGATTCATTTAATTTATTGCCATTATGCTCCGGTGTCGAAGGTTATTTGATGGAGAGCGGTCCCAGACCTTAATCTAATTGTCCTGTAAATAATTCTCCTCCCTCGAGAATGTGACAGAGGGCCTCACCTCGCGAAGCCTAATTGTGAAAGAAATGAATTTATAATCGAAGCTCGGCTCTTTGGCACGTAATGACTGGTTTCGGAAATTTCCAGCAGCCGTAAATTTTTCCATGCCCCCGCCTCCCCATCGATGATTTAACAGAATGGGTTCGCTTTTCGCCTTTTTATTATTACGTTATCAAGATTATATCTTAGGACGTCATGAGAGATAAAGTTACATCGTTCTATCAATCTGTGTTTTTCTTCTTCTTCTTCCGATAACTTATTAGATAGTGTGCCTAATTATTAAGACGAAATTCCAGAACAGGCGAGCTCCACCTTTGTCTTCATGATCTTGCTGTTACGGGTCACTGCTCTGTGTTTTCCCATCGGGAATCAAGCCTTGAAGATAAGTTATTCATTTGTATTTTTATACCAGGAAAATCATTCAGTGTTTGGCCGTGCTTTTAAATCACTTTCGATAATTGCAAATGAGAAGACATTACCAATGGATATTCGTTACGATATTGCTGGCCCGAAACGGCTTATCTGGAATATTCGCTGTTTACGATCGCCTCCGTTGGTAGGGAAAAAAATTCCTCCCCAATGGACCTAATCAAACCGCTTAATATAAACCAACACACGCTGTACCCTTTACCCATCTGGTTCCAGCAATATATTGCCGTCGTACAACCGAAACTTTTTCGGTAACGCCCAAGGGTCGGTTTACCTTTATGGGAAGCTGGGAAATCGCCCGTACGAACTCGATATCGCCTTTAATTCACACCTAATTCTTTATTATTCAGAGGGTCAATAATTACATCCAGTGGCCTAAATCGTGATGCTCGGCGGAGTTGGAGATGCGTCATTACCGATCATAAATATGAGTCGGGGCATCTGATAGGCAAATTAGTACATTTTTACACTTGGGACCTAATTATTAATGAGCCATAGATTTTATTGAAGGGGAGACGAAGTGGAGGAGGAGGAGGACTCAGAGTGAAAACATGACCTTTTGGCAGTGAATGGATTAGTAGAGCCAGCTGTAGTAGGAATGACTCTCTCTCTCTCTCTCTCTCTCTCTCTCTCTCTCTCTCTCTCTCTCTCTCTCTCTCTCTCTCTCTCTCTGTACTTGCATTTTGAGTGGAAAATCATATTTATACAACTAAACATAGGAACCTTAAGGGTAAATATGTTTGGTATAGTTTTGTGTGTATGCGCCCTGTTCTTGGAAGTTCTACACATATGTATTATCTACGACTCAGCAGGTCTCTTGTTCTCTTAAGAGCAGTTTCGTGGCTCCGGGAGGAAGGAAATTGTGTACATGGTCTTGGTGGTGACTTGACTGTGGGGGAATATGGCATGGAAATAATAGCTTCATTCCTTAAATACTTTTAATAATTAGAAGAATAACACTACTGCCGCCTTCTTTGAGGGCAGTAGTGCATTGATATATATATATATATATATATATATATATATATATATATATATATATATATATATATATATATATATATATATATATATATATATATATATATACTAGTATATATATATATATATATATATATATATATATATATATATATATATATATATATATATATATATATATATATATATGTACAGTATATATATATATATATATATATATCTATATATATATGTGTGTGTGTGTGTGTTCGCGTGTGTGTATACTTATATATAATAAGTCACTGTAATGTAAAGGATGCATCATCGCTGTGCAAATATAAAACAACTTACAAAAGTGAAGCACTATTAAAGTCTGCAATACCCATAAACGTCTTTGGAGTGACATTGCCCTTACGCAGCCAAAATATATGAATTACTCCTAAACCCAAAGACACGATGAGGTCATTAACGCACCTAATACGGCCGTAATCATTACTCGAAGACGCAATGCATTACCCGATGCAGTCGGAGATTGTTCTCTAACTACCTTAATGATACTTAACCCGTCTGACGAACAGCCATCGAGACCACTTCTGCTGCCCATTAACATCACGTTTATTGGTCTAACTGATGACTCATTGCATCTCTTGTCTCCCCTCCCCCCCTCCCACATCTCCTCCCCCCAAAGCCGGTAATTGGCCCGCAAGATTGATGACGTCACGAACGAGCCCCATGCTGATAGGTCGAGAGAGACGAATGTGGCGAGGTAAAAGGGAGGGGCATACAAAAGAGGGGTCTCTCTTTTTCCTTTCTCGCACCTCGTAAGAGTCACGACTAAATGGGGTCTCCGGAGCCAGGCGCGAGGGTCCCAATACACAAAAATGAGCGTTACGGGATGCGATGAGGTCGGATAAGGAGTCCAACGGAGGGTAATTACGAGTCGCAGGGTTGCTGAAGTGACGAAAGAGGCGGTTGATAACAAGCCGCCGATGATAAGACACCGCCGTGTAATCATCGGGTCTCATTAACACCCCCCGAAAGTCTTCATCATGACTGACCGACCGAGAGATTTTTGCCCGCCGCCCTGAGGAGTTCTTTCCGTGACCCCCTTGCCACCGTCCTCTGCAGCGAGATTCGTACAGAAATAGATCATATATATATATATATATATATATATATATATATATATATATATATATATATATATATATATATATATATAATTCTATATATATAGATATATATAGATATATATATATTATATACATATATTTATTTATTTATTTATTTATTTATTTATTTATTTGGATCTTAAACTTTCTAGCGACAAGTGTATCCTGAAAGCCTGGAGAAATGGAGAATTTAGAGGGCATTGTGGTTTTTAACATTTCATACATTATCTGATAGAAACTTAACAGTATATACACAATTTATATAAATATATATATATATATATATATATATATATATATATATATATATATATATATATATATATATATATATATGTATATCAAATGCCCATAGAAACGCCAAAATGTGAAAAATAAAGGCCATATTTCAGAGACAAACTGTCTCTCTCCTCAGGCAAATATTTGCCTTTATTTTCCACATTTTGGCGTTTCTACGGGCACCCCACATTTGATGGAATTCTGTTTTTACAGAAAATATTTCACATATCATATATATATATATATATATATATATATATATATATATATATATATTATATAATTTTATATAAATATATATTTATATAAAACACCTTTTCTCAATAGAGAGAGACCTCCAACACTGTTTTTCCCATGGATCTCAACAAAACTTTCTAAAGGTGAGAGTTGTACCATATCCATTTTTAACCTGATTGCGAACCGTCACAGCTGAATAACTACTAGTACACCTAATGGGTTGTTAATTGAGCATACCTATCCACCAGTCCTTGCCGTTTGGATTTTGCTCTCGAATATTTGGACTTATGTTACTATATCGATTCTCTTAGAAAATTATGCTTCTTTTTAACAATATCCATTTAAAATATGGGATAAAATAATTTTCTCTCTCTCTCTCTCTTTAAGTGGATCCTGTTGGTTATATGAACCTCACCAGACTTAACTAAAAGCCCAAATTCGATCCCGGCCGTGGACGGAGATGATTATGGCATGTTTTCTTAAAAACCCCGCTTTGAATTATTTACCTGGTTGTTAGTTGAGTGTTATGGGTCTCAGCTGTTGGTGGAGAGAAAGAAAAATTAACTGGCGGAAGTGGCCAGTATTATTAAGAAAAAAAAAAGGCCTCGACGTAGGTATTCTCATCCTATTGGTGTGAAACTACTCTTCATATATTCATTAGATTTACTGCCAAGCAATAAGAAAAGTATCACTAACGAGAATTTTCTACTAATGTATTTTCACTTCTGTTTTTCAGTTCTTCGTTAGGCGAGTCGGTAGAGTTGTCGGCTGACACTCGCTAGGCCCGAGTTCGAGTCTCTGGCCGGATAATGAAGAATTAGAGGAATTTATTTCTGGTGATAGAAATTCATTTCTCGTCATAATGTGGTTCGGATTCCACAATAAGCTATAGGTCCCGTTGCTAGGTAACCAATTGGTTCTTAGCCACGTAAAATAAGTCTATTCCTTCGGGCCAGCCCTAGGAGAGCTGTTCATCACCTCAGTGGTCGGGTTAAACTAAGGTATACTTTTTTTCAATGAAAAAGAAAATCGACCTCCTCCTATTCCAACATTTCTTGCTTAATATAACATATCATCCCGCCCTCATTCGTATTTTGTGACATTCATTTATGTACTGTAGTAATTTTCTGCACGAGAAGTCAACTTTCTCTTTATTTTAAAATGAACAAATTCCATAAAATCCATTCTCAATTTACCCCCCAAGAAACGACTTTCATTTTCTGAGCTTTAACCCGAAGAGGAACTGTTATTCTATACAATTGTGAAGGTTCACCCGAGACTGGAGTTCATGTCAGTGAAATATTATTATCCTAAGTTGTTTTTCAATTTCGTGGTGTATTGGAAAAATTATTTACAGGATGAAATATCCACATGCGAATTCCTCTTTGGCTCCTTTGTTGGATTCTATCAAAGACAGTGTTAGTTAGCGGTAAAATGTTAGATAATATATACTGTATATTATGTACATTTATATATGTGTATGTGTGTGTATAGAGACCTATATATATATGAATGTATATGCATGTATATATACATATATATATATACATACATATATATGTGTGTGTATGTATATATATGTATATATAAATTATGTATATATATATATATATATATATATATACAATAAAATGAGCACACTTTCATATAGAACAAGACTGGCAAAAAGGCCATCAACTTACCAAGTAATCGTCCCATTTTATGAAAAGCAATGAAAAATTAATATATCAAAAAGAATAAAATCAATTTAGATATGAAAATGTTAAAGATATGAAAAAAAACTTCAGTAAAAGATAATTCCATTCATAAATTAATTGTTGATGTTAAAAGTAAAAAATTTACGGCAATGATCCACTTATCTCGCATAAACGTGTATGTAAATTATATATACTTATCTCGCATAAACGCAAACTGTATCCATATATCTATATATACGAGTATATATATATACAGTATATATATATAATATATATATGTATATACATATATGTATATATATATATATATATACATATATCGATTGTAATGTGTAACAAAGGTAGTTTACGGATGGCAAACTCCCCCTGTATCTATCCCAAAATCTGAACAAAAAATGTGCTGAACAACATAATGCACTTGCTATAAATGCAATGCATTAGCAGAATTTACGTAAGCGTTGCCGTCATACTGGGCGGGACATTTTACACCAATAGGGATTAAAAGTCCTCTGGTATTGGGCAGTGTGATATGGCATAAATTTTACAGAATTTTTACAAAAAAGAGTATCATATAATACTCCCAAATTCATAGGCACGACAAGTGGCCAGAGAGGATTATCACCTATTGATAATTAAGTAATAAATATCTTTTAAAGATAATTAAATCGCTACTTCAAGTAATTCCGTTTAGGAAGATAAAGATGCCGGTAATTGTAGACATCCAATCAAGAGAACAATATCCTAGCAATGGAAAAACATGAGTATATATATGAATATATATATGAATATATATATATATATATATATATATATGTATATATATACTACATATGTATGTTTAAATATATATATATATATATATATATATATATTATATGTATGTTTAAATATTATATATATATATATATGTATATATATTTATATATATATATGCACGACAATGTTTGTGTTCTTGTAGATATGAATGCTTATATAAACAGTGATTATAATAATGAGCTGAAAATTTTCACCTCGTCCACAGTGAAAGCTAATTACTCTCTCTCTCTCTCTCTCTCTCTCTCTCTCTCTCTCTCTCTCAGTATGATGTCTTCCCTTCCCTCAGTCCATCAGGTAAGCTAATTATATCTTATTAATAACTACCTGAGGTTATCATAAATACTCCATGTGTCAACAATCTTAACCCTTTGTGGCCCTTTCCCACACTCTTTCGGAGGAAAAAAAATCCTTAAAAGCCTCTTACAGGATCATCTGTCTCACGGCCGTTCTATTTTTCCTTCTCTTATTCTTTTTTCTTTAGGGATAAGGCAAGGTAATTAATAACCGTTTTTTTTTTTTTTTTGTCTTTTCAGTAACTTATATGGTTGTCATATCTTCCGTCAGGGGATTCAAAAATTGATCAATATATATATTTTTGCATTATATTTATATATATATATATATATATATATATATATATACATATATATATATACATACATACATACATACATAAATACATACATACATACATACATAAATACATATATATATATTTATATATATATATATATATATATATATTATATATATATATATATATATATATATATATATATATATATATATATATATATATATATATAAATATATAATGTATAAATATTTATATATATGTGTGTGTGTAATTGTAGTAGCTCATTGGTATAATAATAATAATAATAAAATAATAATAATAATATAATAATAATAATAATAATAATAATAATAATAATAATAATAATATGTGCCTCCTTGCCCAATCTGCCTCCGACTATTGATCGAGTTCATTGGATTTTTTTTTGTAGTTTTATTCTGAATCTTTTATTTATAGCTCATTTATATTAAAATGTCAATAGAATTATCTTTGTTAGGTTTTTAAGGCCTAATATTTATACTTTATCAAATGATTCCCAACCAAATATATTTTTATTTTTAAGCCTTTTGGGCTCCAAGTAATATTTGAGATTAATTTGACCCATTCCTTACAATGTCGCATTATTCATAACTTAAATTAAATACGGACAAGTTTTGGGAAAATTCCATTAAAGAAGTAGCTATGTCTTTCTCTCACTATGGCTAGCTTCTCCGCCCATTCGTTCGTAAAGGTTTTTTCTTCCTAGGAGAAAAAAGACGAAAATATATCCTTCTTGTTATTTTCCTCTTTTGGTGGTTTAATGAATTCTTGTAATTTTTTTTAATGAAAGAAGTAGAATAATAAATTCCTATAGAAAACGTAGAAAAGATTTTCTGTGCCATATTTTAATAACATTTTTCGTGTACTCAAACCCTGTTGTCCATCTTGGAAAGTTCCCAAATTATGGGGGGCTTAATTCATATGTTTTCATATTATTATTATTATTATTATTATTATTATTATTATTATTATTATTATTATTATTATTTGTCCTTAGGAGTCCATCACTTTTCTCACGATGTGCGCTGTTTCTAATAGCACGCTCTTCCTCATAAGTCCTGGAGCTACTTCGGCATCTAGTTTTTCCAGGTTCCTTTTCAGGGATCTAGGTTTTCTAGTGTATATACATTTGATAACTAACAGTACCATGGGACACCCGAGTAGATGAGAAAGAAGAGAAAAAATTTATATGTATCAAGACCTGAAAATAGAAATAAGAAGGGTATGGGATATGCCAGTCGAAATTGTACCCATAATAACAGAAACACTAGGAACGATCCCAAGACACACAGCCTAGATATGCACAGAAATGTATTCAGTACATTCTGCGACATCAGTGAGTGATACTTTCTTCTTGATTTTGTTAATCAGCGTCAAGTCTGGTCTGTTGGCACGTATCTCCCTGTCTGGTCTGATACCATAGTCCCAGAGGATCTTTGCCTGATCGTTTTCTATCACTCCCTCAGGTTGGTGTTCGTACCATTTATCACTGCAAGCTGGATTGTGTTTCTTGCACAGGCTGCAGTGGAGGGCTTATTATTATTATTATTATTGTGTGTGTATTATGTGTGTATTATTATTATTATTAATATTATGTGTAGTGAGTTTTGTCTCTGGTTTTTATGTTGCTGAAGAAACATCTTACCAGCACTTGATGTCACTTTAACAATTAACAATTAAAAGGAACTTTCAATTTAATAAACATATAATCTGAAGATGAAAAGAGATTGATTTTGATTGTCTTTTCACTCTTGACTGATTTTTATTTGCTGCAGTGTGAGTAAGTAGGAGTACTTGTAGTAGCAGTAGTAGCATGAGTAAGTACTTTGACGTCCTCGGTGTCCGTATCATACTCCCGAAGATCATCATAAACAATTCTCGCATTAGAAGTAGTAATACTAATAGTAATAGTATGAGCAGTAGTAGTAGTAGTAGTATTTTTACTTCCTCTCTATCGCCACCATCCTCCCGAAGATCATCATTAACGGTTCTCGAGTTCCAGTAACGGAGGCATCCATAAAGTCGGTTATGGTGCTGTGCAACCCCTCTCATGCGCCTTTATGCGCCTTAAGCTTTTATCTCTCACCTCATCTGGCCAGCTGCTGCTGTTGCTTGCTCCACATATGGTTGCACTCCGCTGCAGTGGAGGAGGAGGAGGAGGAGTGCGTTCTTTTGTTCCTTCGAGGAGCTTCTTCGTCAAGTAATGTTTATTCATCCCCCACGTTTTTTTTTTCTTGTATCTTACGCCTTATCCCGGTTTTGGATTCCTCTCTCTCTCTCTCTCTCTCTCTCTCTCTCTCTCTCTCTCTCTCTCTCTCTCTCTCTCTCTCTCTCTCTCTCATCACGTGGAGAATCAAAGTGATATTAAGAAAAACAGTCGTAGACTATTCCCCCCTCATATTTACACTACAATACCGTATATATATATATATATATATATATATATATATATATATATATATATATATATGTATATATATATATGTATATATATATATTTTATAGATATATACTTATATATATACATATACAGTATATATATATATATATATATATATATATATATATATATATATTTATATATACTCACACACATGTATTGTTGAATAAAACTTCTGACTCACTAAGAGAAGTATTCCCACAGATACACTGATTTCTTCTAAGTGGAACAAATAGTTATTACTGTAATGCTTAAATATTGCCGCCTTGGATAATAAAATTTTTTGTTCTTTGCATAAATAGAATATGTGTACTATTTTCCATTAATTTCGTTCTAATAAAGAAGGAATCAATATTGGTGTAAATTTGCAACATAAGAAAATGAGTTTTGAATGGAATGTGGAATGAATGATGTTTGCAGACGATAAACTGTTGATCTGGGGTAGTGAAGAGAAATTGTAAAATCTTGAAAGAGTTTGAAAGCATTTGCGAGGGGAGAGAGTTGAAAGTCAGCATGAGCATGAGTATGAATATGCGGGTAAATTGAAATGCAGAAAGTTGGAAAAATGAATACTTATTATGGATGATGGAAGAATGGAAGCGGTTAATTCTTATAGATATTTAGAACTATACGTACATACATATATGTATATATGTATATATATATATGTATGTGTATACATAAACCTATTTATATATACATGTATATATAAATGAATGTATATACACATGTGTATATATATAAACCTATTTATATATACATGTATAGATATAGATAGAATATATATATATATATATATATATAGAGAGAGAGAAGAGAGAGAGAGAGAGAGAGAGAGAAGAGGTTGCAGAACAGGTGAAATAAGGAAAGTAGAAAGGTTTGGGCAAAAGACTGGGAAGAGACATGAAATGTCTTGGGGAACCAAAGTAGCAATATATGCAAAGATTGTTTAGCCAGCTCTCCTTTTGGGAAGTGAAATGGGAATGTTGACTGCGAATTAGAAAAGGAATCGTTGATTCCGTTGAGGTGAACTGTTTGGGTAGAATATGCGGTATAGGAAAAATGAAAGGTGCGTGAAATGTAGTTTGATAAAAAAAATAAACAAATAAAAAAAGGATGATAGAAATGAAAAGGGGCCTAGTGCTTTGAGATGGTTTGACCATATGGGGGTACTGGAGAGTGTTTACACGATAATGAATTCCACTATTTTGTTGGGAGAGTTGACGGAGCCTGATGAGGCTTTATGCAGATGAATGGGATACTCTGTTTGTTAATGATTTTCCACAGAGATTCGTCCACGCTTCAGACGTTAAAGTAAAATTGTGGCCGTCACTATTGTTAGTATTATTTCTCTGAAGCAAACTCCGTTTAGGGGAAAAAAGGATTAATGTTAATAAAATATATGCATGTATTCAGTATGTGTAGACAGAGAAATATCCGTATGTATATATACATGATTGTAGATATATTCTCTGTTAGTGAGACTCTATTCTTATTGGTGTGTAGTTCATGAAAATAGAACAATTATGGAAACCTTACGGCACTTGTCATTGATTTTAGTTATCAAATATTTTTTTCCATCGTTGTATTAAACATTATAATAGCTGACGTGGGTCAAGGCAGTTTTCAGCTTTCGTTTGAGTAAAATTACCCTTCGTCGATTTGTTTAGCGCAGTAATTTCTTCAGCGCCAAGGCGTGAAAGCACACATTTATTGCAACACTAAAGTTTTATATCTTTTTCAAGCTTAAATCTTCCTACCATAGGCGCAATCAGAAGTTGTGTGTGTGTGTGTGCGTGTTTTTTTTTTTTTTTTTTTTTGTCAGGTGCAAGGGTAAAGCATTTCAGTATGGGTACGAAGTGAAGTCCATTATTGCACCCTCCTGGCACCCAAGTGCCCATCTCTGACGCGATTAGATCTCTCTCTCTCTCTCTCTCTCTCTCTCTCTCTCTCTCTCTCTCTCTCTCTCTCTCTCTGTGTGCATGTGTATGTGTGCTTGGGACTCGTGACCGAAAGGTCTTGAACTTGCTTCCCCTGACATAACTCAAGCTGTGGCTTTCGTACTGAGAGGCATCATTTTCCGCCCCATTTTATACTCGCTAATTACCCACCCGATGCTCTAATACCTACTCATTGGATACCCCCATTAAACCCCGGTCACTAAGTGGTCTGCCGTCATATAAATATTTCTTCATTACTTGCTTCATTCTGTAATCAGAGCGGAATTTCCACGGCGGTCCCCGCCTCGTTCAGATATATATAAACATCGCATCGGTTTATGCTCCCATTAGCGCTGCCATTAATAAGGCTCTCTCGTTCTAACACCTCGCCTATCAGGTGCTTTAATAAGCACCCACTGGCGCCCGTAAACTCCATCCTAACGCGATGGCAAGGACAGTTCGTGATCACGGACGCTGCCTATCTATCTCGTCCATCGCTGCGGTGACGCGCCCTTTGAAAACCAGTCCGCGCCTCTCTCTCTCTCTCTCTCTCTCTCTCTCTCTCTCTCTCTCTCTCTCTCTCTCTCTCTCTCTCTGGAAATGATCGTGTCCTGATTTGTAATATAGTGCTTTCTATGAGATGTCATTTTTGACAGCTTACGATTTCGGTTTTATGCCTATTTTCTTACCGTTGTCTCGTCTTTTTTTTATATTGTCTGCCGGTCCGCTCTCTCTCTCTCTCTCTCTCTCTCTCTCTCTCTCTCTCTTCTTCTTCTTCTTCTTCTTCTTCTTCTTCTTCTTCTTCTACAACTGTACAGTATAGGCTCACAATCTTTCGGTGTCTTCCAGTTTTCAAGCTGCCCCGAATCTAAAAGAATAGGATTGTGTTTATAAGGCTATAATTCTGCTAATTATAGTTTCGTCCAGGAGAGAAAGTTCAGAACACGAGCCAGGTCCTTTTGGCGTTACGTGGGTCGTTGTAAGACCAAGCATGAGAAAGCTTAGGTGTTAAACATATGACTTTGGTGTCTGTTCTTTTCGTGGGTAGTCACATTTCTAGGTGGGTAGGCTGAATATTACAACGACCGCTTAGGTTACTTTCTGCTTGCCGTGATTATTTGATAGCTTTCAGAAATTCTGTCTGTGTATTTTCAGTGTCCTTATCTATAGGGAAATTTTGTCCTCTGTTGTTTTCTGTCCTTAACGGCAAAAGAGATTAACAGTGAAACAATAGAACCGCTTAATGTCCCATGAGAATAATTCAGGGGGGCCTTGTGGAAAGTGTATAAACAGAGAAAATAAAAACTCAAATATATAATTAATCAGTAAAGTCCATGGAATAATTCAAGAAAAACAAAATACTCAGGCGTAGATAAACGGTAAAATGTAAAGAGAGGTGATTGGCTTCAGAGACGAGAGACCATCCTTACATTGAAATCTGAAGGATCAGAGCTTGAATGAATAAATAAGTAAACGCCTCTGTGAGTCTAAGTTTAAAATAATCGTAAATATCCCGTAGAGGGGTAGTGCCGTCTGTGCACCTCACGGGGTGCACTGTAGGCATTACTAAATGTTCTTTGCAGAGTTCCTTCGGCCCTTAGCTGCAACCCCTTTCATTCCTTTTACTGTACCTCCATTCATATATTATCTTTCTTCCACCTTGCTACCACCCTCTCCTAACAATGATTTCATAGTGCAACTGCGAGGTTTTCCTCCTGTTACTCCTCTCAAACTTACCTACTCTCAATTTCCTTTCCAGCGCTGAATGACCTCATAGGCTCCAGTGCTTGGACTTTGGCCTAAACTCTATGTTCCATTCCATTCCAAAATAATAGTAAATAGCTGAATAAGTGAATGACACCCAAATGAATAAGTGTTATAACTTGTCAATAATGTGACAATCACATTTTTCACGCGTTTTCGTTTTTCTCGTAATGTCAAAGCTTCGATCTA
Source organism: Macrobrachium rosenbergii (assembly GCF_040412425.1). NCBI lineage: Eukaryota > Metazoa > Arthropoda > Malacostraca > Decapoda > Palaemonidae > Macrobrachium > Macrobrachium rosenbergii. The sequence continues at coordinate 30,500,685 of NC_089793.1, read as the reverse complement.
CTCTTGAAGTTGAGTGCAAATGGCAACTTTAATGTAAGACATTTTGCATGATCTTTGTAAGGTATGGTACTCGTGGCTGGCTCATTGATTAAACATTGTCCCTATTGTGATCATGATGAGTAGAAATAATAATTATTATCATCATCATTACTCTTGTTAAACCAGCAATAGTTATAATAATGATATCATTGACAACCAGAATGTGGATGATAAGGGAAAACCTACTCGTACACGAGAAAGCTTTTAACCTTGACTCGTAGGTCAAATACCGAGAGAGAGAGAGAGAGAGAGAGAGAGAGAGAGAGAGAGAGAGAGAGAGAGAGAGGGTAGAACCACTGTCATTCAATCAATCAGTCGGGATC
>NC_089793.1:30487823-30495323 GCF_040412425.1 Macrobrachium rosenbergii | reverse complement strand
ATATGCTTTCCCATTACTGAACTATATAATTATAAGTTCCTATATATATAATGATATGATATATATAACTCAGAAGATATAACCTGTCTGTTATATATATACCTGCTAATATCTCGGGGAGATATATAGACAATATTTTCCTGGAAAGTTTCGTATATATATATATAAATATATATATATATATATATATATATATATATATATATATATATATATATATATATATATATATATATATATATATATATATATATATATATATATATATATATATATATATATATATATACATATACAGTATATATATATATATATATATATATATATATATATATATATATATATATATATATATATATATATATGTATATATATATATATATATATATATATATATATATATATATATATATATATACTATATATATATATATATATATATATTGCAAAAAGCATCCTTTCAATTTAGGTCTGGGTGAGCATTCAAAGATGGGCTTTTTTTAAGGTAATGATATAGTCTGTTCATTTTGAAGACTGCCATGGGGTCTGAAGTTTATATTTCGAAATGGCATATTTTTAGAGACTTGATAAAAAAAAAACGGAATTTTTAAGCCTTCAAGGTGACTGAACGATGTTATATATTTTAGGCTTTAAATGAACAAATAACTAATAATATTGAGGTCAGTTTGACATTGTTTTAGCTAAATTGTTATTTATTAACTCTAGTCTGTAAAAAATTACTACACCTTTGCCATTAAAACCGTGTTTTATAAAGTAATGTCCTCTGTAAACTAAATTATTAGCAGATGAGTATGTAAAATATATGAAATATGCGAAATCCAGTTGAAAGGGCTATTTTCTTTCGAATTTTGTAAATGACTTGCCTAAGAATAGCGTACTACTGACAGCATTCATTTTCAAATAACCATATTTGTTAACGACTTAATTCCTGCTGAGTAAAAGTGAGTAACTTGACTGAGTTACCACTTGAAAGCTTCGTAAGAGTTAAATATATTCATAGCTGTAGCACAGGGTGCTGCACTCATTGTAAACATCATGTCTATCAGATATTTTTATGCTGCTGAATTATAAACCTGATTCGGAAATCATTATATATAATAATTTAAGACACACAAAATATAATACGATTGATGTGCTTTGATCACTTTTTTAAATCATTACTTTGTGGTCTTATTTACATATCTTTGCATATGATAATTTATGATGCTGTTGCTACTAGTATGCAAGTCACTATTTTGGGATTTTTCATACATACATACATGCATATATATATATATATATATATATATATATATATATATATATATATATATATATATATATATATATACTATATATATATATATATGTATATTTAATACTGTATACATAAACATACATATGTGTATTTTATGTTTATACATAAACACATATGTACAGTATATGTATGTTTATGTATACACATAAACATATATATATAATATATATATATATATATATATATATATATATATATATATATATATATATATATGTATGCGTGTTTATGTGTATACATATCGATAAAGACACACAAACACACACACATGCACACACACACACACACACACATATATATATATATATATATATATATATATATATATATAGAGAGAGAAGAGAGAGAGAGAGAGAGAGAGAGAGAGAGAGAGAGAGAGAGAGAATCCAGGAAAATTCTCATTTAAAAGAACGCCAACAAATTAACGTAGAACTGCAGGACATGCATTGCCATAAAAGAAATACATTTGTTCATTATATTGGGACAGTGACCGTTAATGCGTATATCGCTTAAATACTTGTGTACGGCTTTTAATCTCTCGTTTGACAGCAAGTGGTTGAGGCCATTTGATAAATCCTCACTGTCTATTAACGTTCAAGGTTTTGTGTTCTTGAAATTGTTGCTGGTGTTGGTAACAGTCTTCCAAAGCGTCTTGAAATTGTTGCTGCTGTTGGTAAGTCTTCCAAAGCGTCTTGAAATTGTTGCTGGTGTTGGTAAGTCTTCCAAAGCGTCTTGAAATTGTTGCTGGTGTTGGTAACAGTCTTCCAAAGCGTCTTGAAATTGTTGCTGGTGTTGGTAACAGTCTTCAGCGTCTTGAGAAATTGTTGCTGGTGTTGGTAACAGTCTTCCAAAGCGTCTTAAAATTGTTGCTGGTGTTGGTAACAGTCTTCCAAAGCGTCTTGAAATTGTTGCTGGTGTTGGTAACAGTCTTCCAAAGCGTCTTAAAATTGTTGCTGGTGTTGGTAACAGTCTTCCAAAGCGTCTTGAAATTGTTGCTGGTGTTGGTAACAGTCTTCCAAAGCGTGAGTATTCGCTGGTGTATCATTATTCTTCCAAAGCGTGTATCATGCTCGCTTATTATTGGTCATGCCATACCATTAGACCATTAATGAGATAAAAAGATCAGGTGTCAGTCGGCGAATGGTTCGATTAGTTTTTATATCTTCGTCGTGTTCATAGTTATCACTTAATGGCATGTAAACAGCCGCAATAATCGTCGATAAAAATCGCAGTCTCGTATGAAGGCCGTCCGTTCATTAGTTAAGTGATTTGGTACATGACTTAGCGACTTCGTGGATGTTTGAACGTATTTTCTCGCTCATGCTTTAGTGGACACAACGATTAATTGTAGATCTGTGACTGCCAGTGCCTTCGTCATTTATCAAAAGGGCGGAAACGTTTAAAGCATCGTAAACAGGGCCGGTTCTTGCGACTTGGGCGATGGAAACGGACGAGTTAGTTGTATATTATTTTAATCATTTACCTACGTTTTTGTGTATTTGCTTATTTATTTGTTAATTAATTTTTTTTGTTTTCTAATAACTGATCTATTCTGACTGTATTTCCTATTGCTTTCTGTTACTTATTTCAAATGAACACCTTATTCTTTGGGCATATTAGTAGGGTCCATCTTCTGAATAATGATAATAATAATAATAATAATAATAATAATAATAATAATAATAATAATAATTTATCTCTTCGTTCTGTTTCCTGTTACCTTCTGTTCAATTTAAAGTTAAAGTCCTCTTGAGCCCCTGTAGGCTCATAGGGCAGGCGCTGATCCTCTGTTTCTTAGGCCGACAGTCAGTCGGGTGACAGGTCCTACTTATTTCAAAAGAACACCATATTCTTTGGAAGCTTGAATTTCAAGTCAGTGGCGCCCGTGGCCGTGTTCCATATGAATAGGATTCATCTTCTGAATAATAATAATAATAATAATAATAATAATAATAATAATAATAATAATAATAATAATAATAATATGTATCGACGTGCTTAAACATATAATGAATATGGTTGTCTACCTGATGATAAAACGAGACCGAGGCAGTGCGAGAATGCTGTTCAGTAGAGATGCAATCATAGCAAGATGGTGATTGCTTAATAGGATCACAGGCCTCTTACGGCGATTTAGATTAGCGACAGATTTGCTGTTAAGATTGCAACGATATTTCTCTCTCTCTCTCTCTCTCTCTCTCTCGTTGCTGCAAGTCTCTGTAAATGTTTTGTACCCAGTTTAGAAGCAGACACTGCAGCAATGAAAACTATATGTGTTCTACGAAAGTTGGCGTTAGATTATATTTTTAAGATCACTAACCATGATAAAGAATAATTAGGTACATTTCTTACTACTATTACGCGAAAGTAAAATAATCTGAAGATTCTTGAGCATCGGCTTCAAGGAAAGTTATTTTGTAATAACTTGTAGGTACATTGCAGTGTCAAGTAAAATTGCAGTGCACCGTAATATAAACAGTTTCACCAATATTATTATGATTTTTTATGGAAAAAAGGCTGCAGGTGGTTAACGATGCGAGAATAATTTCTTTGAACATTAGGATCACGAAAGTAGATAAAAAGAAGAGTGCAAATTGTAGAAATATCGTCTTGTAGAAGTAAAATAGTGACAAAATCACAGACAGAAAAAGCTGGCCTTCTTCCAGGAACTTTAGATCTAAGCAAATTAAAAAAGAGAGAGATGGAAATTAAAAGGTATATATATATATATATATATATATATATATATATATATATATATATATATATATATATATATATATATATATATATATATATATATATATTTATATATATATATATATATATATATACATATATATATATATGTATGTATATATATATATATATATACATACATATATACATACATGCATGCATACATACTTTATACATACATACATACATACTTACATACATACATACATATACATTTTTTAGATGAAATAGAGTACAAGATAAAACTCTATGTGCACAACACTTAATCTTAATAACATAAAAACGGGCAGAATATTCGACACCTATAGGCATACCCTGAAAGGTAATGGGAAGCTTTTGGCCACGGCCATTGTTCCTAATCTTACTTTTCTTTTCTTCGGTCAGCGGAGCACAATAGGCAGTTTCCCCCAATCGGCGGATTATTTGCCCCACAATTCCCGGCTTATCCCATCCCGGCTACTAAACGCCGAGAGACAGTGGGAACGGATTGCCTTTCTTATAAAAGCCTTGTGTCTCTGACTTCTTAAGTCACCCCACGCACAATGGGAGGAGGAGGAGGCCATTGGTCGGCTTTCGAGGATACCAGGACCCTTTAGTGGGTCCTGGGAGGATACCCTCGCCAGGCTTGTCCCCGCCGTCTGTCTACCTGTGAGAGAACCCTTGAGTTTATCCGAGCGTTTTCGAGTGCCTGTAGGTATCTACCTCCTGGTAGGAGAAGACAGGGGGAAGGGAGGAGAAGGAGGGTAAGAAAAAAGTGCAACTGGCTGATAATAAGGTTAAGTTTATCTTTTTTTAGGAAGTCCTGGCTATTTTTTTTCATTGTCCAGATTGGAAAAGAAAGTTATATATTTATTCTTCTTAATATTGAGGATTTATTTTACAGATTCGTTCAGGTAATGCAAGTTATGTCATGCGAGGATCAAGGCAGTAATGTTGCTGAACGATTTAAAAAAGTGTTTTGAAGAAATTAATCGATTGATTATTAACATGCCTTAGCAGTCATCTGAAAATTTATGCTGTGGACATAATAATAATAATAATAATAATAATAATAATAATAATAATAATAATAATAATAATAATAATAATAATAACTGAGTATCTTGTCTGTGGTCAAAGAAATAATTAATGAGAAAACGAGAAGACGAAAATTGTTGAATATACCCAGAAGATAATGAACCTATAATTTCACTATGTCCTGTAAATGTTGATTAAAATCTTAGGCTTGGTATCATTAGTAAGCTCTTGGGAGCATTATTATGATATTATTATGTTCATAATTTATTCTCTGTGTCTTTATTTTTTCTTTTCGTAAGTTGCAGTATTTTAATTTCTGTTGACGTTAATATCCATTCATTCTCTGTACTTTTTTTCTCGCTTTATGACAACGACAAGGAAGATATTATTATATATTATTCGTAGGGAAATTGAATTTTAAATTCATTAACTGTGCTGGCGAACTGCCACCCGCCTTCCCATTCCCTCTTTTCGTTTAGAAAACTTTTCTTTTCTGAAATACATCCACCGCGGTTTCAGGTTCCCTACCCCTCTTATTTTAATCTTTCAGTTATCTCTTTATATGGTTATAGTGCCAGATTTATTGTAATTGAATTTTTTTATTCTGTCCTTTTCCCTTCCCTAATATGTTTATTTTATTTCCTTTGATATGAATTGCATTCTATGCACCTTAAGTCAACTTTTCCTTCATAATAGAATGTAATACTTGGTATATGTCATACGTTGTTGCTGTTGTCGTCGTAGACATCATTGGCGTTTCGACGTCAGATTTCCCTTTATGATGTTAGACTTACAATGAATTATTTCTAGTCTTTTCGATTATGCAGTGTCCACCTGAATGTGCATCTGCTATAGGTATTCACCTATACCATTTCTTCGTGTTTTTCATGATTTAGTGGTCACCTTCCTGCATCCTCGTATCTATTACTTCCGGATGTAATATGCTTCTCACCAATTCTCCCAGCATGTCCAAGTCATCTCAGCTTTTAAGATCCTGGTTTATTTTTTAGCCTATAGACATCTTTGTGCTTAATGGTATTACCGTTATTGTTGTTATTAAACTGTTTGTATTCCGTTGCACGTTCCTATCAGTAAAGCAACTTAGTCATTTGTAAAGACAATAATATGCTTCTCAATAATTCTCTTCGCATGTCCAAGCCATACCAGCTTTTGAGATCTCGATTTATTTTTAAGCCTCTGGGCAACATTTTTGCGAATATGATGTTACCATTATTGTTATAATTAAACGGAGAATGCTGTTTGTTTCCTACTGCACATTCCTTCGGTAAAGCACCACAGTCATTGTAAGGGATTTTTTAAAATGTTTCCCAGGGGCTTCCGCAGTACAGCTGTCCCGACACATCCCCAAATTACTACACACAGCGTCTCGTCAGGTACATAACTTCGATTTCGGAAATAGCAACGGTGCAATATTGGTCAGGTTGTCTGCAGGTGTTGAAACTGTTAGAACTGCGTCCAGAGCGCCTCGGTAATTATTGCTTTTGGCGTCTTTGTTATATAATTGCTGGAGATCTCAAAAAATTACTTTGGAGGTCACAACGCAAACTTTGGCTCTAAATTAGTTTGCTTTTTTCCTGAAGACACCTACACTTAGGTTTCCGATAGCCAGGAGAGCTGTTACTTTGGGCGCCGTTTCCCTTCAGGTAGCAATTATTGCTGTTACCTGGATGGAGAATGGATTTATGGCTTTGAAACCGGAAGCTGGCGGTAAACTTGATGAATGGCGGTTTCCGTTAATTTACGTTTAAACTTTGTTTCTCGCTTTATATGTGAGCGTAGGCTTAGGTTGTAACGCACATTTTTTTTTGAGAACTTGTTTAGACATTCGTAGCAGTATTAATAAAAATATTAACAATAACATTAACATCATCGTCATCATCTTCATAAATTGCTAATTGATATTAAAATCTTCTATGCAGAAACCTGCTTAAACTGCCCCAAACATCATGAGGTTTTCAGTTCCATTGTCAGAAGACTACGAGAGAGAGGAAATCCAATTACTTTATCAGCTTATTAGCAGATGACTATCACGCATTATACTCCAGAAATACGATCCGATCCGGATAAAAGAGGATCCAATCTCCAGAATTTCATGCTCTAACAACCGGATTGCTATTTAGCGCTAATCCTCGTAATCTCCTTTAATCTCCCCCAAGTCAAAATTTTCCCTTTGACCTCAGACGTCTCTCTCTCTCTCTCTCTCTCTCTCTCTCTCTCTCTCTCTCTCTCTCTCTCTCTCTCTCTCTCTCGCATTCTGCGTTTGCATCCACGCCTGCTCGTAAAAAATTATCCATTGTTTTAATTGATGATTTAATTGCATAACATCAAAACTTAGTTTATGAAAAATTTTCGTTATAATAAAACGATGGCGATAATGAGAATTGTGATCATTATCGTTAGCAGTA
>NC_089793.1:30462823-30482823 GCF_040412425.1 Macrobrachium rosenbergii | reverse complement strand
TTTTTGTAGACAGGTATTTTAGAGATTGCCTAAAATGTAAATGCTCTACTTGCATTTTCTAACATCGTTTTTGTATGATCATGACGGAATTTGATGGGTAGGTAACTTGGGTGTTATTGATTACTGAGGTAATTTTTTTTTTATCTTGTTCCGTTTTTCAAGACAGCAGGTCGTCTTATGGGCCAAAACTTTCATTTTTCTTTGATTTTATTGAATATTGATATGCAGGCAAATTGGGGTTGGAAATTACCCTCCCTTTGATATTTCGATGACCATGACCTACATTTCAAGGACACATGTCAGTTTAAAAGGTAAAACTTTATCATTTTTCCCTACACTGTCTCAGAAACTACGATATTCAGAAGTCTCTGGTCTTCAGGTCATTTAACGAATGGTAACTTTGAAATGTAGGTAATATTGTTATCATCATTATTCGTAATGCTTTTAGTGCCTTATGTCTGCATTAGTTTTTCGTTATTTGAGTGTACCCGAGGGGGTATATACACACCTGCCATCATCGAGGGATTCCCTGTTGTCAGCCTTTCGCACATAATATTTTGATAGGGAAATTTTGCTATTACCGGTAGTCCCTGCCTTATACTTCTTAGGTGAGGAAGTTTTCTTGGCTGTGTCATGGTTTTTGATGTTCTCCAGTTTAGGAAAGACTATATTGCTCCTATAAACTACACTGCACCATTGTTTTAGCTTTATTTGCTTTTCTCAACAACTTTTGGTGCTTGTATGTATATGAATTTCTGTATACCAAGTTTCTATTGATTTCCTCTTCTGAAGTTTTATCCGTAGCACAGTTATCCAAGACCTCTGCGCAATTCGAACTTTCTGTTATAATTACATGGGAACCCAAATCATCTATGTCGCTTAGTTTTTCTTTCACGAACGCCAGGTAGATATCGTTTCCTCAAAGATACTGCTACAGATCACCGATAAAGGTAAACTAGGCAAAAGAAAGAACCCTGAATTATGATTCAGATTACTTTTCCTTAGATTAATTTTTCTCAGTTCATATGTCGACATTCTGTTCATAAAAAGGTTGTTCAAAAAGTTAATCGCCTCTTTAGTTCCTTCTTTCCGAAAGTTGCTTGTGTTAGGTGATAATAATGACGATAATCAATCGGAATATTTTGTGAATGAGAATATTGTCTTAAGTACTGTGACTTCTTGCTTTTGATATGCCTTCCGTGTTTCTCATTAATTTTTCCATTCTCTATCTGTTGGTGTATTTGGTTTTCGCAAATAAGTGTCTTTAATTATGACAATTACTTTAAAAGGATAGCAATGAAAAACTGCGCGGGTAAGGACGAATGGTAAACTTGAAGTAACCAGTGACATTCAAGAAATTTTAGTAGGAAAAAAGAGGAAATAAGAAAAAAAAAAGAAAGGAAAATGCAAATACTAAAGATATTTAAAGTTACTCCAAAATTGGCTGTTTTCCGAGTTTTAGTTTTTGGAATTATTATTATTAATGAAATTAGTTTCAATAAATCTCCTTTTTATTGATGGATCCTTTTTTCTTTGTGTGCTCTATGTCATTATTATTATTAACCTAATTAGAGCTTCAGTAATTCTCCAACTTATTGCTGGATCATTTTTTTTTTGTGTATGTACTCTATATCTTGAAGAACTTAGTCTCTTTGATCTGCGGTGTTGCACTGATTTCACATTTTAACAGAGATTTTAACGTAAACCGTTTCTTACGGTACTACATGCTCATTAAATGTTATTGACCCTAATGCTATCCTAAATCGTGATGCTTATACTACTAAACCTTTTAGGAAAGGTGACATATTTTGTGGCTCCACAAGATAACTAGCCTTCCTACTCTCAGCAAGTCTTCTGGTTAGGTTGCTGGTTCCCATGCCCCTCTCCAGCCAACTAGTCACTCACCACTATCAACTAATACTAGGCACCTAACTTAGAGATCTGACTAACATGGACTTAATGGTATCTAACAAAAGTGCCCAAAGTGGTCCAGCTTGTAGGAATCAGGGCCTGGGACGTTCTTCTGATAGACAGATATGTACTAGTTCGTGATTATATATATATATATATATATATATATATATATATATATATATATATATATATATATATATATATATATATATATATATATATATATATATATATATATATATATATATATATATATATGTATGTATGTGTATGTTTGTACAGGTATATTAAATGTACAATGATAACAAATATTGTTAGTTCAACAAACAGCTAATTGTTATGTGAATATATATATATATATATATATATATATATATATATATATATATATATATATATATATATATATATATATATATATATATATATATATATATATATATATATATATATATATATATATATATATCATGAACCATTGGCTACTCTTTTACTCCGAGAGAGAGAGAGATTTCAACACAGTAGTATAAAGTTATCAACAATAGAATTATTTCATAAGAATCTATATACACTGATGATGAAAACAATAATGAATATTATCGTTAGTTCAAACATTACAGCAGCTAAGGGTGCTAATTTTTTTTTATGTTAGCACCCTTAGCTGCTGTAATGTTTGAACTAACGATAAAGATTTATTGTTTTCATGTCATCGTGCTATCTGTATGAAATAATTCTGTATTGATGACTTTTACTGCTGTGTTAATCTCTCTCTCTCTCTCTCTCTCTCTCTCTCTCTCTCTCTCTCTCTCTCTCTCTCCGAAGTAAAAAATAGCCAATGGGTCTACATTATATATATATATATATATATATATATATATATATATATATATATATATATATATATATATATATATATATATATATAGGCCTGGGCTGGGAAGGAAAGAAGTGAATTATGGAAAAAGTCGAGAAATGAAGCAGACCCATTGGCTACTCTTTACCCCGGGAGAGAGAGAGAGAGAGAGAGAGAGAGAGAGAGAGAGAGAGAGAGAATTTCAACACAGTAGTATAAAGTTATCAACAGTAGAATTATATCATAAGAATCTGTACACTTTGATTATGAAAACAACAATAAATATTATCGTTAGCCCAAGTTACAGCAGCTAAAGTGCTAACATTAAAAACATTCTACAAAATCAAACATATTTTACACAAAATATATATATATATATATATATATATATATATATATATATATATATATATATATATATATATATATATATATATATATATATATATATATTTGTATATGTATATATATATACATACATACATACACCCTTAGCTGTAATGTTTGAACTAAAAATATTTGTTAATATTGTACTTATCGTCAATGTGTACAGATTCTTATGAAGGAAGCCAAAAGGACAAGAATGCTTCTATAGATAACTTTCTACTACTGTGTTGAAATCTCTCTCTCTCTCTCTCTCTCTCTCTCTCTCTCTCTCTCTCTCTCTCTCTCTCTCTCCCGCAAGAAGAGTAGTAAATGAGTATGCTCCATTCTTTCGACTTTTGCCATAATTCACTTCTTTTCTTCCCAAGCCTTTATTTTTTTTTTTCTAGGGTGTGTTTCCCTTCACCCGCCCTCCTCGCCATAAAACAAACCCAATTTTTTTTCTTTCAGTTTCCCTGGAATTTTGGGTACTGATGTATTTCATTTGCTGCTCTTCCTAAGATTTGGTATCATGAAGAGTGAAAATTACTTTTTAGCACGGTGTATAAATGGCACTGCGAGCATTAACTAAATTTTTGGTGTATTATTCTATATCTGAACTAGAATTATTATTATTATTATTATTATTATTAGTATTATTATTATTATTATAAAATCCTTAAAATCCTTAAGTTTGACGAGGATTACCATCCTCATCGTCAGATGATTCACAAACAACAAAAAGGGTCTTATTTTATAATCATCCTAAAAGAAAGTGATTTTTCTTCATACTCTTCAGCATTATTATCGGTTTGAATTCTTGGCGCTTCCCCTCTATAACGCAAGTAGTTAGCTCTTGATGACAGTGAAACGTCTCAGGTTCAGTAGAACGCCACTGAGGTATGTAAATAATCTCCGTCCAGTTTTTCTCTCTGAAGATTCTCATGTAACCACTTTCGCTCTTCGGACGCTTTTCTTTGTTTTAAGGCTTTACACTGCCGTCACTTTTCTCGTGTTATTTGGCTACGCACCCCAACTTCTCCCTTAACGTATACCTTCTCTAACTTTCCCTTCCGTCGTCATTTATCTCTAATCCATCTCTGAAGCCCCACCTCACTCCCATTTATCTTTCCATCTTCGTCCGTAATTTGTTGTGTGGACACATTTTTGAATTACGTGTAAAGGTTCTCGAGTTCCCTAGAGGTTAGGAAAATTGAGAGGTAGCTGGATGTGGTTGGGGGCAGGGAGTGAGCTGGGGAGACATGGGGGTTTAAAACGGTCAAGAGGCCCTTGGTCAGTTCGTGCATGAAGGGGAACAAGGGAAGGGGAGGGGGAGGCCGCTGTGGGGTAGGGGATGTATGGGGTTGGTTGTGGGTTGGGGTCCTTGGAGGTAGGTTGTCAGGTTTAGGATAACGCAGATGGTGAAGGATTCAAAGAAGCGATAGCTTTGAGGGAAGGGTGTATAAACGAGGGCGTGGGTGGTCAGTTCGCGTGCGTCGAGGAGAATTGGGGGGCGGGGGATGGAAGATGCTTTGTGTAGGGTGAAAAGAGGGTATTAATAAGCGGCTATGGAGGCTATGAATCGATAATGGTGAGTTGATGGAATTGGGGAAATATCAACTTTTAAAGCGTAGCCATCTGTTGATTTGCTGAAAATGGCTCCGAGATATTTCGGTAGAGAAAGGTACCGAAAATTTGTAGAAAAGGATGGAAGTAATTACAGAGTATCAAATATAAAGAACTTAATTTTTTTCAAAGCTTAAAGAAATTTATGCTATTCGCAGTTACAATTATTAATCCTTCTTTGTGTTGCTAAAAACGGTAGTTCGTTGTATTTTGAAAGCAAAATTAGACAAATAAAGATTGTATGATAATTTTTTCATCTTTATATTTTGAATGAAATCTGTTGTAGATTTTGAATAAATCTACTGTAACCAACACAATACATTTGTCACTTGAAGAAATGTTAAGAATTTTCTTGCATTATATAACGATGACTTTTTTGTTTTGCTAGCCTTTATTTCCTTGCTTAAATACTTCACGACTCGGATAGAGATATTGGATAGAGGCCCAGGATGGAATGGCAAAGGGTTATAATGAAAGCTTAGGCAGGTAAAGATTAGATGGAGCTAAACAGTGGCTATAAAGACCCTAAAGATGTGGATATAAACTTGATGAAAAAGAGGGCTTCAGGAGTTTGGACCCATTGAAGAAGGTCTTTGTCAAGACAACACCTGTTTTACGCCGAATTTATGTTTCTCAGTTGTCGCACCAAATAATAGTTACGATGTTATATTCTTGCACTAAACAATGCTTGTTGTTGGGGCGCTGTGCACCGCGCGGCTTTTAATAATATGGACGGCCCTTGATGGCTCAAATAAATTCATTTTAAAGGTAATGATTTTCGTTGAAAGTTGACTCCTTTTGATGCTTCGAGTTATGCCAGGTTATTAGTCCCGAAGCCATTTCATGAGAAAAGGTCCTGTCGTGATTATGATAGCAAGCGACGTTTGATCAACTTCGAAGAGGGACGCAATATAAAACAGATATATGCGTAATATATAACAAAAAAAAACGTATATCAGTAAGCAAACAGAAATTACGTTTCTGAGAAATCGCTTGCAATTGCTCAAGGTCAGGAGATGAAGCCAAGAGGAGTGTGAGAATGACTGTTGTAACATTGACGCTGCTTTTATCATTGTCTCTTTCGAGTAAGGCAGTAATGGAAGGTTGTTGAAATATCCGAAGAATTTTGGGATGAAGCGATAAAATAAGTGATTATTGATGCCTGTAGACACGTTGAGTTAATAAACAAATACCGGTTGGTCTCCTGTTACAGTCAAGAATGACTGGACAGTCAGTCAGTGGCTGAACAGCCAGGGTTTGGTAGGACCGGTTGCCCGAGGGCGAAATCTCAGCTCCAAGCACGAGGCAACCTCAGTAAAAGGAAAACCTCCTTTCGGGTGAGGCCGAGGACTCTCTTTAGGGTTATCGTCTCCTTTCTCAGAACAGTTCTCAATGGAATTTAGATCTCGTCCGTCTGTGATGTCACAGAAATCGGAATTGGTCTCCTTTTATGAAGTGCTTAGGTGGGGCGCCCAGGCGCTTTTGAGATATCTGCGTCCGCCGGCTGTGACTGGATTATATGTTCCTTGTTTGTCTCCTCCTTAAATATTATTTTTTTAATATTTGTCCGTATAAAAATTTTTACAGAATTATTTCATTTTTTTGTGTATGTTAATTTAAATTAAATTAGTTTTGATCATGCAAAGGAAATTAAAAGCAACAAGAGATCGATAGATTCTTAAGAATAGTGGAGGAGATATTCTATACAAAGCACTCACCTTCGGAGGTAGGAAATAAAAGCCATAATACTCTTAGCTCGGATGGAAATGACAAAGCATAAGTATTACAGCGATAAGATCTCGTCATAGTCATAAAAAAGGATTTGGAGGTTGCTTATTATCATCACTTCCATGGGGATTTTGATTAGTTAAATGCCTAAATTAACTCCGAATAAGAGAGGAAAAAAGTAAAGAATTGTAGAATTCTTCCTCTCCCATTCACCGTCTGCTAAAGCGGCTTCTTCTTTGAGCGCGGGCTTAGAGTCAATTTGGCCATTGTTGAAGATGTCTACAGTATGTCAGGAAAAAGAAAGAATATAAAAAAAAAAATGAAGTTTCCTCAGGACCTCGTATTTACTTCACGTCTTCTTTTGGACCCCAACCATTCCTTCCGCAGATGCAGCATTTTTGTGGAAGTAACCATGATTTCGTAATGACAACAGTCTCTTCTACTGGTATACCAGTAAGAGACAGTCGGAAGTTGTAACATAATTTTACGTGGAAATAATTGGTTATCCCTTTGAAAATATTTAGTAATTCTGAATACATTCATTTTCATGTTCAAAAATGAACTCGTGGTATGTATAAGAACGTTATGGAAAATTATTTTTGTGGAAGGACACTTCCATAATAGAATGATTTATAAGTCTGATAAAATACTGTGTTCGTATCTATCATATATTTCCATTAAGTCTTTTTGCGCATTCTGGATCGTAATTCTGCATTTCATAAAAATATTATTGCTGTCATTTAATGCTTAATTATGCCTACGATTGATTTTCAGGACCCTCCTTATAGAAATAAAAATCAAAGAGATGAAAATTATTGAGTTTATTTTCTTTGAACTTGATTATTGTCTTGCAAGATTTCATTGTTTTGGTTGTGCACTGATTTTTATTAACTAGTTAGGTAATATTACTTTATTTTTGGTGATTCTATTATAGATGTTTATATATTCTGTGAATCTGTTAGCAATCTATGTATTCCTAAACAAATTATTATTATTATTATTATTATTATTATTATTATTATTATTATTTGAAAAACAATCGTTTAACCTCAGTATTTTTAGGTCTACTGCACCTGATAATTAGGAAATTTTGTGCCAGAAATGACCCATTTAATATAGTTATAGTTATTGTTGACTTAATGGAGCTTCAAGACAAAAGCCTGAATTAGTAGTCCTGGGGAAATTATGAGTGATACGTATTCCTGCCTTTATTTACAAATATTCTCAAAAATTAAATTGCCAGAATATGGAATTAAGAGGGGAAAATATTGAACATTGGAATAAATATGATCTCAGTCCTTTATTACATTTTCTTAGTTTTTTCGGGTCTGGGCTAGAAAAGGACATTAGGTTACCTGTCCCATTGCCCATTGCCCTTAAATAATTTTTGAGGTAATACCGTAGGTTACTTGCAAGTAACCTATTTATTTGTAAGTAAATGAATAAGAAAAAAAAAAGTGGAGCATTGATTAGACTGACAAGGAAAGTGAGCCGTTAACCGCGTAGTTTTTCTTCTGAGTTCCCAGTTCCTGTCGGCATTCCAATTCCCGCATTCCTAGACCACCTGCATTCCATTTTTCTCGTGATAGAAAACCCTCAATCATCAATCCCCTTCAGAGGCCTATCGTCACGTCTTTCCAAACGTTTTATCTTCCGATTTTTTTTCCCCGTATCTGAATTTCATCACTTCCCATCTGTGCCCCATTACCTAAGGGTTGAAATAAAAGGATGAATGAGGAAGGGGAGTGAAGGGAGGGGAAGGGAGGGAGTAAGGGGAAGGGTCTTGAAGAAGCGGAATGCGATGCCTTTGTCCAACAGGAATTTCTTGGCGATGATTAGAGTCATTTGACCTATATGGTGAGAGGCGGGTGTCAAAAGGCAGGTAGAAGGCAGCGACAGAGAAGGTGCGAGATGAATAGGAGAATTAAAATACTGTAGCTTTACAAATCGAGATAAAGATTGGGAGGGGTATGTATATCCCTGTAGACACGCATACACGCACGTGCACTCATACACACACATATATATATACATATATATATACTATATATATATATATATATATATATATATATATATATATATATACTATATTTTCAAGTTTAGTATACAGTTGTGTCTTAAATACTTCTATTCATATTCACCTGGGTTAGAGGTTTCTTAATTGTGCCACATAAATTTTTCCTTCCTTTTCCGGTTAATTGTTATAGTACTCATTTTTTTGCGGATTTTAAGTTCTTTTAATGTGTATAGCGGTTGATTGCTACATTAAAACGTTCTAATTACAGAGTTTAACTAACTTGGAACAAAGAAAATTATATATATATATATATATATTATATAATATATATATATATATATATATATATATATATATATATATATATATGTATATATGAGTCTGCATATATATGTAATGTATGTATATAAGTATATTATACACACACTTTTTATATACATATGTATAAATAAATAAATATATATATATATATATATATATATATATATAAATATATATATATATATATATATACTGTATATACAGTATATATATATATATATATATATATATATATATATATATATATACTGTATATATATATATACAGTATATATATATATATATATATATATATATATATATATATATATATATATATATATATATATATATATATATAAGAAGAGAGTTTTCAAGTGTAGTAAGAAAAGATAGTACAAAAAATTATAGAAATGTTTATATACTTTATTAATACAGCAGCAGAAAATGAAATCGAATATATTAAAAAAAATAAATATATGAATTAGATAGTTAATGAGCTTATGAAAATAGACATGGGTGTACTTCCAAACTCTAACCACAAGCAGTGGAAGACTATGATACAGGAACTTATAACGCTGCCCAAGGTCGTGATACCGAAGCTATAGCACTGCCTAAAATTTGGAAATATCTGTTATATGGCCAGTACCAAACGTCAGTGACCCAAGATAACTTAGCTTCCAAAGATGTGAAGTACTTA
Source organism: Macrobrachium rosenbergii (assembly GCF_040412425.1). Lineage (NCBI taxonomy): Eukaryota > Metazoa > Arthropoda > Malacostraca > Decapoda > Palaemonidae > Macrobrachium > Macrobrachium rosenbergii. Next base: position 30,473,319 of record NC_089793.1, on the reverse strand, counting down.
ACCTGAAATGAAATGTAAATGAAGGGATTTTTGAACACCCCCCCCCCCAACAAGTCATCAACTTCAGCAGGTATATCAGTAATTGCTGAGTAGTGATGCATGTATTAGAGGAAAGATGTAAACAACACGAGACTCCAAGGGCTAATTTCTAATTTTTATCTTTATAGGTTTGTAAAACTGGAATAAAGTTTTTGTTAGAAAAGTGTTGTATTGACTTTATTATATGTGCATACTTCAATTGTATGTGGCCCTGAGCTGAAATAAATGATGATATGATGATGATAAAGATTATTATTATTATTATTATTATTATTATTATTATTATTATTATTATTATTATTATTATTATTATTATTATTATTATATAAGACTTCCCTTTCCTTTTTCATGACGGTGGAATTCGTTAGCGAAAGATCTCTGAGAGCCTTTTGTTTTATGTAACAAAGGGAGTAAGCTAGTGAAATTCTAAATCTGGTTTAGATCTCAGCCAAGTATGAGCACTGAGAAACTTGCTTTCCCCATTTAGTATGACCAGGGCTGGAAGGTCTATCGGTTTCCCAGTCCTCTTTCGTAGCAATGACAGACTAGAGAGAATGTAATCCTTGGACAGAACTCTACAGCTCAGTGATTTAATTCAATGTTCTGTCACCCACTGGATGCATAAGAGAACGTCGAAGTCAATGCTTCTCTTTTCCAATTATGAACTTTTTTCTTATGGAGGATGGATATAAGTGGTCGCTAAAGTTACTTGTATTTTGGTGAGTAGGCCCGTTCCCCAACCACCCACCCCTCTTCCCTTCCCTCCGCTCCTTCATTTATCAGCTAAACATTTACCCTTGTTTCTGTCGATTTAGTTGATGTTAATATAATCACTACTAGGTGGTTGTTATTATTCTGGAAATTGAATCAGTAGTTTTGTGCAAAGCAATTTGTTATTATTATTATTATTATTATTATTATTATTATTATTATTATTATTATTTATTTCAAAGAACCCTTAGTGATTTTCCTTTGCCTCTTAACTGCTTATTTTTTATTGGCGGTATGATATCTGAAATTGGCATGCGTATTGTCGTGCTATGCTGGATATTAAGTCTTAGAAGACTCTTATAGTTTCTCAGTCTTGCCATGAAAGTCGTAAAATAAGAGTAAACTCAACGAGCCCAACTAAAACATCGATTGCTTTGCGAAGGAATCCAAAGGATGGCGTCACAGAATAATTAACGTTAAGGTGAAACGTCACTTGTTCTTCAGTTAAGAGAAGCATTAACCTTATTTCTTCCGGGTATCTGATTTTTTAAAAACTTTTGTTGACTTTGTCGTACTTCAATTTCATCCTGGTCTCATTTCCCAGCTGAATGAATAAACTTGTAAGCTGCGTGTGTGAAATTTTCATTAAATGTTATCAAAAGCTGTTTAAAAGCGTAGGAGCTTTTGCATGAGCAGAATTCCGCGGAGCAAATAAAGTCAGTCAATGATTAACTTGGTTACATCATTTGCAGAAAGGAGTGTATGGATTATGCAATTATATAGCCGTTTAGATACCACAATGTATGAGAGAGAGAGAGAGAGAGAGAGAGAGAGAGAGAGGAGAGAGAGAGAGAGGGTAAGGTGGATGAGATTCCTAATCTTATGGTTATCTAATTTGAAGATATCTTTAATAACTTTCAACTTTGTGACGTATCTGTAATAAAAAAACCTTTCGAAGTACACGGCTTTAGTTGTGTAGCTGGCCTCTCTCTCTCTCTCTCTCTCTCTCTCTCTCTCTCTCTCTCTCTCTCTCTCTCTCTCTCTCTTATATATATATATATATATATATATATATATATATATATATATATATATATATATATATATATGTGTTGTGTGTGTGTGTGCAGTAACTGGAATTCATTCACAAAATAGACAGAGTTCAGTTGTGCATTGGTACAAATGGATGTAATTTTACAGTTCATATGTTGTGCGATGCCGATGATGGATAAAAACATATGTAAGCAGAAGTGGAATAGAGAACAACAAAATCTTAATATTTCCTGCTCCTTCTAAGTTTAACTCGATTTTTTAGGACATTCAGAATGGAGGTCCTGGTGACTTTTGTGTATAAACATTGGAGACCTCATTTCTGTTCAAAATTTTCTGAAGAGGGTTACTGATTGTACAGACACAGTGATAACCACTCATGTATGTAGCCCTTTGATATGAGTCATTGCTTCGCGTTCTTGAAGAGAGAGAGAGAGAGAGAAGGGGGGAGCTTCATCACTGTGCGGAGAGAATTTGTAACTTTTTTGTTTTGAAAGGGAAAGGCGTCAGTAACTCATGAAGATAATCTCAGGTGTAATTTTGAGCACGCCGGTAGTGAAACTTCATTATGCTTTTGCGCGCATGACTGCGCTCTTCTTTTATCCTAAGCCAGTGCCCCTCGTCCTCCAGGTTGTTTCCTCTATATGTATTGAAGTCCTGAGGCTGTCTATTCATTTTTTTTTTTTTTTTTGTCTTAGGGCTCATTCGACTGTGTATCTTAAAAGTACCCTCTGGTGATGGGATGAAAAAATGGTTTATTTAAGTCTTTGTTTCCTGTGTAAAACCATGGCCACAGGCTTGTGTTTTTTTCATGGTATTTTTAGTTCAATGTATTTTCTGACCGAAATGTGATATAAAATGAGAAAAAACATTTTTTTACTTATGATCAAGTTCTTTTGCAAGCGGAGTGTGAAAGAGGTTATTTCTTAACTTTTGTCTGCTTGTGTTTCTCAGCAAGATATCTTGGGAACGACCGGATAGAATATGGTGAAATTTGACATAAGTATTCATTAGGGGACCTTCCAGCGATGATTAAGTTTAGGGATAAATTGGTTCAGAGTTGACACTTTGTTGCCATGAGAATCACCTAAACTCTGACCCAAAACTTAACTACCTCAAGGAGGTCACCTTATGACAGTATCTTCCGATTCACATCGAGTTCAGTTCACCCGTCCTTGATATATCTTACTAACACATTCAGCGACATAGAGAGGTATTTTAAGCTGGCTTGAGTATTTAAAAACTGCCTTGTTCTTATCTTCTTTTTTACTTCTTCTTTTCTGTTATTGTGAGTTTTTTTTTATCTTCTGGTTTTGTTTGACTGTATATTCTTCACTGGTGTCTGTCTTCCGAAGTCTGAAATTCTGCCCTGGTTTTGTACGAACTTATTTACTCGTAAGCCTATGTATCTTTTATCCCTCTCGTTTTCTGCATGTAGCGTAGCATCTGTGTCCTTCAGATATAATTAATATGATACTGGCACTTATACTTTCTGTATAGACAATTTAGGCTCTTATGTTTTTATCATAAAAATAAAAACATCGATTAGATTATTTGTCACTTCCATGTCCTAATTTAGCGCACTTCATGCACTTGCAGAACTTATCGTTAGGTTTATATTAAATCTTTCTGTTAGTAACGTAGCGTTGTTTTCGGGCTCTTTAGAGTTCGACGTCAGCATAAGTGTTTAAATCAGTTTTGTCACTTTTTTTTTATCCTCGTTTAAAAGCTTATTTTCTGTGTGTGTTTTTTTTCCAGGCTGGGATTGGCAGTCATCGATTTAGTCGCAAGAGTAATCTTGGTGAGTGTTCTTGTACCAAAAGCCTTTTCATTCTTTGTTTGTTTTTGTTCTTGTTCATATTTTATTCTTGTCGCTCCGTGTTTCCCTTTTTATTGCCATCCATGGGCATTCTGTTCTTTGAACGTTTGTTTTGTACGTTAATGACAGCATATGACTGTTCCATAATTATTTTTTTATTTCGAATGATGATAATAATGATAATGATCAGTTATATTATTTTATCAGACCTTCATTTGATGCAACTCCAGTCGATATACGAACGCTCGCTTTCTCGTGTCATTTATAAAAAAAAAATGTGAAAATTCGTTGATTGTTTGTTTGCAATCTTCTGGAAAAGATTCCTCCATTTTGCTCCTCTTTCCAACAGCGGTGATTATGTTTCAGACTATCTCTGAAAGATTATGATTTTGATTAATGCGTGATCGTCTTCCATTTGTGTAATTTCAGTAGAGAACTACTGCTTTTTCCTTCTATACCTCCACCGGTAGTTTCAACGCGTGATCCACATTCTGACACACACGCACATGCACACACACAAACTCACACACACATATATATGTGTATCTGTATATATATATATATATATATATATATATATATATATATATATATATATATATATATATATATATATATATATATATATATATATATATATATATATATATATATATCACAATATGTCGTTGTGTGTGAGCGTGTATATCATACTGTAGAATATCGATATAGATATGCATATATTACTGCTGTTTTATAAGTCTCTATGAATCCTTAAAATGTCAACAGATTTTAGCAATACAATCACGTCACATACTTGTGTGTGAACATTCATGTACACTGTTGAGTATCGATTTCTAAAAGCGTTTATACACGAATATGAAAATGAATGGAGTTGGTGAATCTGTATGGCCACATTCCGTTACAAGCATACATATATTTTTGGGAAAACAGAGTTATTCTCTTTTACCTTAGGTAACATTAACTTTGAATGCAATTTGCCGGACCAGGATAAGGTTGAGTCAACCTGATGTTGGCAATTTAAGTATCAAAGGGAACTCTTAAGTTGAGGGTCGAGTTGATTGAAACTTGATAATTATCTACTTAGGGAATCCATATCTAGCGATCAGGGGTTCTGAGTTGGAGCCTCCACTCCCTCATCATCATCTTCTCTCTCTCTCTCTCTCTCTCTCTCTCTCTCTCTCTCTCTCTCTCTCTCTCTCTCTCTCTAACTTCACTTTTTATTTTCCCACGTGTTTTATTTCCTTGCTTTCCTCTTTTTTTTCTACTTTTACCATCGAGGTTAGAAATTCACTCGATTCAGTTTCTTTAACTTCATCTTTCTTTTTATTCACTCTCCACCTCTTTTATTTTCTCCCTGTTGCTTTGACGTTTTGTTATTTTTCGTGTCCCCTTTTTTCTTCTTTCAACCATTATTTTTTCATTCTCTTTGCCACTTATCATGTTCTCTGTCCTATCTTTTCAGACTATTTTTTGTATCTCTCCCATTCCTCGTTACTCACCTACTTCTTCTATCACTGCCTTTTTAATATATTTTTTTTATTTTCTCTCTCCCTACCCTCTGTTTATTCCGCATTTTCTCTAATTCCCTCTCTTATTATTTAATTTTTCTCGTTTCTGTTTTTCCGTTCATTCATCCATTTCATTTATCCATTTTCCTTCATCCTCTGGGTCCGCCTTTGCTTAATATCTCACCACCCCCTATTATCTCGCTACCCCTCCCAATAATACCCGCCACCCCCTAACCCTATATCACCATCCTCCCTCCCCTCTATACGGCACCCTCCGTCTCCCTATGTCTCCACTTTCCCTTCCACCCCCTCCCCCACCTGCCGTTGGAACGCGAGGAGGATTTTAAACGAATTCGGATGAAGACGTTGCAAAGGCAATTTCATCGACGTTATCTGCGATTGATCTGACTGGCGAAGTCTTAATCTCTGATGCTGACGTCAATTATCATACATCGATCATCCGACGCTGAAGCTGAACCTTTCATCAGCAGGACCCAAAATGAAAACATGCATTATTCACCCCGTGTCTCTCTCTCTCTCTCTCTCTCTCTCTCTCTCTCTCTCTCTCTCTCTGCCAGCGGCTGAGAGTATTACCTTAGGTGTTGATATATGGGATCAGCAATTATGAAAAGAGGATTCTTAATTTTTTTTTTTTTTGTCAGCTGATTTTTTTTATTGGTGGAGGTGTACTGTATAACACACACACACACGGCACACACACACACACACACACACACACATATACATACACACACATATATATATATATATATATATATATATATATATATATATATGTATATATATATATATATGTATTTATTTATTTATTTATATATTTATATATATTTATATAATGAATCTTATGACATCGTAAAACAGATAAAACCAAAAGAAGACGCCGTATTGAAGTAATTTTATTTTTTTCGAAATGGTCACACTCGTTTGGCCCACGAATATTTAATAGAAGGCCAAAATGAACCAGTCCTGCTCTAAACATGTTTTATGTGCATGTACACAATTAACTGTGAATGTGTAGTTCTTGTGAGAATCTAAATCTTTGTGGTTTATCAAATTTCCTGAAGAACTGTAATATTTTCAGAAAAGTTTAGATTTTATTGCTGAAAGAATACCCTTGGGTCCAACACTATGGAAGGTAAGCGTTTCAACTTCATGGCCTGGTTACACTAATTAATAATAATAATAATAATAATAATAATAATAATAATAATAATAATAATAATAATAATAATGACGTCAGGTTGAGGTTGGATATAGGTGTTACATGGATCATTTTGGGAAGAAAAAGATCCAGTTAAACAGATGTGGTTTCCTGTAAACTTACAAGCCTAACTATGCAGATTATAAAGATCAGGAGACCAGTTGTCAAGTCTTAGATTTGCAAGTCCTCAGCCGTAAGTTAGTCATGCCATTTCAAGAGCAGAAGTACTATGCAGTAACAGTGTGCAGAACAACCGCACACTTCGCACCTGTAATTCGCGGCAGTGTCATGTAAATATATTTTAGTCTTATCCGTGTAGGACAATTTAGGGATGAAGGCGTTCTGCGCATGAATATATATATACTGTATATATATATATATATATATATATATATATATATATATATATATATATATATATATATATATATATATAGTTATGTAAATATGGTGTCCATGATTTATGTAATTGTTAATGTAATGTCAGTAGTAGTTAACATTCACATCAACATGCGTTCCATGCACGTGCACACACAAACACACACACACACACACACACACATATATACACATACATATATATATATATATATATATATATATATATATATATATATATATATATATATATATATATATATATATTATATGTGTGTGTGCGTAATATGTGTGTGTTTTCTCTAATGCACTTACATTTATGTAATCATATGTTTACTTGCGTCCTTGTTGCTCCGTTCACCAAGCTTTCTGAGTTTAGTTTTTTTTTACATTACCTCAGTTTTATACGATGAAACCATTCATAATCTTAGTGCGTGTAGGCCATTAAGAACTCAAAGTTCACTTCTGTGCTTCTATTAATTCAATGCTTTCATTAAAGCGGTAAATCTTGCTTTTTTCTGTCTACCGCCTTTTATCCCATATACTTATTTACAAACGGTGTGCTTCAAAGTATGTTATGACTCGTAATTAACGTAATGAGATTGCAGTTAAATATAATAATGGAGGTCTCAATTACCGGGCCTGGGGCCATCGACTATAGGGCACTGAGTCAGGCAGCCCTAATAAGTAATAGGGATCTCGGGCACACAAAGGAATAAGAGCTCCGCAAATAAAGTACGTGTGTGTAATTATAAAACAAACATGCGCCCCGGCACATGTCTGCGAGCGCGAGCCGCGGTATAAAGTCTGAAGAATTAAACACCCGCCTTATGGCATCCCTTGAATAAACGGTTCCACATATGCTTTAATTATCTCCGCCGCTCCCCATTAGCATAGCGCGGCCACCGTTCGGGCCTTCTCAGTTGAGCCATTTCGGTCAAAAACAATTAATAAACTTGACCTCGTGAAATAGAGGACCGCTGCCAGGAGCTGATAATCGGCGCTGACGTCTCCGAAGTGGGATTAGTTATTCCACGGAAGAGACAGAATGTGATTGGTCAAGCGGTCCAAGTGGCAGGATGTGCTGGTTGAGCGGTACAAGAGACAATGTAATTCAGTCAGCAAAGGCAAGAGACAAAGTTGATTAGTAGGCCTGAAAAAAGGACTTAGTATGATTAGTTAGCAAGGAGAAAAGACTAAGTATGATTAGTTAGCAAAGACAAAAGACTTAGTATGATTATTTTGTAAGGTTAAAATAGTTAGAAATCAAATTACTAAAAATAAATTCTTTATTCTATGATTAGTAACCAACTGTAAAAACCCGCTCGCCCAACGAAGAACTAGTTAGCAAAAACAAAAGACTTAGTATGATTAGTTAGCAAAGACAAAAAACTTAGTATGATTAGTTAGCAAAGACAAAAGACACAGTATGATTAGTTAGTAAAGACAGTACAAAATGGACCAGGAAAGGCAAGAATTGAAATAAGATTAGTTAAGACAAGAGAAAAAGTGAATTAATAACCGGAATAATATACTAAAGTGATTAATAAGCGAAGACAAAAGACGACAATGGTCTAACTCATGACAGGATGCCAAGAGCAATTAGTTAGCCGAGACAACATGCGAAATTCATGATCTTCTAAATATAAAAGACAAAAAGTTATTAATTTTCCAAGACCAAAGATACAGTGTAATTCGTTAGCAGAGATTAGAGACAATACTCATTAGCGAGGACGAGAAACAAAATTTGATTGGTTAGACTAGACAAGGGACGTTGTAATTAGCCAAGACAGGAAACAAACTGTAACGATATACCGTTCCAATTTGCCGACGAGGTGTACAGTGTATATTACAAGGCTGTTCATTTCCACATCAATCTCACCTCCCTGATTTGTGTTCGGGACTTTTTGTAGATTCTTAGAAAACTTTACGCTACTATCAAGTTCGCCCTGCGTTGCGAGACAGCTGAATTCTTCCGAACCGTTTGCTGGGCAGGAAAGCGGGCGAGCAAAGCTGATTAGTTGCGAGAAATGAAAATAAAAAGAAAAAAGATCGGTAACCCTCCCAGCACAGCCGTCAGTCTCCTCGGCGATAAGAGGTTCGACGCGGAGGGCATAAATTACACCTCACGACTGCAGCTGATCCCTTTGATAATTGTTCCCTGTCCGGGTTATGCCTAACGCGCACACTCGCCGTCAGGAGAGATACGCAGGACCAGAAGGATTCGTTTGCTTGCGATATAGAGAGAGAGAGAGAGAGTTTCAGCTAGCACCAACAGAAAATGAGACGAGCATTAAAATAGACTTCTGTGAGAACTTCTGTTGCTAGTACTGACATCGCTGAGAGAGGAAATTGCTTTCTTGATGTCTCAATAGGGTAAAAGTGCGTTGACTTCAGACCACCGGGTGCGCTGGCCTCCCGGTTATGCTGACATCTCGCTGGCGGATGTCACATTCCTTCCCCACAATCATGTGTATGTCACAAATGAGCTGTGAGCTCGAAAATTTTCCATTAATAATTTCTAGCGTGTGAGATCAGTAGATAGTAATCGATATTTTCTTTAAGGTGATAAGAGGTTAGCAATGATGTTATCTTCGTTCAGCACAAAGAATAAAATACCGTGAACAAATATTCCAGCATATATATATATATATATATATATATATATATATATATATATATATATATATATCACATCATATGATTCATATATATAATATCAATATGCTCTCGGTTTAGTAATATATTTTTCATATACGTTGCACGGGGAATATATATATACACTGGAGTGAATCACTGTATATATATGGTTGATAAATAACATATATAAAATATATTACTTATGATATATATTATATTTATATATATATATATATATATATATATATATATATATATATATATATATATATATATATATATAAATAATATATATATATATATATATATATATATATATATATATATATATACTATATATATAAATATATATATATATATAATAATTTATATATATATATATATGTATATATATGTATGTATGTATATATATCAGCCCACGGTGCCTCTGATGACAAGAGCGGTCAACCAGATACTGAGTAGTTAATCGACTACGGTTAGTTGCAGCTAGGATGAAGATAGAAATATGCCTAGCAAACTCATCGGTAGTGAGTAGCCAAACAAAAAAATTATAGAAATGGTGACAAACGTTAATGAGGAAAGGAAAAACAGTTGTATAACAGTATCAGAAATATTTTTAAAATAGGGAAGGACTATGAAACGTCTGGAAGTCATTGTTGAAAAGAAATGTCAAGGTCAAGTCTTGAAGTTATGTGTCTGTCAATATATGTCAAGGAAAGTAAAAAAGTCTACAAAAAGTAAAAAAAAAATCTGATAAGTCTGCTAACTTTTTTCGCACAAGTCACAGGATATTGCAAATTAAAATGAAAAAAAGACCAGAAACTGCGCTTGGAGACATTATCAGTTCTATCCATCTATTAGGTCTCGGCTAAAATATATGTGGAAAAAGTCATTAAAACCAGAATTGCCTCCTAATTATGAAAAGGGCAATTAATTTTTTTCCAATTTTATCTCTGATTGTTTGGTCTTGAAATCTTTTTTTTTTTTTTGTCGTTGCCTTTTTTTTCGACTTCAGTGCGACCCGTGTTTGGGATACTGCTGACAAAACATAGTCATTTTAATTTCACAGGAGCCAAAGAAAAAATCTCTCCGATTTCCTCGCATTATATGGTGGAACTGACCAACC
>NC_089793.1:30415323-30457823 GCF_040412425.1 Macrobrachium rosenbergii | reverse complement strand
GAGAGAGAGAGAGAGAGAGAGAGAGAGAGAGAGAGATTTTGTGAAAAATCAGAAGTTTTGTGGAAACAGGCAAACACACATCAGAACGTTTTATATATACTGTATGTATACACAGAAGCAAACACACATATATGTATAATAAGTCATATAGTCACGGGATATATATATCATATATGACATATGGTTGAGTGTGGCAACTAAAATCTGTGTGTATATAAAACATATTTTTTTATATATATGTGTATATATGTGTATATAAATGTATGTATATATGTGTGTACATATATACATATTTTTAAAATATGTCTCTGACTAAATGTATGTATTGTGTACAAAAATTTCTCTCTCTCTCCTTCTCTCTCTCTCTCTCTCTCTCTCTCTCTCTCTCCCTCCCCTCCTCCTCCTCCTCCTCCTCCTCCTCCTCCTCCTCCTCCTCCTCCTCCTCCTCCCCTCCTCCTCAGAGCATTTTACTAGCGCCAGCGTTTTCCCACATCATCGTTATATCTCCTCATTTCTCACATTGTCAACTTTTCTTATACCATATGTACTACGAAAACATGGTATACTTAGCAAATAGTTGTAAAATGTAAACATGTATAGAAAAGTACACTGAGAGTGCTTTGAGATTGTTTGGTCCTGTGGAGAGAATGCGATACAGAAGTCAGTTAGGAATCTGTTTATTTAATAAGTGTTGGGTAATATGGCGGAGAGGAAGCTCTGGCTGAAAGAGGCAGCGGAATTGAAAGGCTTTAATTAAATAGTCTGGAAGCGAGAGACCGCAAGCCAGATAGATATAATCTGAGTATTGTGGATTGGAAATCAAAGGTATTTAAAGCAAACGGTGACGGGGAAGTTTTTTTTCTTTTTGTACCAGAGTTCATCCGTGATTTACATGTAGAGTGGCTGCCGTGTTGTTTTTTTTTTCCCAGGGTTGACTTGGTAACAAAAAAAAAAATTCATATATACACTACGAGTGTGTGACGCAGAATTTGTTGCCAGTAATGGGATCCTTATTTAAATTCTAGTAAATTAGAATTTCAAACACACTTATTATGTTTGCACTATTCATACTTTTTCCAAGATTTTTATAGATTTGTCCTGTGCGACTTTCTCTTTTCCTGTGGTTTTGAATTTTTTTTTTTTATATTCATATGTGATTAATTTGTCTGACATAAGCATGAAAAGCTCTAAAGATTTTAACTCCTTCTTGATATGGCGGTACATTTGGAAACGACTTTCGACAATTCAGCATTCTGGTCTTCAGGTTCTACTATACCAATCACATTTTTATTCATTAGATTTTTTTATGCTTTATCTATGTATTTGATATCTATTACAATCGCTCATCTTCTGTGAATCAAGACATTGTGCTTGGCCTCCAGAAACGACAAATCTTAGACCTCGTTAGATTTATCTTTGGATTAAAACTGCAAAATATGTCGATCTTGTTCCTGAATATTCATGCAGTGTCAAAGATTATCTGCTGACGCTGCAGTGTTTATGTTTGTTCTTTTTTATTATTATAGAAGATTCTTTTTTCTCACGTAACCGTCTCTCTCCTCTGCTAACAGTGTACTCTGTTTCATACGCGCTTTTTATTTTTACCTCCTTTGTCCGATTCTTTCTATCCGATACCCAGCTCGGCAAACACTCCTGTCACCTTGGATGCACAATCATTGTGCATCTGTACACATAACCATGGCATAGACCAATATAACCTCCTCCACTTCGAGTAACCTGTGGGCCCTCGAAGCCCACGGGGGGAGCGGCGGTGGGGCCCCGAGCGTGACGCTTCCAGTATCGAGTGTTCTCGAGTTGAAGCCTCATCCGCGCCCTCATACCCATCACGGGAGGATTGTTGTACTTGTCTTAAACGTCGGTTTGTGAGAGGCAAAAGGATCAGATAGGAGGGATGCTGAGAGTCAAAGAAAAACTCTAACCTCTTGTCGATATAATACTCGACTTCATTGACGGGATAATCGACGCTATTGATGATTGACTTCGAACTCCCCGATGTATGATTCGCTTCTCTTCTCGACAGAAGGGGAGAGCGGCTCCTCTCGGGGGAACACGGAAGGACAATAGGAGACTGCTGCGGACTCTGCCTCATCTTGGGCGTATTGTTAGCGGTTGATTTCTGTCCGGGACGTCCGCCTCAGTCTTCGTGGGTTTTCCAAAGGCTGCTTTTTTAAGTGGTTATTTGTCAGACAAGCTCCTCAGATTGTCCCTTTTTAAAGTCGTGTTGTGAAAAGGAAAAAGAGATGTTTGGACAACACCAGCGCATGATTCTGCAAGTTGATGCTCTTGTCCTTTCCTAAGGGAAACTCTAAGACCTGCCATAACTGCTCTCGAGCAAAGGGGATTTAGAGAAAAAGATCAACAGCGTCACGAAAAAAGAAAACAATATTATCTCGGAAGCAGTGATGTCATGGAACACGACAATAGTCTCGTTAGGATGGTGAATGGGTAAATGCTCTTACCTTTTCGCCATCGTTTGCAAAACATTAGCAAGTTTTTTTCTCCAGCAATTAATGCGTTCATGATTATTTCAGAATATGATTAGCCTTATTTAAAAACTAGTAAGAGGGCCAGTGTAAACACGTATTCATTTGGAATTTTCTATGCGTTCCTATGCGTATGCACATACGAGTTGTTTCATTAATCGATAAGTTTGTTCTCGTCGTTTAGCAGATTTCCTAAGGCAGCGAACACAGGGACGCTGGTAAGATTGTTGCAGGGATCATGACGATAAGAATGTTAAATGCAGTTGGGTGTGCATGCTCCCGCCCCCTTTCTTTTTATGCCAAAGTCCCAAGTCATTTCCTGGGTATTATTGTTAAGTCAACAGTGCAACATTTTAATTCATTATAAGTTTCGCGATAAAGTTTCCATTACAAGAAAGTTGCAATTTGGCTTCGAGTTATATTCCGCGATGCTCTTGTAAACACGCACCACCGATTACATCAGTAATAATCTTTGCATCCCTATGTATAAAACACATATTTCAAGCTCGAACCTGAATTAAGCTACTGGCGCTGCCCTTAACTAGCATCCCACCGTACAAACACCTCTCGGTTACGACAGTAATCATCCGTCTTCCTTATGTATTATACACGTCTCAATTAAGTCGAAATTACGGGTACTGAGCCAAAGTAAATAACGCATTTTTTTTTTTCGATGACTAAAAAGGAAAATATTCATTAGCCGAGTTCTTCGCCCTTCTGTTTCGTCCTTAGCATCAGAGAATAGGACTCGAGACAAACGTCTTGGCTTTGATGCTCTCGAGCCACAGCGAATTACGAAAGATTTAATATAGATAGATTTGATTGGAACCTTTTTCGTCTGTGTGTTTAGCGACTGACTATCTGGCGAGCCTCGGGAGGTTACTAAAATCCGCTCGGTGCGTTTGAAATGATCGATTATTATTATTTCTCTTTGATTTATTTTTGTTTTATTTTCTTTTCATCGGTCTCTCTTCTTTCCTTTGTTTGTTTATTATATTATTACATTCTTAAATATTCATTCATTACTTTGTGGGGGCTCTAGGCTTTGTCTCTTATTTATTTTAGGGATTCTCTCTCTCTCTCTCTCTCTCTCTCTCTCTCTCTCTCTCTCTCTCTCTCTCTCTCTCTCACACACACACACACACACACACACACATATATTTATGCAAATCATGCAGCGTTATTCTGAAAAACAAACGAAAAATATTTCACATTTAAAAGTAACTGACAGTTAAGATAGTATGTATATATATATGAATACTATGTGTAGATATATATATATATATATATATATATATATATATATATATATATATATATATATGTGTGTGTGTGTGTGTGTGTGTGTGTATGTGTGTGTATATACATACATATTTATACATATATATATATTATATATATATATATATATATATATATATATATTCATATATATATATATATATGTATGTGTATATATATATGTGTGTGTGTTTGTTTGTTTGTGCAAAGTCAAATCATTGTGAAGAAATTCATTCACAGACGCGAATTGACTCGACGCTTAAAGAGAAGTTCTTCGAGGTTACTAGACGTTTGTTAACAAAAGCAAATTGTGTAAAGTTGTAAGTCAGATATGCAGTAGCATAAAAAAATGCTGATTAAAAAGATGTTTTTGGTTAACTTAATGGCGGATAAAAACTCTATAGAGCATTTTGATTGTGGTCGCATTTCCATTCGTTTTTCGACCAAACAATAACTCGACCTCTTTCATTACCACTGAAAAGGTTTTCTTAGTCAATTGTTATTATTATTTACTAAACACACACACACACACACATACACACACAGAAAGAGAGAGAGAAACAGAGAATAGTAATTGAGCATTTATGTTGGTAATCCTGATTCACAAAAAAAAAAAAAACGGTCAGCTTGCCACAATGTCCGCGACAGCGGTATCTATATAATTAACGGTGAGACGATGAGATTTAAAAAGAGAAATAAAATCTCTGGGAGACAACATTCCTCAGGGTGTAGAGTGTATAGATGTCTCCCTTGATATCGGAACTTCAGCGACACCTTTTTCTTGATAATGATTGCGTAGCCGCGGTGGAAAGATACTGGGGGAAAGGTAGGTAAGAGATGCCTAATTGGCAGGTGTTAGGACTGGCGGTACGGAACGCAATGTCAGATTAGCTAAAGATTCAGCTGTGAATAGATACGAAAGAGGTGAAAGTGCTTCGTTTCGTTGTTGTTCTCATAAAGGAACGTGAGTCTTTAAAGACTGACTCGAAACAATAAACATTCGTGGCGGTAGGGAACGCAACAGTATCAGAAGGATAAAGATTCAGCTATAAATAGATACGAAAGAGGTGAAAGCGCTTCGTTTTGTTTTTATTCCCGTAAAGGAACGTGAGTTTGTTAGGATTGATTCGAAACACCAAAACTTCGCCTAAGGTTCTTAGTGCTCGACCAGATTTCATTATTACCTGATTACATAGTCTGTAAATATCTCTGTAAGTATCTCATTAAGATCAGAATATTAGTTTCAAAACAGCGGGAAAATCTATTGACACAGTCGACTAGGAAATATTGCTGAGATATTTCTTCCTCAGAGCTATTGAAAATAATTATTAGTGTATTTATGCACAACGCATACATAAAAATAATTAGATGCATGTATTTATACCTTTCATATTCATACATACCCGCATGTATATGTATTTTTTCCTCTGATAGGGGGTGATTCCAGAAGGTGCAAATGTACTGTCCTGGTTTCCAGAGAGTCTTTCTGGAATGAGGTTGCTAGCTCTACACTCTTCCCTTGGGCTAATGTGACGAGGGCGTCTAGCCCTCTTGTTGGTTACCCATCTAGGCAGTGACTATTCCCAATTTCCAAGAGTTTAATATCGAACTGGTGTATAATTCGGGTTTGAGACGTCTCTCACCTTCATTGTATTTACGTAAATTTGACTTGGTCGTGCAATTGACATAAAAGAAACCTCTGTTCTTAAGGTATACATCCCATAGAAACACCACCATTGTGACTTTACCCCGTCTAAAATCTCACAGTTTAGTTATCCGGTCTCAAAACGCTTTAGGGCAACGTGTGTGTGTGTGTGTGTTTATGTGTATGTTTTCACATCTGCCATGCTTGAATAGAAGCTGAAGGTTAACGGCTCTCAAATTTTCCATTGGCAATCGAAAGAAGTTGTTTGTGGTTGTCTTTGTTTTATGGTCGCAATAAAATTAAAAGCGTGGGTTTTATCCTTTCCTTTTTCCTGTTTTGTCTGCGATCGAACAACGAACAACACTTCGACGGCGGAAAAATTGTTTCGTGACGAGATGAATCGCATTAACAAGCAATAAACAGCCCCGTAACTGAGCCATATCACAGATACATCTCGGATATCCTGAGGTAAAGAGAGAGAACTTGAGATAACCGACCTTGCATACCAGCCGTAAAGTACAATATCGTTATCATCATCATCGCTACTTTTATGCTTCTGAGGAAGTATTAATATGCTGTTTTTGGATTACCTTTAACATTGCAGTATTATCACCATTGTCTTCATGCTGAGTGGCATGTGTGATTTCGCCCGCATCAAAATTTAATATAACTCAAAAACAAATTTTGAAATTATTTTCAGAAGATCTATTGCTTAAAATTAGAAAAATAAAAGAGAGAGAGAGAGAGAGAGAGAGAGAGAGAGAGAGAGAGAGAGAGAGAGAGAATGAAATTACATAAATTTTGTGTTTTCTGTTTGACGGTAAATGTCCTTTCTGCTTATTAGCGATATATATATACAGACATACATACATACATACATACATACATACATACATACATACATACATATATATATATATATATATATATATATATATATATATATATATATATATATATGTGTGTATATATATATATATATATATATATATATATATATATATATATATATACTGTATATGTGTTTGTGTGTCAACAATGCGCATTACCTTCATGTATTAATAATTTATACTAATGGTCACAGCCGATTTGCTGGAGCAGTGGCAATGACGCAAGTAGAGTGTCATGAAATATGAATTGCCTTTATTCACTGTAATTTGCAAATAATTTTAGCCATCGTGCTTGTTTAATTTATAAGTGACCTGTCTGGATACTTATCCTATTTCAGAATCAGTCAGATTATTCTTAAAGTGCGTCAGCGGTCCGGGATTAAAATGCTTGCGTAATCGATGTGTCAGTGATCTGAATGTTTTAATTAAAATATATAGAATTTATGCTTCGATATGATAAGAATATACCTAAACCTACAGAGGTTCACCTAAGTTTCAGGACTTTCCTTTAAATTCCATGCACTCGCTCAAATTCCAGACTTGTCTGAATCACAAATTTACACTTTAATTTTGCGACCCTTTAATTTATATGTTGTCTTATAAATTCCTTAATTTTACGTAAACTTTAGACTCCTACTTAAATTCCTGACCTTCACTTAAATTCAAGCTATTTCAGCATCGATGAAACGCGTTCAGAAAGTAAAGGGAACCTTTAGATATCTCTGCGGCACCTTGTATAGTGGGGGTCTTTCGAAGACTTACTGCCATAAATATTTTCATGTCTTTTCCTTGTCTTTCGTTGTTTCCACCTCCTTATTATTTACTGAAATTTCCTTGGCATCTTTTTATTCTTCAAAGAGGTATTCTAAAATTTTCTTGATGGTCATTTGATTTTTCTTTTTTACATCATTTAGTATTTTTTCTTGTAGCCTTCGGTGTTTTTAAGGCTTTTCATACGTCCCAAATCTCAAGAGATGTTTTTTATTATTCCAAAATAATATTTTGATTCAGTTCACATGATACATCTTTTCTTTTAATACATATTACCGATTTTGGAGAGATTTAATATCTTACCTTTATTGTTAAATTCAATTGATTTTATTTGAAATAAAATGCAATATATATATGTACATATATATACGTATATATGTATATGTATATATTTAAATATATATATACATATATATATATATATATATATATATATATATATATATATATATATATATATATATATATATATATGTGTGTGTGTGTGTGTGTGTGTGTGTGTGCGCGCGCGCTGTAATCACACGAATTCAACTTCAGTAGCCCGAAAATTAAGCAGAAGGAAGCTGACGATTTCTTCCTGCCCAAAGAATCCCTTCTTCCTCACTCCCATTCCCCCTCCCCCTCTTCCTCCTCTTCATCCTCCCATCAGTCCTTCTAAACCTCCCCCCTCCTCCCTTTCCCTCCCCAACAACCCCCCTTCAAGAAACTTCTTCGTCATCTCACGTATCATGATATATCTACCATCTGGGACGACTCTCCGCATGTCACTTCATAACATCATTCTGCTGGGTGGAAGGTTGTGTCATGTCATGATGGAAGGAGACGAAGGAAGAAGAAAAGGTGTGGAGAGAGAGAATAATAGGATGCTAATGGAAGGATGAAAGGTGTGGGCTGAAGAATTAATGGTTACATGCGTGTACGTACTACTTATATATATATATATATATATATATATATATATATATATATATATATATATATATATATATGTATATATATTATATATATATATATATATATATATATATATATATATATATATATATATATATATATATATATATATATATATATAATAGTTATGTTTATATATATGATATATAAATATATGTATGCATACATAGCTATATTTAGTTATTAAGGAAACGCATGGGTAAAGTTAATAGGATTGAAAATATTTTAGACATTCTGATTCAAATGGCCGTCTGTTCAATTTGATATTTTCATTCAAAGGTAAGCCTCTAACCTGGATGCAAAACTAGAATAATTCCGCACACTTAAAAAGCCAAGATTCCCATCGACAGAGATGCATGTTCACTCTTTGGGAATATACCTTCACGTCTGAGAAGTTAATGTTTCTGTTAGAAAGGAATCCTGCCATCAAACAGCACTTGCAAATTCTGTGAAGGCACGCGTACCCTTCTCTTAGTGATCTTTACAGCATTGCAAGTCTGTGCTCGATGAAAATTCCAGACTTGGCTTTACATCCATTATTGCATCACAGCACGCGAACCCTTCCAGCGATAGGCATATGTGCGTTATGTTATAATATGCCACCTACTCGTATACCGCACGTGGTTTATTGTACCCGCTGTGCTTGGCTATTTCCAGTAGGATGCATTGAAAGTGGAATGCGTATGTGTGACTTCTTCAAACGATATAGTGCATATATTCAAGGATTCTAGTATATATTGCAAAGCAGGACTTTCATGTTGTCATGCGGGTTATACGTCGGTATGAGACCCTGTCCAGAAGAACTTAGTTGTACTGTGCAAAATATTGTATGTACTGTTGCATTACCATGCAGGACTCACACCTCTATGGTAGGATGGCCCTCTCTCTCTCTCTCTCTCTCTCTCTCTCTCTCTCTCTCTATATATATATATATATATATATATATATATAAATATATATATATATATATATATAATATGTATATAATATATATATATATATATATATATATATAATATATATATATATATATATATATATATATATATATATATATATATATATATATATATATATATATATATATATATATATATATAAAGTGCCATGAGCGCTTTTGTATTTATATGCCACGGGACCAATGAATATATATATATATATATATATATATATATATATATATATATATATATATATATATATATATAATATGTATATAATATATATATATATATAATATATATATATATATATATATATATATATATATATATATATACATATATACACACAGCACTTTTTGTATTTATATGCTAACCAATGTATTGGATGAATATATATATATATATATATATATATATATATATATATATGTATATATATATATATATATATATATATATATATATATATATATACACACACACAACAACACACACATACATATATATATATATATATATATATATATATATATATATATATATATATATATACATTTATAACCTAAACTAGAGTTTAACGAGATGAATTTGCACATGTACTTAGAGGCTGGCAGTATAACAGCATACATCCTTCATCCTACTTATCCTTAAGTCTTATATCATTCATACCTCCGCCTCCCTTATTCCCCCCTCCCTTCATGTTGCACCTTCATCCGAAAGGCGAATATCTTGATGGCACTCGAAAAGCAAACATTTGAAATGAATAATTCATTCATTCTTCAGCGACTTCTACAAGAGCAGGGACGAGTGGCTAGCAAGGCGCTTCAATCTCCGCTCCTTCTCCTTGAGAGTAGATAATGTAGTCCAACCTCCTTCACGGTGCGACTCTTCTCTTTAAGGATTTGCTAACAACTGGATCCAGCCGTGTTCATGTTCTGTTGTTTTTAAGGGGTGCCGGGGCGGGGGGGAAGGTGGGGAAGAGTCGCATGTGACTGCGACTGGTTCTGACAGAATTTCGCCTGTAGACTAGAAGTGGTTGAAGTGGGTCATGTACTGCAAAACTATATATATATATATATATATATATATATATATATATATATATATATATATATATATATATATATATATATATATATATATATATATATGTATACTAATATATATTATATATACATGTATGTATACTGATGTATTTATGTATATATGTATGTATGTATATATATGTATTTATATATATTTGTATGTATGTATATATTTATATATATATATATATATATATATATATATATATATATATATATATATATATATATATATATATATATATATATGTGTGTGTGTGTGTGTGTGTTGATTATAAAATTACTTTCAGCTACAAAGTATAACACAAAAGGACATGTTTAATATTAGAAGACCATGGTGAGATATATACAAGCAGAGAGAGAGAGAGAGAGAGAGAGAGAGAGAGAGAGAGAGAGAGATTCCTGTAAATCATCGCGGGAGAGTTGGCGCCGTGTCGTCTTCAGTCTTAATTAGGCGTGATGACCACTTCCAGTTGATTTATGCCGAGTTTTAGGTATCTCGTTTCGAACTCAGCGACTTCGACGCATCCGAATCACGGAGATGGAATTGAGGACATCATTTAAGCTGGTGTAAGGAAGGGGGTTATGGGTGTGGGGGGTGGGAAGTTGGAGATGGGGTGGGGTGGGAGAGCGGTTTGTTTCCCAGTGCCTTATACGGACAAGAAGGATAGATTCCGACCGAGGCTTGATAATCTTTTATCCATTAGGAAGAAAATGATCTAGAAAAAAAATATCAAAGGGCTGTCTTGGTATCTTGAGCTTTTCAAGATTTTTCACATTTATTTTTTTAGGTACTTTATTGATTATAGATTATTTGAAATTAATTGTGGAAATGTCACGAATGCTTTAATTATTTTTGTATGGATTTGTGCACACGGTTACTAACTGCAGCATATATCTTCTACATTATCATTAAGATATCAGAAACAAAGATTGATTCGTCATTAAACTAACGAGCAAAATAGTGCTGCTTCCTCTCGGAGATATACTACAAAGAAGGGCGTAGTCCCAATTGCACTTTCTTGTTACAGCGACTTTTATTAATAATTGCATAGCAAGGTCCATGTGCTCTCATTTATATGAAGTTATCTTCCTGTCATTTTATATAGTTAATACTTATTGTTTGATATCTCTTCTTTTTTTCGTTTGTTAAAGTATGAATTTTTAAAATAATATAATGTATGATATTTTGCGTGTTGACATGTTTGCTCACATCAATATATTCTATTGCTTCTATGTGACTTTTCCAATTTTTATCGCTTGTTTGCTTGTAATTTTAGTGTTTGTTATTATAAATATCCATTTCTCCCCGTTGGGACAATACCTGATGTTCATGTTTTGGTTTCAAGTTGTTCCAGAGTTTACGTTTAATGACAGTCTTGGTCTAGTACGTTGGATATTGATTATGGTGCAGTCGTGCTCTACAGTATTTTTTTCTGCACTCTTTGCTGTTGTTTTTTTCTGTGTAGGAAGTTGGTGGAAATATGTCATGTGAATTGCATGAGCCTGAAGTACATGTACCTGGAGATGAATTACAATTATGTCAGATGAAATTGCGAAAGCATATATCCTTCTGACCCCAGAGCTAAGGAGAGGTAAGGAATTTTCTACCTGCTTATGCCCCCAGCGGGGGGGAGGGGGGGTTGTGGTTAGTGCCTCGCGCGGTGCACTGTAGGCATTACTTAAGGTTCTTCGCAGCGTCCCTTCCGCCCCTAGCTGCAACCCCTTTTATTCCTGTTACTGTACCTCCGTTCATATTCTCTTTCTGCCATCTTACTCCACCCTCTTATAACAGTTGTTTCATAGTACAATTGCGAGGTTTTGCTCCTGCTAGGCTTTTAATTTCCCTTTCAGAACTTGGCCTTCGGCATAAATTTTATATTCCATTCCATTCCATTCTACCTGCTTATGTTTTTTCTGACTTTCAAAACCTGTCTTCCTTTAAGAGGCCAAAAGTCTAAGACGTTCTTCGTGGCCCAGCCTCGTCTTCCTCTTCTTCTAGGCTTGAAATAGACATTGGGTTGCTCGTCTCAATTATCTCTTTACTAGTATGCTCTGGTAACAGTCTCTCTCTCTCTCTCTCTCTCTCTCTCTCTCTCTGTGTGTGTGTGTGTGTCTTTTGCAGTGAAAATTTAAAAGATAAGATCTTGAAACTATTCATAACAGTTTTTTTATGCTTTAATCGCTAATTAGTGAATAAAAGGTTGGGAAATATCGGCAAAGATCCACATTGCTATTTTGTTCCAAAGGTACTTTAAATTTCTTCATGTGTTAACCAAATGATAGTTTGCATGTAAGGTGTAATCAGCATGAGCATCTGCAGTTAATAAATTACCTCCAACTGTTTCATGACTTTGAGTAGGACTTCGTTAATGTACATGAAATCCCTCCCACTCTCCATTTCCGTCTCTCCTTTATGTACAATTTCCTCTTTTGAAGACTTCGTGCTTTTCAACATCATTTGCACTCCGCAGGAAATAAAAAAAAAAAAGAAACCGAATCTGTGAGAGAAGCCTGAAGGGCGAGAAGGGTTCCGTGTCATTTTGCATGACTTTTATGGGTGGGTTCTGACGTCTGCTGATAAGGATGCCAACGCCATGATCAACTACCCTCCCATTAATCAC
The DNA here is from genome assembly GCF_040412425.1 of Macrobrachium rosenbergii. Classification (NCBI taxonomy): domain Eukaryota; kingdom Metazoa; phylum Arthropoda; class Malacostraca; order Decapoda; family Palaemonidae; genus Macrobrachium; species Macrobrachium rosenbergii. The sequence continues at coordinate 30,445,125 of NC_089793.1, read as the reverse complement.
CGGGGCGATTAATGGTGATGATTCATGGGGTTAATGATTACAGTAGTAGACCCCGAGTATTCTGTCCTGATATCTTGATCGCGGTCCTAGTCTTATATTACTTGATGTATGGGTTTTTTTCGTGTTAATAATTTATGGGATAATTCCTTGCGAGCGATTCTGTTACATTGATTTGGAGATTGGGATTATCTCTTTGCTGTAATACTAAAGAAAGATACAGTATTGGCCTATATTTGGTTTATATTCAGTGCGAGCTGAAATCGTTTGAAAAATTCTACGGGAAGAGTCCTCACACTTTCAAAACCACCGCTTAATTTGCCGATGGGAGTCTGCCCTGTAAAATCGAGATTTAATATAACGAAACTGGTAATTCGTCACAGTGATAATTTTCCGAGAATGCGTCTTTCAGTATTCAAAATAATAAATATTTTAAATTAGATTGTAATGTCTATCTCTGCCTTGATCGCTCAGTTTGTTATTGGAATCTCTCTCTCAAAATGAAAATGAATGTTATGGTATCACGATAACATTTTATCTATCACGTTGGTTAAAAATATTTATTATATTAGCCAACTAACTCTCTCTCTCTCTCTTAACGGAAACTATTTATGGTACTGTGGTAACCAATCTCTCTCTCTCTCTCTCTCTCTCTCTCTCTCTCTCTCTCTCTCTCTCTCTCTCTCTCTCTCTCTCTCTCTCTCTTCAAAAGCCCTTCTGAGTGGGAGGAATTTTTATCGACATTAGCCTTCTCTCTCTCTCTCTCTCTCTCTCTCTCTCTCTCTCTCTCTCTCTCTCTCTCGTTGTGGCATACTCTTAGGAAGGTTATTAATTATATGCTTCCTTCTAATTAGTTTCTTAATCAATTCACCAGTAATTACCTGTTCCATAGGCCTGGAAAATTACCCACTTAACCCTTCTGTAATATAATTAGCACCTATTACCTCTAGATAATGAGCTACTTTATTTCCAGTCACTCTAATTTACGGCAAGACGGTCTTTGGGCGTCTCGAAAAAGTCTGCATTTACATGAAGCCGGTCGAATCATAAGTTGGAATTCCATGCTACAGTCGTTGTTTTTGTTGTTATCTCTACTACTACTACTACTACTACTACTACTACTACTACTACTACTACTGCATATGAAATTTCTTAACCAGCTGAATTATCATTACCTGAATATATGTCATAGGACAATGAAACAGTTATATTATTATAGTCAGTTGTAATAACCTGTTACGGTACGAAGCTGTGTAGTTCACTAAAGGTCACTTTTAGTTTGAATTTTTTTCTCCACGTAATTACCACTACGAATCAGAATGAATTGTTGTGGTAAAATTAAAATAGCCATTTTTTGGGGGGAAGTGAAGCGGCAAAGCCATATTTTCAAGTACAACTGTCTTCAAGATTTCAGAAGTCTGTAGGACGCGCGTCTTCCTGGGGAGCAATTGTGTACATCATGTCACTCGCCAGGGTGGAGATTTGTTGTTTATAGTTTCGCTTTCTCTTTACCTTAAATGTCACTCATGGTTGACTGTTTGCAAAACGAGTAATGTGGATTAACTTTTGGAGATATGTTACTATTTTCTCTCCCCCCTGATGAGTATTTGTCATATTGATCGCGTCTTTTTCGAGATTTGTTGTTTAAGTTTTCTTCTTATTTTTGCCTTATATGTCACTCATGGATAACAGGATAACAGTTTGCACAGCGGGTAAAGTAAATTAATTTCAGCGGATATGTTACTATTTTCTCTCTCTCTCTCTCTCTCTCTCTCTCTCTCTCTCTCTCTCTCTCTCTCTCTCTCTCTCTCCTGATGAGCATTTATATCGTTCGCGTCTTTTTCGAATCTTGTTAATTTTCCAGTAGGGTGCATATCACGCGAATTTATAAAATGGTCTTTTAACTCTAATTTTTTTAGTTTAATAAGAGGGTCGTGATGAAAAGACAAATAACGCAATTTGATTATATTATATCAGAGGCAACTGATCATAGGCTTTAACTCCCTTCACGTTAAGTAAGAAAATATTTTCCCCACATCGCAAAACCTTTTTGCTCCCAATTTCCCTTTCAGCGCTGAATGGCCTCATAGGTCCCAGCACTTGGCTTTTAATCCTAAATTTTATAGTACGTTCCATTCCTTACTAATGCAGTCGAGATAAGCACTTCATTCGAAGAGTTGTTCAATTTATCGACGTTGTAATTCGACCACTTGCGATCGACATTGTCGTTCAGTGCGCAGATATTTCCCTCGTCAAAGCAATTAACGGTCCTGAGTTGATGGAAGGAACAAGAATGGTAAATTGCGGTGTTGTTCTTCGGGTAGTTTTGATTTTGGGAAGTGAGGGGTGTGGGTGGTAGGGGTGGGGGCGGGATTTAGGGATGATGAGTGGGGGAGAGGGGTGGGGGAGGAGGAGAAGGCGCGTGCTAGAACAGGGTTAGAGATGAAGTGTTGGACAGTAGGGGGCAACATGGTGAATGGGAGCTGTAGAACTGAGGGTTGGGGTTGGGGTTGGGTTTTTGTGGGGATGGGGGTGGGGGTGGATGGATGAACAGGAGGTTACTCAGGACGGTAGGGGGACTAAAAAGACCCGCGCTTTGTGGAGGGAGATAATTGTGGTCGAGTTTTGTTAAAACTGCGGTTTTGTTAAAATTAGTCTTGTCGGTAAGAGGATCTTTTACTTATTTCTATTCCCTAAATATAAATATTTACTTAAATTTTTCTTTTTCAGACTTAGATCCTTCCTAATTTTCAATCGCCCCATTCCACCTCCGGGATGTAAACCTGTGTAATTCATCATTAAATATTACTATTAATACTCCTGCTACTTTCTTTATGCTCACATTACATTGCTAGCAATACGTCTTTCTGGGCATCTCATCTTAATTCCTTTGTAAGTATAGTTTTAACTAATTAACAACTCATCAATTTATCCATTGAAATGTATGTATGCTTGCATGCATCCATGTGTACTTGCATGCATGCATTTATGAATGAATGTATGCATTCTTGGCGTCTGGATAATAAATTTTTCTCAGGTTCTGAATCTTTAGCTGTGATGACAGTTGTCTTAAATTTTTCTATTAAACCATTTGTTTTAACAAGATGTCTTCAAGGAAGACGCTATGAAAGTTGCTTTCTTCTTGAAGTTTCTCTCTCTCTCTCTCTCTCTCTCTCTCTCTCTCTCTCTATATATATATATATATATATATATATATATATATATATATATATATATATATATATATATATATATGCTACATACTTGTAGATAGATATAGTAACATAAGTAAATATAGGTATAGATATTGCAGAAATCTAGATCTCTTATTGTTCTTCTGCCTTTGAATTCAAGATTCTCCCCGTGTCATTCCATAAACTGAATGCAAAGTAGTGATTTCCCTCTCAATAAGTACGTGCCATTTTCGTTATCAATGAATTACTGGTGACAACTCCGGAGAGTTTGGGACGACGACTGGTGAGATGAAATTCCAGGGGATGATGTACATGATGATAATGATGATCAGAGGAGGGAGCAGGAGGAGAAAGGATAAGAGAATAACACAGGATGCTGTGTGTGTGTGTAAGTGTGTGCGTGTGGATGGTCAGGTGGGATTGTAATGGGGGAGAATCCTTGCTCCTCCCCTTGGTGCTACCACAGGTATAAAGAAGTGGTTGGTGCTCCTCCCAGCAGTTCATACCTGACCGCTTACCCACAAAGGTCTTCGCGCTGTCCTTGCGAGGAGGTGCCGTGGAATCCTACGCATCCATTCATCGGGACCTCTGGAAGCAGTTGTAAGAGGGCGCGCCTGGTTCTTCTTCTTCTGTCTGTGAAGTCAAGTGCTGTGAAAGATTCTGACTGTGATTTGGTGATTTTTTTTTCTACGTGACCCCACAGTTACTGTCCAGGAACAAACTTTCCCCGGGTCTTCATCACCTTGGGAAAATCGAGTAGCGTTCGGATTATCGTAGCCTGCGTTGATAAAGCGTAGTTTATGAAGATCGTGGATTCTCGATAGCCGCACTTGGCGTTGAACGAGATGGACGGCGCTGGTGCTGTATATGAGCAGATGGTTCACGCCTTCACCGACGCCTACACGACTGCACTTTATTCTTCACGCCAGCCCACAACCTTCTATCCTGCACGCCCACCCACTCCTGACAGTGACTACGGGTCTTTGAGTCCCGCCCTAAGTCCACCCCATAGTCCTACAGCCACACCCGGTGACGCTTGGGCACAGTTCACTATGGCACAACCAATACAACAGACTTCGACAACCACCGCCGCTGGTTATGTCCCGTATTCCGAATACACGCAACTCTACGCTACATCAGGAACTGCAGGTATTTTCACACACGCTGGAAGTCCAAAGCCCGTGTCCTTAACCAGTCCAAGAAGTCCAAGCATCCCTAGAAGTCCAAGCATTCAACAGCAACAAAAGCCCACCAGTTATCAGAGTAGATCATTAGTGACGTCGAGAGCCTCCGTGGCAGTGCCATTCGTCTCCCTAGAAAACAAACGCGAAACTCAGCCGAGATACGGCGACCCCGCCATCCAGCCGAGTGCCATCAAGTCGCCGAAAGGGCAGCGCGGGAGCAGCCGTTGCAACCGGAAGCCAAGGGCATCCCGCGAAGTGACCGAGGGCGTGAGAAAGAAGAGGAGGCTGGCCGCCAACACCCGAGAGAGAAGAAGAATGGATAACCTGAACAAAGCCTTCGATCGTTTGCGTTCTGTTCTTCCGCAACTTTGCGACGATCGCAAGCTCTCGAAGTACGACACCTTGCAGATGGCGCAGACCTACATCACCACGCTTGCTGATCTCCTCATTTGACGAGATCGGCCTCGTCTTTTGTCTTTCCAAAGATTCTCAAGTTGTTTTACTGCATGATCAGATTCCGTCTGCAACGCCTTGTAGATTAATCTGACGAGGGGGGCAAAATGTAAATAGATATTGTTTATGATATTGATAAGGATAGAAAAACGGAAGCGTAAGTTTCAGATCTCACTGATATTTATTAAAAAGAAAAGAAGATTTTTTTGTGAGTTTAGGGTTGTTTTTGAACTCCTTATACATAAGAATAGAAAAGACTTTGTGTGTTCATTGGAAAATAATCCAGTGTAACTGAAATGGAACAATTAAGGAAACATATATGCCGTGTCTATTATGTTAATAGTAATATGTAATTGTAGGCTGTATGTTCATATATCTGTATCTCCATTTGCACAAATCTAAGGTTGCATTTGAAACTCCATGTAAATGTCAAGTATTTTTACTTTTTCATCGTCAGCTGTGAGCGTAAAAAAGACATTTTTGAAATAGAGTCTGTGAATGTACTGTTGTGATGTTAATTATAAATACGTATTTTTTTTCCTTTATCTGCCATGTTGTACAAATAGCTTATGTTCCAGACTACTCTTAAGCTTTCTGTGTGATGGCTGAAATTTGTACGTGTGCCAAAATTGGTTGTTTATGTTATTGTGATCATTGTAGGCCGAGTCTGAGTTTTTTTTTTTTATTTTTAGAAAAGAGGACATTACAATGAATGAGAAGCAAGATGTATACTTCAGAGTCTTCTTCAGTATTAGGGCATAATATTGAAGTCTTTCTAGTCAAACTTCCCTTCCTGTAAGAATTTAAGATTATAATAAAAAGATGAAGAAATAAACATTGGCATCTTAATCCTTATCCTCCAAATTTTAGGTCGTAAAATACAGTAATTGATAACAATGATTTGCACTAAAAGCAGAACCCACTTAAGCGAAATTGCCCACCGAAAAACACAATTCAGCTTTATTGCCCTGTATCACAAGGAGCAATTTACAGCAATCATTAGTAGCATTAACGACCTTAAAAGCCTCTTCAATGGCGGGTCATTACCGCTGCTCATGATGGCTTAACAACGTCGTTTTGTCGCTACGATGTAATTGCGTAGGGTCATTTTTCTTTATAGAAAGATCACTATTTAATGTTATATTGAAACTCCTCCCGCGAACAAGAAGGGCTGTGAAGATTATTTAATCATTAAGATGAATGACACCTCTGTTATCTTGCAGCTGTTATGAATTGGAAATTTTAAAGAATAAGATGTGTATTAAAAAAAAAGGGAATTTTAAAAACATGAGAATGCTAGTGACCACATTATATTGAGCCACTGTTCCTTTCTAATTGGGTCGTATTTTTTAGAATTTTGCTGTACGTTCACAATTTATATTTTTGTATATGCTTGTGAACAAATTCAGTTATCCTGTTTGATGAACATAACAGTATCAAAGCTTTTGGAATCACCATTCTGAACTTTTGAAGGATTGTCACTATACATGAATTCGGACTTCATAAATATGAATTGATGAAGGGTCTGAAGTATTTTGACGAGGCAATACCAGACCGAAAGATTATGTTGAAAATATAATTTTATAAAGAAAAAACATACACTAAGAGTAAAGAATAAAAAAAAAATTATGATATGAGCCGTGTCGACTAAAAGAGATAATTAACTGACAGCTAATAAATACTACTACTCCTCCCAAAAATTATTTATGAGCACAAAAATCAAAAGTAAGTGATCAGGCAATGAGAAAAATTTGTAGCTATGTGCTAAATAATAAAAAAAGAATCGACCATAGGTGCATTCAAATTCAAAAGTCACTGACACCAAACAGCCATGATTGCCCTGTGCAGATACTTTTGAATCCGACTGTACGTAAAGTAGAAGAACCTCAAGTTCAAGTCTTATTTTCTTATGAGGACACTCAGCAAGGCTATGACCATAAATCAGCCGCCAATCAAAGGACAGTATCATTCTTTACAATTGAGAAGGGTCAAGCTAGAAAAACATTTTCTTTGAATAAGAGGTTATCGTTTTCAAAATTTAGTGCTTGAGATGAATTCTGTAGCTTTGATCATTATTTCATTTTATGCTACGTACTGGCGTCTCAGCTACTCAGGCCACCTACTCTTCAATTTAGGTCAACAGATAGTGTCTTTAAAACAGAATGGAAAGATTTGTCACTAGGTTTCAAGAGAAGCTCTTATTGTAGAAACGAAATGTGATGAAAATTTGTTTTTGGAAGGTAAAAATTGTATTAGAATCATTTCCACTTTTTAAAAAAATCCAAAAGAGCTTAGTCATTGAAAGGTGAAACTAAATGTTATTCCAACCAACACATGCTTGGTAGGTACACACAAACACATCATTATATTTATATATATATATATATATATATATATATATATATATATATATATATATATATATATATATATATATATATATATATATATACAAACTACATAGTTCATCTGAAGCTCTAAATTTTTCAAAACGATAATCTCAATCAAAGAAAATGTCCTTTTTCGAGTTCGACCCTTCTCAATTGTAAGGGATGATACTGTTGGAGGCTGAGTTATGGGCATAGCCTTGCTGAGTGTCTCCATAAGAAAATAATGTGTATATATGCATGTATGTGTATATATATATATATATATATATATATATATATATATATATATATATATATATATATATATATATATATATTATATATATATATATATATATATATATATATATATATATTTGTATATATATATATATATATATATATATATATATTTATATATATATATATATATATATATATTATATATATATATATATATATATATATATATATTTATATATACATATATATAAATATATATATATGTATATTATATTACATATATAAATATATAATATACATATATATAAATTTTTGTGTTCTCTTGTCTATCTATACTGTGAGTGCGTGTGTGTGTGTGCGTTTGTGCATGTGTAATGTGAAATGCTGCAGGTTGGAAGGCTTATTGGGGAATAAACTAGGGATGATTCTAATTTGTTGTTAAAATACAAAATATTTAGTTTTTTTTTTTTCATGATGCATAGGTGTTTCAGAAATTCTATCATTTATTTACACCAAAAAGTACATTTTACAATTTATTACTGAAAAAAATTCTGGATATTAGCTTTGGTTGAAAACAGATTTATTGACAGTTAGCCAAAGAATCTCGTAGAAGGAATGTTTTGAAGCATTTTACGTTATTTTATTGATGTGTGTGTTTTTACAGTTTTATACACACACAATATACATTACATTATATATATATATATATATATATATATATATATATATATATATATATATATATATATATATATATATATTGTGTGTGTGTGTGTTTGTATACAAAACTGGAAAACACACACATATATAAAATAACGTAAAATGCTTCAAAATATTCCTTCTACAGATTATTTATAACTGCTTCAGTAAAACTGTTTCAAACCAAAGCTAAGATCCACAGTTTCAGTAATAAATAGTATATATATATACATATATCTGTGTTATATGTGTGTGCGTCGGTGTGTGTGTGTGTGTATTTGTGTTTGTGTGGTGCGTGCGTGTTGAATGTGACTTGGATTAAAGGGTTTTAAAATAACATGCGTATATATTTCGTGTAAGGGAATGTAATTAGGATCGAAAAGGAGTGAATGAGTTCCATGTGCATTTTTCAGGAACTATAGTAATTGCCTTATGGAGATGACATTAACAAATCAGTTTCAATCCTCATTTTTCCATTTTTCATCAAACTTTTTACTTCACCGTAAGTAAGTTTTAAGTAAGCACAAACATAACGTGTACTGGAATTATAAGTATTATTTTCTTAGTTTCTAACTTCGTTCAGGTCAGACAGGGAAATAAACGTTTGAAGCTATTAAATGGGAAACCATTGTTTGTAGAAATAGGACGAACAATTATGGCAAGTAACATAAAGAGAGAGAGAGAGAAAAAAAAGAAAACAGAATATGACATCCTCTGAATAATTGGGAGATGTGAGCCATTTCTTTCTCTTGCCCCAACGGACTCGTCATCTTCATTATTATCATGACCGTCATTTAAATTGATGAATCAACATTTCGCTTTATTTTTTTCCCTGCTGTATTTGAGAGAAGCCCTTCAGTGTAATTAGATGAAGAATGACTGTTAGGGGCCTTTACGTTTTGGTGATAGACGAATCACATGCGAGTCCTGTCAGTGACTAGTTCGCTGAACTGTTTTTAGCCAGTTTGGAAAGTACGAGGATGAATTACATAAGGAAGTTTCTCAGATTCATATGATCTCATATACGCAAACACAAATCTATACACTATATACAATACAATATAATATATATATATATATATATATATATATATATATATATATATATATATGTATATATAATATATATATTTCATACACATATATATATATATATATATATATGTGTATATAAATGACACACTGCTGTGTAGGCCTACAATTTTGTTGATTTTTCTTTTTATTTTCCTTGGAAACGAATGAGGCAGTCAATAAACCTATAGATATTGTTATAAGCATTTCTGATATACTACTACATTTAGCGGTATCAAATCGTTACTGACTTATCAGGAACTACAGGAATAGGATATCATTCTTTTATTGGTTTAATAATTGTAAATATAATAGCGTAAAGGAAATGTGAAATGAAATCCTTCGAAAAACTTTGCCCTTGTTGTAGTAGGTATGAATTTAAGTGACATTAATTTTACTACAAGAATGGTTAAGCGATAATTTGTCTTACAAGTAATAAAAGCTAAATTTTCCTGTTTTTTAATTTTTTTTATAAAGATGATTGAAAGTGGCTTGAGAAAGCTTAATAGATTTCCGGTTCTGTTGAATCCTTAACTAAATTTCAACTTTTTATGTTTTCCACATAGGCTTAGTCGTTGCGCACAGAACATTAAATGTTATTAGCATTTATCACTTCAGTTTCATGTGAGATTACGTCATAATCACGAGATCCGACGGGATGTGTAGCATAAAACTCTACGTGAAGAGCACTCCCACTTTCAGTCTTTCACCTCGTGTATATCATGTTTGGTACTCATTTTATGTATGATAATTTCTGCACGTAATGTCTTTTTATAGTGTAGATACATATACTGTACATGTATATATATGTATATATATATATATATATATATATAGAGAGAGAGAGAGAGAGAGAGTTTATTGTATATACATTTCATTTTTATGTGTATATGGCTTCCTTTGCAACTATACCACGCTTAGATCTCATGTTTAAAAAGGCCCTGAGCAGTTAGGTTGTCCTCTTCAGTAACGTAAGCAATGTTTCGTTCTTTCGTTTCTTGTAATTTAGTTTTGTTGTAAATTATATTTCGATGAATTTTGAAATTTGTTCTCCGTATGATTTAATTGCATCCATTTTCTTTTTTGTTCAGATCAGAACGTATTTTTTCTTGATTGCTACAGTTTTTCAGTGAAGACGAAAAGGCGTTAATTTTATGCTGAAAACATATTTAAGGATTTGCTGCTTCCTCCACTCTTCCTCAAGGCTGAAAGAAGCAGGAAAGAGAAGAAAACATGGAGGAGCAAGAGCTGTCTCTAACCGATATTGGAAAGATGGAAGTTTATAGGGAAAACAAAGGATAATTTTCTTGGAGAAGAGTAATTGGAAAATGAAGATAACTATTTTATAAGATTTGTAAAAAAATATCACTTTTTCGATTAAATACTGACCAGGGGATATTAACTTTTTAAAAGTTTTTTCTTTCCTGTTTATTTACACGGCTATTTTTAGAGGTTGCATACTGTATATACTCAAAAAGTTTGCTCGAAAATTTGAGTGTTAGAACAAGAATTATTGGGTCTTTGTGACAGATTAGTAGTACATGAACAGTGATAGAATTACGAATAAAAGTTGTTAGGCTTTGATAGTGATATGTACTGTATATGGAATGAGGAAATTTAACGTCATGTGATTAAGACACAGCGGAAGAGGGTTAACGCATGAATTTTAAACCGAACCTTATTTCCATAATGACACTTGCTTGGCTCATTATACTTAACACCCATTTTGTATAGTACGAATAACATTTGTGTTGTACATTACGCATACAGCTTATGCCGTGCATTGTACTTACCGCGTATATACATGCCTTATGTATAACATTCACTTTGTACATAGCTTTATGTAATGAGTGTATAACATTCACTTTGTACATAGCTTTAAGTAATGAGAAAGAAACCATTTGCTAAGATCAGCTGAAGGAAAACCTCCAGAGATTTTGAAAAAATTATATTTAGCAGGAATAGACGGTAATCATCTTGTTCAAAATGTGTTAACGAAAAAAATGGCCATATTTCTCTTTAAGTAATACCTCAAACGTCCAACTGCTTTCACGCGTTCGTTGTTGTGTTGCGTGCTTTCGATAGATATTTCAGTGTTTTCTCCTAACCATAAAGTCAAGATGAAAACAGTGAGACAAGTTCCACTGTTTTCAGATCAGGAAAACCCTGAAGTACACGAGAGTGTAAAATAACCAAGAATTTACTTAACAGGTGACACTTGGATGATTGTCACTACTGTACCGATGTCACTGTTCTGTAAGTCTTCAAAAGGTTTCTCTATGCCCTAGACAGATAGCTTCCTGGCAAAACTTCCAGTCTTGGTACGTTGAGTTGTGACTCAATCACTACCTATCTTCCTTAATATTTTTTTCTCAGATTAATGAAAGACGTTACTACTGCGTTAAGCTTGCATGTCTTTATCTTCAACCTTCCATTATAGACATACTTTCTCTTTGTCAACAATTGCATATTTGCCATTACTGATGATAATATATATTTACACCTATTCTTTGTTTTGCGCATATTACTCCTACCCTTCATTTCCGTGTCAGCAGTAGCATGTAAGATGAATGCTATTCATTCCAAGACGCCTAATTTTATGAACCTGCACAAAACAACAAGAAAGTCTCTTCAAAACAAGTACAACAGACGAGACTTCTGAGCTACAATAATCAGATGCACAATTGGGTGTCTGTCTTGCATAGGCAGTGGTAGTGGTCACTTTGTACGATGCAAACACCAGCGATAAAAGGCTTTGGAAAAGTTCATGAAAAATATTGCATGTTTCATTGCACGAAATTTTGTGCTAGCAGTACTGTGACTCTGGTTACTTCTCGAGCCTCCTTGTGACTCTTGGTCGATCGCACAAGACTCTAAAGTCTGTTTCAAGTTATAGAAATTCTTGTGTTTTCATTTTTGCAATGGTATTGAATTTAATTCTAATTTAACCTTCCTTCTTCATCCGGTCTTGGGGGCGATATTTGACAGGAGGCTCTAAAATGTGTTACCTTTGCGTTCAAAACACTGAGTGATGAGTAAAAAGCCACAATAATGTAAATGATAGACTGTACTTTTCCAGAATACAAAAAAAGGATAAAACAGGGGAGCTTTCGACTGTTTGCACAACGGTCTTCTTCAGCCAACCTTGGCTAAAGAGGACCGTTGTGCAGACGGTCGAAAGCTCCCCTGTTTTATCCTTTTTTGCATTTTGGAAAAATACAGTCTATCATTTACATTATTGTGGCTTTTTACTCATTATTTCCGATCACATTATAGAGATGTACCACAAAAACACTGAGTTTTTGGGCATAGTTACTCGCCACTTACCTGTGCTCTTATAGATGGTCACGAGAGTTTATATACGCAAATGGTGTCTAGCTTTCATTGGTGGGTTACCCAACCAATTAACGACTTTGACGATGAAAACAAACTCCGTATCGTAAGTGATACTATAGACCTTTTGTTGGGAGGTGACGGTAAATGATCACCCTCGATATTGAATTATTTGAATGTAACCTCAGGATGGCGAGCAACATGAACTTCCGCCAGTCACGATTACTCTCAGTGATAGCAGCAGCGGATATTTACTGTCAGTTTGATACCATTTACTTGATACCATTTAAAGCCGCACTTGTATGCTTTCAAGAAAACCTTTGCTGCCATTGAACTTTTTTCTGGTCATATATGACGTTTTTACAGTGCAAGTTAAGCCTGGATCAAGTTTTCTTTATCTTGTGCAACTCATTGATTTTAAATATATTTCATCGGACTTTCTTTTAATTTTGGATAGCATGAAGTTTACCTGTGAACATTGTAGGTCTTTTGTTGCAGAAGTTACGTATAATATGGCTTAGAAATATTATGGGATATACATTTTCTTTTTGAAGTTTGTTGTTGAAGCTGTTTAAGTGCCCCCAGTCAGGTTTGCTACCTCAGTTGCTTGGCGTCCTTGTCTGGCAAAGCTTGGGATTAATTCCTGTATTTGCAGGCCTTCATTGCTTCGTAGGCTTTAATGTTCATTGAACGTTAGTCTTAGAGTTAGTAAGCCAAGTCTAGCGTTAATGTCACTCATTTTCGAATTGTTAAATAAATTCACAGTTTAGGCCAAGAGGAAATCATGGATTCAAAGAATTTTGCCGTAAGCGTCCTGCTTCGGCCAAAGCGAACCTGGTGCTTTCTTCTAAGGCAATTGGCGTATAGTGGTGCGTTTGTATTTTTGGTGACTAAAATGGTAAAACCTGCATATTATCATTGTGCTCCTAAGCGCTCACGTTGTTGTAGGGGATTTGATGTATTACATAAACAAGCAACCAATAGCCATTTAAATTTCGGATATCCTTACCTCTGCGACAGCTCTATATATTTTTAATAAAAGTTATACACAGTAATATACCACTTACTAATCTGTTTTCAGATAAGTATAATGGTTATTTCTATATTAGGGATACAATCATTGTCATTAAGGTTATTTATTCACGAGTTGCACTACTCTATTGGAAGGCCATGCTATTATTTCTTTAAAACTATTGGGAGGGAGATAATATACAGGTAAATAGAAAGAAAGATTCAACATCTCAAGAATGGTGACTTTGATGGAAAACTCATCATTTTCACTGAAACAAGATAATATACAGCATATCTTTTGTCCTCTGTCATACCTGTCCAAGTCCCATTGCGACTCACAAAATTCGGCTGGCCAAGAGGTGATTAATTTCGCTGCTTAGGTTGTTCCTTCTCTCCCGGGATCATACCCGAGCCTACTCGTCTGTGAGAGAAGACTGGAAATACCAATTAACGATATGAGGTACTAAAACCAAAGATATATCGCCTTGAATTTCATGCTCATAGTTCCAACCATTATGATAAAAGCAATCAATGGATAATTAAATGCTTTCGGCCTCATAAGGGGATGTAATAAATGTGGCTATGCCAATTATGACTGTTATGAGAGAGAGAGAGAGAGAGAGAGAGAGAGAGAGAGAGAGAGAGAGAGAGAGAGAGAATTACGAACTCGTCGAGTAATTATCAGGCGTGATTTACCGTCTACGTCCCTCTCCAGTGCGAGTCCTGTTCGTGTCCTCATTTGATGACGCCATCCATTATACCTTCAATTGCGGTGTTAATTATATGTGATAACACCTTGCTGGGCAATGAATTAGCCTCCTTATGGAAGTGTTTTTTGTTGATACTGATTGTTTAGCCGTGATCAGAGTAAGATAAGCAGAAACGAGAGCATTTATTATGGTATGTGATATGAACCTCATGTGAAGTCTGATGTGGATTCATGTGATATGTTGCCCATGCCTGTTGTGTTGATGTATTGTTCTTGTTTACTCAGTAATGAATTTTTTCTCTTGGAGTAGAAATTGAAGTTGGTTGATATCCTTCCAGGAAAGTTGTCTAGAAAATTTATTGCCAAAGAATACGAGTTTTAATGAGCTGGAAATTACATTAATTTGTCACTACGCGAAATGTCTGTGTGCTAGATGACTAGCATACTTCATGATAAAAAAGAATAGGTGTCTGTATCCTGAAATTGTAGCAAAATTAAAATCTACAAAAAAAGTAAATAAACAGAGAAAATAAATGCAAAAGCGAACGCGAGACCTCTGTTTAAGTAAACATGAATGTATATTCAAGAAACGTAAGCAAATAAACTTCAAGTCCACAGATTATTAGGTGACCTACGCGTCAGTATAAAGTTGTTGAGAGCTGCTTTTGTGAGTCGACACATCTGGTGTTCTGCTGGGTAGAATTTTGGAACTTTTTTATTTTTAGTGTTTCATAACATTGTTAATTATTCAATTTCGATGCAGCCACTCACTCCTCCAATGAGAAAATAAGTAACTGCCAGCTTTTACAAAGATCAGAAACGGATTTGCTACTGGTTTTGTAAGTGTTTTGAGAGGCTGAACTCTGGCGTGGAGAGAAATCAAGACTTGATTAGCTGATCTCTTGCCACGCTCCAAATGCAGAAGCCACAGTGAATTGCAAGCACTGTTTGGTGATTCGGAATGACTGATGATACATGATGTTGCCTTTGAGTTCAAGCCTTCTTCATTGCATCGCTTGAAAAATGTGTTATCAGTTCGTATCTGCCAGAAAGCAACATATTGTTCGTAATGCTTCTTGCATTTGCTAAAAGGATATTGGTGCCACATTCTTCCAGATCATTCATTGTAACAGTATTAAATACTGTTTTCTTGTTATTGTCAGTGGTATCCTGGCCTTTTTATTTTCTCGGCAAAAGTGCTCGAGTTAGAGTTTTGTTTTCTTTACACAAAAATGGATATTGCCTTTGAGGTCATCGATGGACATTTAAAAAAAAAAAGGAGACGCACAATCTCACCCTTTGTACACATGCATTTATTAATTAGCTAATGTTACGAGATTAACAGAAACAAAGGAGCATTCCTGTTTTTCACTATGGGCCATGTTACCCAACACTTTTGGCCTCTCACCTAACTCACAGGATTCTTTCACGTTCCAAGATCCAGTGGTGAAATTATTCTTCTTATTCCAATTTTAGAATATGTATGTATATATGTATGTGTACACACAAACACACACACACACACACACACACACACATATATATATATATATATATATATATATATATATATATATATATATATATATATATATATATATATGATTGAAGGTTTTTCGATGAACAGCTAAATAATCATTAGTTTTAGCCATGATCTGATTTTTCACAGTGGACAATGTGACAAAGTTCGATGTTTTGCAAAATTTGCATTGGTCGTAACGCTGCAGTGTTGTAGCCAAATTGCAGTATATTATAAACTTGCAGTCATATTCGCCTTGAGCGACTTAACTTTCCCCATTATACCCAGTTTAAAATATGAAACCACCTTGACCTCATAAACTGTTAGTGAAATACTTTCGAGAAATTTTGCCACATTTCACATTGTAAGAAAACACGGCTTAGCTGTAACTTTTCAATCTTGTATATATGTATATATGTATATATATATATATATATATATATATATATATATATATATATATATATATATATATATATATATATATGTATGTGTGTTTGTGTGTGTATATATATATATAATTATAAACACATACATATACATGTATATATATGTATGTATGTTTTATATATATATATATATATATATATATATATATATATATATATATATATATATATATATATATATATATATATATGTGTGTGTGTGTGTGTGTGGTTGTGTGTGTGAATGAGAGAGTGTCCTTCATGATTATATATGATAATACTTGCATAATAACAATATTAAAGCTAAATTTTCAAAGTCTCCTTTTCAGCTTTCACTAATGCGGATTGCTTTATTCGTTTCCCCTGTCGTCATTATTCGAAATGTTCAATTTCCCCCGAATTTATACAACAGATTTTGTTCCGGTGTTTATCGGAAGGAATGAAATTTTGATTATTTGTTAATCCTGATGTCCTCTCTCTCTCTCTCTCTCTCTCTCTCTCTCTCTCTCTCTCTCAAGGAATGCAAAATCTCAACTCTCAAAGAAAAGCCCTCAAAATGCAAGATCCGGAAAATACTATTCACTGTCGACATAATCCTTGTTGATTTATGTAAATCTTAAATTTATTGCGGCCCAGTGCTTGAATCTCTCTCTCTCTCTCTCTCTCTCTCTCTCTCTCTCTCTCTCTCTCTCTCTCTCTCTCTCTCTCTCTCTCTGGAGTAATGCAAATTGTCAAGTCTCAAAGAAAAACCCTCAAAATGCCAGGTCCGTGAAATACTTTTCACTATTAACATAATCCTTCTTGATTTATGTGAATCTTAAATTTATTGCGGCCCGTTGCTTGAACCTCTCTCTCTCTCTCTCTCTCTCTCTCTCTCTCTCTCTCTCTCTCTCTCTCTCTGTTGTAAGAGTGACTCGGCAGTTGCATTTGCGCTCAGAGGCATCATTTCGTTTCCTGATTGATGCCTTTCCGTGTGTCAAGGCGAACTGAGTTCCTGCGATTAATGCAAGCGCCTGCGCTCTCATTGGCGATCGGGAGCCGTGAATTGCGAAAGTCCTCTGCCCCTTCCCCCCCTTCTGGGTGCTATAAACATCGCTGTAATTGTTTGTAATGATACGCTGCCCGGCACTGAATTAATCTCGCTCGTTTTTATGTTAATCATTGTTTAATCTTGCCTCTCCTATGTTACCGGTGATAGTTTACTTACCAAGTGACCATATTTTGCTAATCTGTATTGTGGAAAGTGTTAGCCTTTAACACAAATGCGTATGTATATTATATATACAGTATATATATAATATATATTTATTTATTATATACCTATATAGTTGTATATATAAACACCTATATATGTATATAATATATATGCCTATTAGCCTTTAACAAACATGCGTGTATATATATATATATATATATATATATATATATATATATATATATATATATATATATATATATATATATATATATATATATATATATATATATACTGTAATATATATTCATTAATACATATATAGTTGTATATATATAAACCTATATATGTACATAATGTATATGTTAAATGACCCTATCCCCAGGTCAAATAGGGTCATCTTTTATTGCTGTATCTGTTTTAAGAACAGAATTAATCACCTTACTTTCGTAAGATGTTTCTGGTAGCGGTGGCTCCTCTGGGTCAGTAAATTCTTTCTCCTTTGTCGACTTCTCTCATTCAATCTATTCTTAAACAAAAGGCTACTGGAATGAAACACTGAAGTACAAAACTAGACTTTATTTGCAAATTTAACGAAAGTGATTCAACAAAAGTTACGATCATGAAATGGACTGAATTCCACCCCCTATAAATGGAAATCATTACTAGAGGAAATTCTGATTCACAAATATTCAGATTACTAATTCGAAACCAGCTAATACTAGTGGCTAACACCCTGGTCACCAAATAAAGTAATAAGGTCATAGTTATTCTAGACCACAATAAATGTTAATAGTATATAAAGAATAAACACCACAAAATATTCGTCCTTTCAGGACGAACCCAGAATTCCTGTTGAAAGAAACATATCATACATTAAAATCTGTAATGGTGTTTAATGTCATTTCTATTCAATATATAATATATATACAACTATATATGTATATATACACATATATATAATATATATTTATATATATACATATATAGCTGTATATATATAAATTTTTTTCTTGAACTTTAAACCATTTCCCTGAACTTTGGGTGACTCAGGGAAAAAAAATAACACAACCGTCAATTTCAAATCTTACTTTTTATTGCTGAATTATGTATGAACCCCCAGTGTTGAAACTTCCACAACATCGCCAGCTTCCTAGATTTACACAGAAGGCTCACCAGCATTTCGTCAAACCTCCTACACACACTGTGCCATTCATCTTTATGTTGCACACGTTCACGCATCGTGAATATGGAGGCCTTCCTTTCCAATACCGCTTTCACTCAATCTGTCATGTTTTTTATGTCTTTCGAGTTCAGCTCTATACTGTATATGTAACAGCATCACTTAATAAATACTGTATTTGATATTTAGGCAATATAAATTGCTGTTTTGAAGGATTTCTTAATCCAGTTAGTTGGTTACGTATTTCCCATGACATTCATTGCTTCAGTCTCCAGTATTAGCTAATATTGTCAGACTATATATGCATACAAACACACACACGCACACACATACATATATATATATATATATATATATATATATATATATATATATATGTGTGTGTGTGTGTGTGTGTGTGTGTGTGTGTGTGTGTGTGTGTGTGTGTAGGTATGTAACATAATATTATAATGTATTAGAATGACCATTTTTCATTTCCTTTAATATTTTTTCCCTTCAGAGACTGAGAAATGAGCTTAGCAGAATACGCGCATTTCGGAAACATCGCTCTAAAACATTTTAATTCCAAAACATGTCCTTAAATAATTCAAGCAAGATCTTGTATCGATACCACCCTCTTCTGAGGTAACGCCGTATTAATGGGGACCGTCTCCTGCTTGTAAGAAGACGGTGATGTAGGAAACAATAACGAGCGTAAATCAACGTTTGACACTAATGGCGGATGGAATTGTTGCCGTCCGATGCTTCCCAACGCAGTGCCCAAATGACCGGCATTAATCAAACTCCTAATTTCCAAAGATCAATTGTCTCCAAGCACCCGATAGCATCTGGAGAGCCGTTAAGAGAATGTCATCCGGAATGCCGGCGATTGCAATCCCCGCGCCGATAAGAGGTAATGGCGTCCGAGATAGCAATCGTACATGGGATCTCGCGTGAGGGAGAGATTTAGGCACACGAAGAAACACCCCTGGCATGTTGTTATTATTGTCATATCATCTCTCGCTCCCTCCTGGGTGGGGGACGGCCAGTCAAGCCGAATTTGATTTTGCAGAAATGGGTTCGTGCGTCCTCCGGATTATTACTTTATTTTTACTCAGAAAATGAACGCTGTACGTACGGAACAAGCCCACCACAGGGGCCATTGACTTGAAATTCAAGCTTCCAAAGAATATGGGGTTCATTTGAAAAAAGTAACAGACGGTAACGGGAAAAACAGAAAGAAGGTATTATTATTATTATTATTATTATTATTATTATTATTATTATTATTATTATTATTATTATTATTATTCAGAAGATGAACCCTATTCATATTGAGCAAGCCCACCACTGGGGCCATTGACTTGAAATTCAAGCTTCCAAAGAATATGAGGTTCATTTCAAATAAGTAACAGAAGGTAATGGGAAAAACAGAAAGTAAAGATCAGTTGTTGTTATTATTATTATTATTATTATTATTATTATTATTATTATTATTATTATTATTATTATTGTTGTTGTTGTTATTATTATTATTCAGGAGATGAACCCTATTCATATTGAGCAAGCCCACCACAGGGGCCATTGACCTGAAATTCAAGCTTCCAAAGAATATGATGTTCACTAGGAAGAGAAGGTAAAGGGAAATAGAGAAAGACGAGATCTCACTTATTAAGAAGAAAAAATAAACAGGGACCAGGATTGATGACCGGTGTCCGTTCTATCACAGAAGAATCCCCTGCAGGAGGTTTGTTCTGCTGGGATGGCCATGAACTTCTTCTTCTTCTTCTTCTTCTTCTTCTTCTTCTTCTTCTTCTTCTTCTTCTTCTTCAGGTCCTTCCGGATTCAGGAGGCCTTCCAGATGAATTATGAAACGGCGATGCTTGTTTCTCTCTGGCTCGAAATTATAGGGTCATGCTAAATGGACTGTACGTGGTCATGTTACTCTTTTTTTTCTACGTCATTTATTTTTTTCTACGTCATAATTCTCTCTCTCTCTCTCTCTCTCTCTCTCTCTCTCTCTCTCTCTCTCTCTCTATGTAAGGGTGTGTCCTTTCCACCGTCATCCTATGTGACTCTTCGTTGCTGTCTATCTTTTCCACTGTTATTCTCCTTAGTTTTTGTTCTTTAATTTATTTCCATTTATTTTTTTCAGCAGGTTTGCTTAATTTTAGGCTCTGATGCAATAACTGAGATTATATTTCGGTAACGATAAGAATACTGCTCGCTATTTACGAATGCGAGTTTTTTTTTTTTTTTTTTTTTTTTTGGTGCGGGTGGAAAAATTCTTCGCGGCACTCAGTGTTTGTGTGTTTATTGTTACTTATGAGGCTTAGTCTGAATATGACAAAGACAATTTTCTCTTGTGGGTTAAGAAACTCTTGACCAATATAGAAATGTGCTGTATCGAATACTGATTATTCAGTGCTAGAAAATTTGCAGCAAGGTACAGGATTCCGTTTGAATGGCAGTTAGTTACAATGAATTCAGATGAGTTCCAGATTCATCATTACCAGGAGTTTAAATGACGTTAAATGTTATTTGACAAGCACACCATTTTCCATGATCGCTAGTTGTTTTTCAACTTAATTCTCTTTAGTTTGTTTAAATGTGGTATCAGCATCATTTGCAGCACGAGGATTATGTTTTTTTCTTTTTGCGTAATTGCTGTGGGGCGGTTAGGCCAGTTTTTATCTTTGTCATTTATAAGAATTTCTGTCAGTGCATATTGTTTACCAAATGAATGTTGATCATGAAATTTTTCTAAGAGATTATGCTACACTTTGAGCTTTGTGAGTGTTGCATAATCTATTTTTCCAGTTCTAATGGTTGCTTTCCTTTACTTTCCCACCTCATGAAAATTTTATTCGGATTACTAAATAACGAAAATGAACACATTTTCAACGTTTTTTGTTATATTAAAGAATATGTGAGTATACAGAAAATACTGCACTCAGAATCCGTCGTCTAGCATTTTGCAGGTAACGAATCTTGGAATCCTAATGTTTACATTCGAACCTATATCATTTACTGAGAAATGAGTTGATTAATTACTTTGTTTTGTCAACTTCTTCGTAGGTGAGGGGTATAATTTAATAAGGTTATTTCTTTTCGTGTTTTTTACTTGAAGCGTCGTGAATGTTCCAGGGCTTCAAGACTCGATACGAATAGATTTCAAGAAAAATAGAAATTCGCTTACGGTATATTGATGTCAGTAAAGTTCATTTATATCGAAGGCGGATTTCACCAATATAAGGAACAAAATGAAGTAATCGTTGATTGAAAAATTCAAGATAAACCAAAAACTAATTGCCATTTATTTTCAGTATTACAAATATGATTTTGAGAACAATGAAATACGGACCTTTTACGTAATGACCTTTGTTTTTTTTTCGGTGATTATCACTCTTTAATTCAGTTTCTTCTTGGTTTAGACACCCAGGCTATAGCAAACCCCAAAATGTTGATATACCTTCAGTTGTCTAAAAAGTTTGTATCGTTATGAGTTTGACTTTTACACGTTGCTCTTTGCTGTCCAATTACCATCTTTGGAAAGAATCATCAGAAAGAAGATATGGGAAGGGAAGTACGTTCTGAATAGGAAAGGTAGTCCGTTTTGAAGGC
The DNA here is from genome assembly GCF_040412425.1 of Macrobrachium rosenbergii. Classification (NCBI taxonomy): domain Eukaryota; kingdom Metazoa; phylum Arthropoda; class Malacostraca; order Decapoda; family Palaemonidae; genus Macrobrachium; species Macrobrachium rosenbergii. The sequence continues at coordinate 30,422,934 of NC_089793.1, read as the reverse complement.
ATCTCCACTGAGGGGTGGGGTGGGGCGGGGTGAGGTGGGGGAAAACTTATGAAAATAAATACTGGAGTGTCAGAGCTCCTTGGTAGTGTCAGTTGACAATGCAAGTGATCTAAATGGCACGAGGTACTGTTGTAAGTTGGAAGCCACTCAGGAATTTTTAGCAAGATATCTGATGTCCCCTGGATACCATGCCACTAAATTAAGATACAAAGAAAATAAAAAAAATAAAAATTTTCAGTTTTCTGTTGCTATGTGATATGCGCATATTTAGATGCGCTGTCCCTAACGGTGAAGATATGAATGTTTCATTCCTTCCGTGATAGCTGGAATTTCGTGTGATTAAATCAGTGAAAGTCAATTAGCTCTATCTTACGAGGTTATGGAATGTCTCGGATATTGTACACCCTTGCTGTGAGTGTCCTGTATGTGACCAGCACCACGAGATTAATATCTAAGCCATACGAAGGTCTCTGTGTGGTAGGCAGACTTGACCACGGCATATGTCTAACGACTTTTGATGAACTTTGCGAGATAGTAGTTACGTTACTGATCAAGATAAATTGACCTTTTTGAAGAGGAAGGTAAAAAAAATGGACTCTTTGGACTAGGAAATGTGTAAGGATAGTAAGCAGAGTTAATCATTTGAGTAAACCTTTTTTTTTAAGGTTGTAAAACTGACCCTAAGTATTTCTTGATTATTATTATTATTATTATTATTATTATTATTATTATTATTATTATTATTATTATTATTATTATTATTCAGAAAATGAACCCTGTTCATATGGAACAAGCCCAAGGGGGCCATTATGATAGTATCTCGTTAGAGTGATTCGCCAAGAAGAATCTCAAAGATTCTTCTTGGTGATGAATCTCTTTAAAAACAATGTTGTCCTTTAATTAAAAATATGGCTGTTAAAAATAGTGTGCTAAATGTTAGGGGGAAAATTGCTTCCTAAGAAGAGTACCGGCATAAGAATGTTAATTGACCCAAGGAGAAAAAATATCTCATTATATACATTTAAAAGTCAAGTTGTCCATATGGAAAATTATTCCCAGTAGAAAAACATCTGAAACTGGTTTTTTTTTTTCGAATGCATCCTTGTTAGTATCGTGAACGAAAATGAAGTTTAAGAAAAGTTCTCATAAAAGAGTTAAAACACATATTTAGAAACATACCTTTTGAGGACAAAAAGCGAAATCATCTTTTAAAAAGATTATCCGTGCCAGTTTAAGATATCAAATTTACCTTTTTTGTAATTCATAAAAGCATTCTTGCAACTAGAATGATAAGATAACTGGTTTTTTCGCGAAAGCTTCCCAGACAGTATCTCACATAAAGTTGACCTCTAGGTAAAGTAGCCTTATACGAGCAATAATTATTAAATTGGCCTTTTGGAAAATATCCGCGTAAGAATGAGAGACAAAATATGCCCTTGGAAAAGTATTCCAGGATTGAAAGGTATTAACGATATTAAGTGTAATATCCAAAATGATAAAAAACAAAGATTTTATCCTTTTTGTATGGTTATATTGGCCATCGAGCAAGATTGATTTTGAGTAACAAAATCTTGATTTGGCTGACTTTGAAAAGAGAATTTAATAGACAATGAACTTACGTAACCAAAGACATAGTAAATATAAATCTTAAAAAATTCACAAGATAAAGATGGTATTTCTTTGAAAGTCGTACGCAACTGTCAGATAACAATGGACTAAATAAATAAGAAGTAAACGCTTTGAGGTATTCATATGACGATTTTATAAGGATGTTACTCTTTCTTACCTTTGAAATTAATAAGCTCTGTTTCTCTCTTGTAGCAAAAGTAGGACCTCGCTTGTCTCACTAGCAAGTTGACCTGAGTTCGATCCCCGAACCGGGTGAGAAAATACCGCAGTGAACGTTTCTCTTCAAAATCCAGTTATGCGCGTCTTATAACTACGTAGTCAAGAATTTATATACCTGGTTGTTGGTCAACTTCTGTTTATCGCAGTGAGAGCGGGTAGAAAGAAATAAAAAAAATGGGATAGGCCTCGATGAGGTAATCCTCGCCCACGAAGGTGAAACTATTTGTATTTTATTGATTAGATGAAATATTTCTCTCTCTCTCTCTCTCTCTCTCTCTCTCTCTCTCTCTCTCTCTCTCTCTTATTGTTTGTTTATTGCGCATTATGTTTTTTTTATATACGTATGCTTTTCCTCTTTTTCGTCAATTACAGTTTCATTGTACATTTTATGGATTTATATCTTTATCTGCACTTAGATTCGTTGATGTGACTATCAACCTGCGTAGACTTGCAGAATAAGTAAAATTGGTTTGAATGTTACACTTCAGATAACAAAATTCGATTAATTTTTTCTTCTCAACTTCGGTCTTAAAAAGTCCATATCAATGTAACTATTATATTCTTTTTTACACAAATGGAACATGGTCATCTAACCTTATTTGTATGGATAAAATGTTTATTTGTGTGAGATAGCATTATTTGCATATGATATGACTTGAATATGGAAAATGCCAGGTCTTGAATATTCACAGTTTAGACGTAAATTGTTGCCAGCCTTTTAATTTCTCCATTTTCAGCATAAAAGGAGCAGCATCTCCATGAATGTAAGGGAATCGCCGGGCAAAAATCGAGAAACGTCATGCATTTTAATCTGAGATTGTTTGAGAGCCAATTTACTCCACCTGTCAAATATTCAACTATGCTAATTACCCGAGCACTACCTGAGGACCTCTTCTGGTCGATTTGAAAAGTTCCCTTAATTTATACTTTGAATCAGAGCTCGTAGCCTCTCGCAGAGAAGGAAATGTTTTTGGCGTTCCGTTGCCTTACAGTTCAGAGCCAGAGGCCTCTCTCTCTCTCTCTCTCTCTCTCTCTCTCTCTCTCTCTCTCTACGTCCGAATGCTCTTTTCGCGAGACCCTATATGGTTATCACGCCCAACGGACTGCCATGTCTCGCCCTCGATAATGAAGGAGAATAAATTATTTTAGCCGAGACGGGTCGTCGCTATTGCCGGGGAATAAATTAGGATCCTCCCTTTTTTCTCAATGAGCGATGATGTGTAAAATGTAAGGAGGACTTCTTTTATTAATATCAGATGCTCTTCCCTTTCCTCCGAAGGAGATCTCGAGTGACGTCAAGCAAAAAATTTGCCTGCACGAGAGCTTTGACTCCGGGTGGTGTTGGGTTCGTAAGGCGCACTCCTCCTCCTATAGACTCTCGCCCCCACCAGGTAGGTTGCTTACCACCCATCGCGCCCTGACAGCTGTCAAAGGACCTCCCACTTCAGCACTGGGTCCTTTATTCTTCTCTACCCACTCCCCTACCCTTCACTCTCCTCTCCGGCCCATCGTGGAACTAGATCCTGACTTCGCCGTTTTCTGGAAACTTGAATCACGCGTTTGAAAGGTTCTGGCTGGATTTTCCTTCGTAGCTCTAAATTAAAATGAAAACAGAAATTTCTGTTACAAAAAACGTTAGCTGATGTGTATCGCAACTGAACAGTTTTAGCTGTAAAGGGGAAAACCTTAGTATGGTAACCTTTTTTAATGAAGTCTGTTTACTAAGCAACTTACGTATTGACTTGTTCACGTAAACATCGCACCTTTTTACTGAATGAACCTCCCTCAGCCCTTCCCTCCCTCTCTCGGCCATCGATTCTGACCAAACTCCTCTCTGGTGCGCCTGACTTCTCATACATTACTCTGGGCGCCAAGATTGCGACACACCGCAGAAGCAGTGAGCGACTTTAGCCTTTAAAGACCGCCAAACATTGCGACACTTCGACACTTGAGCCGCAGATGCTGATGGCTTTAACGTTCGAAGACCCTCAGCCAGTGTAGCCCTTGTATAGATGACACCTGCTCTTATACCTCTCTCTCTCTCTCTCTCTCTCTCTCTCTCTCTCTCTCTCTCTCTGTGCACGTTCAGCACACTGACACGTGCATAAGCTCATAGTATGTATGTATATGCAATTAGTGTTTGTTCTTGCACATGATAACGATAGTCGTAAGCTTACCTGTATATTATGTTATATATCTTATATGAGATAACAAAGTTATTTATGTGTATGTTCATCTTCTCCCAAACGGTTGCAGCGGAACCGTTGTAAATTAGTTTTCATGTGCAAATTTTCACGGGAAACCTGCTGCTGTGCATTACAGTTTGGAAGACCGTCAGCTACAAGGGCAAAATTTCAATTCTGTGATCTTGCAAACTGTAATGCAAGGCTGCAGGTTCCTCGTGAAAATTTGCATGTCAGGACTAATTTACAACGGTTCATTTGCAACTTTCCGGGAGGAGTTGAACATAGACCACAATAAAGTTTCTCATATATATATAAATGTATGTATATATAAATGTATGTATATATATATATATATATATATATATATATATATATATATATATATTTATACGTACTGTATATACAGAGAGAGAGAGAGAGAGAGAGAGAGTAACAGAAATTAACCATATCCCCGCAAGAGGGTCCAGGTTCAGTTCCTAAGCGCGTTGGAACCCTCTGAACACTTTCCGTTAAATTCCTCTGTCTCTCTTGACCTGTGCGGTGAATTATGTACCTGGGATTTTGGTCGACTGTGGTGGGTTCCGATCAGGATGGAGAAGGGCGGAGGGCTAGTAACCTCATCCCATAAGACTTGCTGAGAAGCGTAAGGCTGTTTGATTGTTTTGGCTTTTAACAGCACGTTATCGACGTTAGCTCTCTCTCTCTCTCTCTCTCTCTCTCTCTCTCTCTCTCTCTCTCTCTCTCTCTCTCTCTCTCTCGCCACCCGACAAATGCTGCGCCAATCATATTTTCTCGCCCTGAATATCTAAGATCTTTCTTTCTTTGCTTCTGCCAACCTGTTCTTGATGTTCTCTTCTTTGCTTCTGAAGTTATTAATACAATTATTCTGTTATCAGTCTGTCGTTATTTAATATCCTTTCTGTTACTGAACTACTTCTGTTATGTCATAAAACTACTTACATGCTTTCTGTCATAACGTCTTTCCCCAAGGGTTCTGAAATGTGTCACTTTTGCTATCCTGATTCGACCACTTAGGAGAGGGTTCAGTGTCTCTCTCTAAAATTTTTTTTAATTGGCCCATATAATTTTCATCCGCCATTCCAGTGATTTTATATAGTATCCTTGGCTTTATTTTGAAAGAATATAATGTTTATAAGCATAATTTTTTTTAATCGATTTTCCACTCTCCCGTTTGCAGGACCTCACATAACTGAAACAGTGACATTGCAGACTTTTACAAGATGGTGGGAAAAATTTCAATTTATATATAAAAAATCCTTTGCATGGCAAAATTTCAATTTATATATAAATAATCCTTTGCATATTGTAATTTCTACTATTTTAAGAACTGTCTTCATTACTATTATTATTGCAAGTTTTATATTAGCGTCCTTATCGTGTGGTTTAGACTAGAATGTTTTGAAATTTTTGTATGATCTCGTGGGGACAGAGAAACTGTCTAATCTCGGGATTGAATTATGTCTGATAGGTCATAATTGCCGAGTTTATAGTAAGGTGCGTCTTGACATTCCTGTGCTGTCAACTATGTTAAGTTTAGCAGTTTCCGGCGGTTAATGAGTCGCTGTTATTTTTAACTCTCTCTTCGGGTTAAGCATTTGCCGCTGGTAGCGAGGGTTAATGAGAGAATTCGCCGTAATGGAGGAGGTCTGTCGTTACAATAGCTGGCAAGGTCCAGAGAATCTCCGAGAGAGACGTCGTGGTCTTTGTGATCTCACTTCTCCGGCAGCTTATCATCATCACCAGCATCACCATCAACATCATCATCACCTTGAGCTGCATCACTGCAGCGGCGTCTCAATACCGATCTTCAAAGGCCGTCCTTGCGAGGATCCTGTCCCTGCGTATTTACTCGTTATTTTTCATTACCCTTGCGCGTCTCGTACGTTCTTTTCTTTCAAAGTAATGATTATCCGACCCTCCAGCAGTGACCCCCCCCCCCCGCCTTCTCCGCCCCCCTTTCTTCTTTTTCGTCCCTGGGGCCGTAAGGAGCAGCAGCATTGTCATCCGTTGGCAAGACAAGGCTGGGGCGTCGTTGGGGGGAGGGGGAGTGGCCGTTGTAGGAGGCAGGAGATGAAGGAGTAGTTGGGGAGAGGGGGGAGTAGTCCAAGAGAGAGGGAAGGGGGGAGGGTGTTGAGGGTTATCAAATGGAGTCCGTAACACAAGATCAAAGGTAGGAGGGGGGTAGAGGGTATAACAACCTTAGGGCTCATTACATCCCTCGGGCTCCTTCATGACCTTTGGGTAAGGGAGGGAGTGCGTGGAGAAGGAAGGAGCATAGGAGGGTGCAGGATATTTTATGGGGCGGGGGGCTTGTTGGGGTAAGCCACCCACACTCGCCCAACGTTATAAATGATCCTAATGCCCACACGCCGTCACCTGTCCGGTGATGGTATTCTAATACCCTCTCCATACCATCCATCCCTTGCTCTCCACACATTATTTTGCATATCTTCTTACTATTCCTTCCCTTTCTTCTTCTTCTCCTCCTTCTTCTCCTTCTTAATCTTGCTAATCACTAATAGCTTGCGCCTTCAGTGCTTTGATTTCCGAGAATCAGAATCGAAGAAGTTGCTGTAAATCAAACCGCTTGCGTTTGGATCGGTCGAATGGAAGAGTAATGGAATGTAATGCGTGTAAGGTGGGAGAGTTATCTCAAATGTAATTGGGCGAATTACAAATTTAACAGGGGCTCAAAAGAACAAGCGAGAAGGTGGGATCCCAATAAGAGAGAGAGAGAGAGCGAATGGGGTTCCGCCGATCAACTGCTTGGGCTGCAGCTATTTTGATAAATATATATAATAGGGAATAATATTGGGAGGAGGGGGAGGGGGAGGAAAAAGAAGAATACCAGAGGGTACTTGATGAAACCTTGATAAAGATTTAGAGATAGAGCAGATACGAGAGTCATTATGTGTTTACAAGATTGAGCGCTAAAAGTAGGGCGTATGAGGTAGAAATGTTGTAACTCTTTGTTCAAGATTAAGAATATAATTTTCTCTCGATCAAAATAAAGGAGTGTGTTACATAACATAGGCTTATTATGAAACATAATCGCTTGCGTGAAAATAAAATATGAAAATCGCATTGAAATGTGCTTCTTGCATATAAGTAATTAGCAGTCCCTTTGAAAAGCAAACTCTCTCTCTCTCTCTCTCTCTCTCTCTCTCTCTCTCTCTCTCTCTCTCTCTCTCTCTCTCTCTCTCTCCACACACACACACACACACACACACATAAATGCACATTTACACAAAAACCGACCTGCGGTAAGTACTCCTGTTCTTTGGTGTCCGAACAGCTTTTGATAAGAATGCCTTGTAAGTCGATATCAGTGATGGATCTTCAAGCCTCAAGGATATCATAAAATTACAATTTCTCTGAGGAAGAACAATCTTTGTATTGCTGAAGGAAAAATGGAAGAAGCGGATTAAATTCTCGATGTTTATGTTGCTCTTTGAATGTTTTAATTATTATCGGTCCTCTCATTTTATCGACCCCAAACTAGGAGAAGATTCCATATTTACACAGTAACTGATGTAATTTATCATAGATATATTTG
>NC_089793.1:30402823-30410323 GCF_040412425.1 Macrobrachium rosenbergii | reverse complement strand
ACTATTATTACGACTGCCATCAGAACTGCTTGTCTTGGTAGCAAAGGTAACAACAATGATTATGTTAACAATGACTTCGTACAGTACAACACTTGTCAGGTGAGAAATACAACTGTTGATACTGCTGGCCCTACTACAGTATTTCAGAAGTTGCTACTGCCCTTCTTACGAGAGAGAGAGAGAGAGAGAGAGAGAGAGAGAGAGAGAGAGCGCGCACCTTATTGGCTTCTTCCTTGATTATTTTTGCGTTGCGGTGAAGCGATAGTTTTACGGTGGGTGGGCAGAGCAAAGTGAGCTGCTGACCCTTTTACTTAATACCCACTGGCCCGGGGGCATGCAGATACCCAAGATGAAAGACCCCCGTTAAGGAAGAGAAACATATATAGATAAGGCCAGAGAAGAATGCAAATAGGTGCAAAAAATCAGAAATAATTTGAAAGATGAATAATCCAATGCTGAGGAGGAAATAAAAATGGCGGTGGTAGGTAATTGTTTAATTCGTCAAGCCGGTTTGTTTTGCCTTGTAAACATTATCCGAGATTAATGCCTCATGCACCATCGCAAATGCAAAATTGCCGTAATTAAATCTATTTACATAGCCACTAAAAGCGAAGGAGAAATACGATTAAGTACTGGATAAAGGCGAAAAAAAAAAACATCCGAAGACTTGCTAATGAGGACTGGACGAAATTAAGGGAGGGTCTTGATAGGTAAAAAGGAGTCAGTGAGTAACAATATATCTTGGGAGAGAGAGTATATGTCTTGGGAGAGAGAGAGAGAGGAGAGAGAGAGGACAGTATAACCTTCCGACATCCGAGATGTTGGTTGAGTTACGCCAAGATGTCTCAATTTCATAAGCCTTCTTGGGCTTCCCCCAAGATCTCGTCTAAGGGGGTTTTGGGACACTTAAGTAGTGTTTAAGATAATACAGTTCGCGGTCAGCCTGTATTAGTCTCGCGGTGTAATATTTCTCAATTTTTTATTTTTTCCAACAATTCCCTTTTAGCATTTCGGGTCTTTTCAAGCCCTTATTAAAAGCCTCAGACCTCCATTACGTACTTTGGTTTTCAAACGAGCCTTCTTTTTCTTTTTCTTTTTTTTCGTCTGCACTGTCTCCCCATTAGATCCACCTTACTAAGACAGTTAAAAAAAATTTATCGTGAAACGTAAGCCTTTGCAGGGTTCCTGGCAGGAGTTAACACGTTTCAGGAGAGGCTGGAGATGAAATGTTAGATGGCTAAGTCTCTGGGGTCTCGGCGAGTCTTCCAGGGAGCCTTCGAAGGCTCTTAAAACTTTTAAAACTGTTGGTTATCACATGAAGCCTCATTCTGAAAAAGCTCAAGTACGACTTCTACTCCTCTTTTTGTGCTCCTTTCATAAAGTTACGACAGCTATAAATGAGTTTTTTATTGTGTATGTTTGCTTATTCATTGATTTAATTGGCCCCTTTCCTTTACGGACTAATGACTCTTACGTCCCTCTAGGCTCCCAGCTTTTAAACTGGGCTCTATTCATATTTGGAGGAACCGTGCATAAAAATCTCGGGTGTTCGTGGTTCCTCTCATTGTCCTCGGATTTAGTCTGACCATAATCAATTTACCTATCCAAGAAATTAGTTTAACATACTTTACCAGTGCCCTAGTGAAGTTCCATGACTAAGGAGTTCGCTCAAGTTCTGATTGTATCTTAGTTAATCTAGTTATTGATTTGATGCTTTAAATACTTGGCGCTGCCGTCCGAATTAGGAAGAAGCGAATGTTGCCATGCGAATTTGGAACGAGAAGTGTGGATGTGGACAAATGAATTGGCTGAGAGCAATAATTGATTCTCGTTTTTTAGATATTAGAGATGTTTGATAAAGACTGACTCTCTCTCTCTCTCTCTCTCTCTCTCTCTCTCTCTCTCTCTCTCTCTCTCTCTCTCTCTCTCTCTCTCTCTCTCTCTCTCGTGGAGAAGTGGGAGAGCAACTCATCTCAAAAAGTGAGGGGGTCAACTTTCGATTATGGAGTGGACGAAGAGGCATTACATGGACGCCTTCCCTAAAGAGCCAGTGTGGCTCTGTTGACAAAAAGCAGTAAATTGTGTACGTGGTGATTAGTCGACCATTGGGGATTGCAGGTGAAGGGGATGGAGGGAGAAGAGATAAAATTCAGATGTTAATGTACACTACTCAAGATGTACAGTATACCTCGACTAGGTAACCCTCATTTTTGGAGTAGGGGAGGTGCTTCATATCGCTAGTGTCACCAGCAGTATTACAAGTTTAATTTAATATATATATATATATATATATATATATATATATATATATATGTTTATATATACATATATATATTATACATGCATATATATACATTATATATGTATACATGTGTGTGTTTTTGTTTGTTTATTTTGTTGAAATTCAATTCTTGTGGAACCTCGGGACTTATTGTCTTTTATTGATTCTCTTTCTGTTTTGATATAGTTTTAGGATATTGTACTGGATAAAGCCGCTGGGATGACATAGGTCACACAAACCCAGCCAAGCGAATAATGAATATAGCCAACATCCTATGGAATTTTTAAGGCGATTCTGAAAGTTACCTAAGCCACCGGCCCCCAACTGGAGAGGAAAATCTGTCTTGAGTTACGCTCTCTCTCTCTCTCTCTCTCTCTCTCTCTCTCTCTCTCTCTCTCTCTCTCTCTCTCTCTCTCTCTCTCTCTCTCTGGACAGCGTAATACGCCCAGTTCGCGAGATATCCTCCGACGCAAATTTCTTCAATGGATTCTGTAACACGAACACCCTTCCCTGGTAAAGTATATGATGAATTGGGTCCTGTACCATGACTCATCTCGTCTCAAATCACGAAGAGAAGAAGAAGAATGGAATGTGGAACGAGAGGAGCTGTAGGGGGATGGTGGGGGGAGGTGGTTGTTGAGGGGCTGGTGTTGAAAGGTAATTCAATTGCTAATTAGTGGGGGATCAAATCAAGGTAAACTGATTGGGTTTTGTAAAATGATGCTCCAGGTCTTCGGGGTCCACGAATACGTTAGGAGATGACATTCCATCATTCTCTCTCTCTCTCTCTCTCTCTCTCTCTCTCTCTCTCTCTCTCTCTCTCTCTCTCTCTCCTTGGTGTTGCCGTAAATAGTAATGAATACAGATATGTATGTTAACGCACGGAAATTCGCAGTTGTTGTATATCGTTTCAGTTTATATAGAAATTAGATACTTGTAAATTCAGGTTCATAAACGTAATTCAAATGCTCTCATAACTCGACTGGGAAGCTCGAGTTACACTTTTTTGATCATATATTTCTCGGTTTTAGTACGACTTTTTCTTTTTAGAACATATTAGCGATCTTTTTTATGGCTGGTCTAGTTATTTTTCTTATTGGCGATACAAAGTCCAAGTGTTGTATAACGTAGAAATTGCAAAAAGATTAGAGTTTACAACGGTGCGATTAAGGTGAATCATAATAGTCACCGATGAAAGGTGATAAACTCGTTTTCTTACACTGTAAATATTTCCCATTTTTTCTTCTATTTCGTTTTCTCTTGCTGTCACAGTTCAAACTTGCTGGAATTTTTAACACTGACAAATTTGTATTTTTATTACATCGGATGATAAGGTGTTTATAAATCCGTGTGATGGTTGTAACTGAAAAACAAATTAAATTTCCCTTGTGACGAAAACGAAAATTTTCATTTACAGATTCTCTCTCTCTCTCTCTCTCTCTCTCTCTCTCTCTCTCTCTCTCTCTCTCTCTCTCTCTCTGCATTTTCCATATATATATATATATATATATATATATATATATATATATATATATATATATATATATATATATATATATATATATATATATATGTATATATATATATATATATATATATATATCTACAGTCCCTTATCTGTTGACCTACCGCGGGAGGGTTGGTATTATTCAGTTTCTGCTAATTTTCCCGTTTTTGGTGGCGCTGGTGCCCATTTTACACCTAGCTGGACTGATGGGCGATGGACCAGCTTAAGTTGAGCTGTACCATATGTAATTTATATATATATATATATATATATATATATATATATATATATATATATATATATATATGCTGCTATATATATAATGTATGTATGTATGTATGTATATAAATAAATGTATAGATAACTCTTCCTTTATTACTGATCATCTTGAGAAAAAATAAGAGTAACTTCCAATTTCATCTTTTATCTGATGAATTAATACGGGACCATAAAAGATCTGTTTCAGTGGCCATTATTATTATTATTATTATTATGTGTGTATTATTATTATTATTATTATGTTGTATTATTATTATCACGATTCATGTTCATTTTGTTACAATATAATTACTACTTATTATTACTGTCAGTTGCGTTCATGGCAGTTTTTTTTATTTTGCTGCACTTCCAATATTATTATTGATATAGTGTCTTTATTGTCGGCTTAATTATGAATCCTTTTCACCAACTTTAGCTGAGTTCATTGATGCCATTGAATTAAAGCCAGCGTTCATGCCAAACATATTATTATTACTATTATTACTATTATCATTATTATTATACAATTCTGCCTCTCACATTATTATTATTATTATTATTATTATTATTATTATTATTATTATTATTATTATTATTATTATTTCACCTAAGTCGTCAAAAATTATAGTAATTTGAGAGGGGATCGAGACAGCTAATCCTGACACCAGGGACGTTGTTTACCGTCCCGAGGTTTGAACCAAAGTGTCTTCATGCACCCTCCCGTTGGGTGGTAGTGTCGTCAGTGCACCTCACGCGGTGCACTGTAGGCGTTACATAAGGTTCTTTGCTGCGTCCCTTCGGCCCCTAGCTGGAACCCCTTTCATTCCTTTTACTCTACCTCCGTTCATATTCTCTTCCATCTTGCTATCCACCGTTTCCTAACATTTGTTTCATAGTGCAAGTGCGAGGTTTTCCCCCCGTTTTACCTTTGAAACCTTTCTACTCTCAGTTTTTTCCTCTCAGCGCTGAATGATTTCATAGGTCCCAGCGCTTGGCCTTTGGCCTAAATTCTATATTCCGTTCCATTCTTCATGCCCCAGTTGGTGGGAGACTGACCCTGGGCTAGGCGACGGCAAGGCTAAACGTCGGGTTTATTACCAGTAAATTATTAATGTTCCCATAGAAAAAATATAAGGATTCTCATTGCGTTTTATTATTAAGAGGTTATTAGTGTAGTTGTCATTATTATTATTACGTTCGTGCTGTGTATTTTATTTTCTGCATTAGATATGCGCTATTTCTTTCTGTGGCCCTGAGGTGGAAGCATGTTTATATATATACATACATATATATCTATATATTATGTATCTATTTATGTATGTATGTATATGTATATATATTATATATATATATATATATATATATATATATATATTTATATATATATATATATATATTTATATATATATATATATATATATATTATATATATATATATATATATATATATTTATATTTATATATATGTGTGTATTTTTATTAGTATTATGCTGTGAAATATACGTGAAAATAACGTAGAGTTCATTGCAACAAGTTGTGAACTTATACGCACATCACATGAAGATAAAACAGAAATGGTTTGAATTTTAGAATTGCTTAAAAATTCCTGATAAAATACCAAATATTTCATCGCGATCTGTGTTTTTAAGAACTACTGCGATCGTTGACAGAATTTATGTCGGTAGAGATAGTGCATTTGAAGTCATTTCTTGTTGTGTACTATATTTAAAATTTTCTTTTTACATGTCAAAAGTTCTCGGAGGTAACAAAATCTCTTACTGCATATTAATATTGTCATTTATTGGTATACAAACCAATTCAGGCCAGGCTCACGTGCTTTCATACCCGCCGGCTTGTACGCACGCGCGCTCACACGTGAATTCATATAATATGGTTTTTCACGTATGCATGTATGCATGCAATTTTTTTCTTAGTTTTATAGAGTAGTTGTTATTATATAAGATACTTATACTAGTATATATGATGTCAAAGTTTAGATATTTTTTCGTACTAGTTTTAGTAATAAATACTCATGTATTACATTTATTTTGGTAGTCTTGCTTTCTCTATGAGAAAAGCGTCAAATTCAAATAAGGGTCGTGTGTTGAAGGTAAATACACACAAAATAAGTAAAAATAATAGGTGTTAAGAGATGAACGTAAAGGAAAGAGGAAAAAAACTATGGTAATGTAAGTACTAAATGTTCATTTCTCCCGACGTTAAGGCCTTAAAGCCTACCCAGGTGGAACTGATGTTCAGCCCTTAATATCTTGCTGCTGGTGATATGTTCCGGCGATTTAACAACAAACCATCCGGATAACATCTTCATCCTCACTCTCTCTCTCTCTAGTCATTCTCCCCCCCACCTCCCATCCCCGCTCCCACCCTCCTCATCTCCCTCGCATCACCACCTCCAGTAGACAGTTAAAAGGCATAAAACCAGTGAGTGATCACGCGGGCCTGTCTTTTAGCCGTAGCGGTGGGCATTACTTTCAGACCCAAGTGAGCGACCCACCAGGAAACCACACGGATACTGTTACTCACATGGCGGATTTATACACCCTTATCCCCCCCTTCCCCTCTCTCCCCTTTCCCCCCAACCTCGTCAGTTTTCACCTGAGGATGAAAGAGAGGAGGAGGAGGAGGCGGAGGGAAAACGGTAGATTGGTGCGGGAAGGGATGCCCACATACCCTGGGTGTGGGTGCTCTAAGAGCTTTCTGGTGTTGGGGAGAACTTGGCCTGATCACACTGGTACCTTTGGGACACCATAAGCAGATATTCACTCATCTCATTCACAGACACTCATGCGTGTATGTGCAAGTTTATCTACGCAATGGCATTCCTCTTATTCTCCTTGCATATTAATACTTTTATGTCTTTATTAATTTATTTTTTTCTGTTTAATAAGTGAGATCTCTTCTTTCTGTATTTCCTCCTAATGAGCACCATATTCTTTGGAAGCTTGAATTTCAAGTCAGTGGCCCCTGTGGGCTTCTTCCATATGAATAGGGTTCATCTTCTGAATAATAATAAAAATAATTACCCTCATGAGATTAAACAAACGTAGAAAAGCCATCCTTGTTGCTTGCTTACGCAAGATCATTTCCTTCCAGTTTTTGCAGATTCGTGAGAAAAAAGAGCTCTTGTATATTTACATGGCGGTGGACTAGTTTAATGAAAATCGATCGTCAAGCAGACCTGAATAAACTCTTTGTGTGGAAAATATGTTGATGAAGTGAGAGAGAGAGAGAGAGAGACCGGAAGATAATGGTCATGATTTACTGGTAAGAGAGTCAGTATCTGAGTCATTAAAAAATAATGTATTTCTATTTATCTCATGTCCTTATGCGTCAACAGTTTGAGCAGGTCATTTTTCTTTATTATTTTGTTTTTTGAGAAGTTACCAGTGAAGTCGAGAG
Source organism: Macrobrachium rosenbergii (assembly GCF_040412425.1). Lineage (NCBI taxonomy): Eukaryota > Metazoa > Arthropoda > Malacostraca > Decapoda > Palaemonidae > Macrobrachium > Macrobrachium rosenbergii. Next base: position 30,402,857 of record NC_089793.1, on the reverse strand, counting down.
GCCCAGCCTTATTTATTTCCACGATGACTCAAAA
>NC_089793.1:30392823-30400323 GCF_040412425.1 Macrobrachium rosenbergii | reverse complement strand
GTCTGTGTCTTTCTGTTGTCTTTTACGATTGGCATTTACCCAAATGAAATTCATCCAGTTTGCGCAGTTAGATACGACAAACAAACCTCCTCATCTTTTGTGTTCGAACGCAATCCAACTACCCCTAAATGCTATATAAATTCTGAACTCGCCCTTGAATTATTTAAAGGATCTTTGTCATTCACCTATAACTGAAAATCGGCCATAGTAACTCCCGTCCCCCAGTGAATTTTAGAAGTTCATGAAAAGCCCATAAGCAAACAAAGGATTCTTCAGTGAATGCACTTCGAAATCACCAATATTGTTTTGACATTTTTAGTCACTTATTTCAGATTTAGTCATCGAAAGTGACTTTTAATCATGTAGTCGCCAAAGTTGTTTGTCCGGCATTTGTTGCGCTGGGTTATCAAGTACAGTATAAGCAGTGTTCTCAACACCTGGGCTTTGCTGTAGTTTCTGCATTTTAAATGGCTTCCACAAGACTTTGGTTCAAAGCCCGAAGCTTGAGGGTAACACTGAAGAACACTTTCGCAAAATATATTTATTTCTTCATTTATATTAGTAATCCATGTTACCCCTTCATTTAAATTTTTCCTTTTTCATCTATAGCCATTTCATTGTGTAAGTAAGACCTTTTGCTAATTTCATTGGAAAAATGCACAGTATGATGAATTACAATAATAATGAGCCTCTAAGTAATTTCTATTTTTACAGTACAATCTAGAATAACGTAAATTATGGAATACAATATAGAATAACTTAAATCTGAGCGATTTCGTCGTTATAAATTTATGACGCCCAAATTATCTCGAGTCGCTACACAGAACTCGCCGTCATCAAATTGATTAAATTCTGTGAAGAAGTGAAGCTCGACGTTTCGAGAATTCGGGTCACGAAAAATGTGACCTGCAATCTGGGGTCACGATTATTGATTCGCTCAAGTGACTCGCATCCTTTTTTGGGTGAGTTGGAATGCAAGAATGAAGTTGCTTTGTCGAGAATGTTACACTTGAAAATTTGTTTTAACTGTTTATTTGTGTACGTACTCTTGACGTGAATATGCTGAGAGAGAGAGTTTTGGGTATTTTCATTTATCATAATCCCACTGGTAAGTTTACATATTGTAGAGAAGAATATTTGTTGTTTGTCTTGACTATAATATGATTCTCTGAATTGTAAGGTGCATTAGAGGGAGACATTAAACTGGTCTGAAAAATAAATAGAAATATTTTAGATATTTAGTACGTATCCTATATGTTACATAATCAAAAAAACCCTTCATATTTTCATATGATGATTTGCATATTTTTTTTGTAAGAGAATTACCTTTCTGAAAGTTCCTAATTGAATGGTCCATTTAGATGGTGTTTTGCGATAATGATGTCTTTGTGTTAATTATTGTCATTGTAGCTGGTGCTCACTTTATCATCGCTTTCTTCATCGGCATCATTTTACTCATTTTTCCATTAATTTTCAGCCTTTCTTCCCCCGTCATTCCGTCTTTCCTGAGGGCAGCAGTTCTCCTTTCCCCTCATCTCCTCGCCGATATAATCCCCTCAGATTCCTCTTGAAATCCTCCTTCACACCCACTTGACATCTATATATCTCGGGAAAAGGCGTGGGCGTGGGCGGGCCTGGGCGTGGCTGCTTAAGACGTGTAAGTGATTGTTCACCCGCCTGTTTGTTGTATCAGCGTGGGCAGGTGGGTGGGTGAGAGACGGGCGTGGAAGAGGGCGGGGTGTGGGTGGTGCCCCAGGCTATATTTCGAGGGCATGAATCACTGCTTTGTTTATTTGTTTGTTTGTTTATTTGCCCCCCTTCGGTGAGGGGAACTCGAAGAGAAATGCCTTAGGGGGAGTGTGTTTGTGTGTGCGTGTGCGTGTGGAATTGGGCCAGATGTGAGGGGGAACGGGGAAGTGACGTCATGAGTACCCAGATGCATGTTTGAATTTTATGTCTTTCGTGCTGTAAGAATAACATTGATGAGCATGGCATTTATGATAATGGTTACATTGTTATTGACTCTCCATCTTTATTAAACTTCTTTGTTCAGGAATTCAAAAGTTTTTAATGTCACTTCAGTCATACAGAAGATTCTTGGAAAAATTGAAGGCAGATAGAAAATATTTCCGAGTTACACTAGACAAACTTGCCTGACAAATCGAATCGAGTGTTTAAACATTATTATGAAATCGCTTGCAAGCATTTCCATGGAAGATGCTTACGCTGTGTGTAGGTGTCAGCCTCCGAACACGGACTTTCGACATGTACGTAGGTGTGTTATTTACATACACACACACACATATAATATATATACATATATATACTGTATATATAAAACCTGTATATAGTATATATAGACATCCCTATATACAAGTTTCTATATATATATATATATATATATATATATATATATATATATATATATATATATATATATATATATATATATATACTGTGTATATATGTGTATATATATATATATATATATATATATATATATATATATATATATACACATACATACCTACATACATGCATATTAATTTCTGATACCTGTGAGGTGAGTGAGGATTTGAAACATGCGTGGGTTTTGCAGCAGCAGCAGCAGCAAGGACACCAACACGATTTCTGTGCCAGGGAGTGAGATGACTCGCGCTGAAGGGTTGATCAGGATGATGAATCAAAGAGAGGTGGGATTATATTGCGATTCGTTTAGAATGAGTAATGGATCGGGGATTAAAAGGCTATTGCTAAATTCGTAAGACGGGCAAGAGGAGGTGCTACCTCTGGGTTTGCAGCTGACTCCCACTGTGATTGATTGCGGGACGTTTCTTTAGCGCTGTAGTTTGTCGCTGACGTATGATCATTTTGTATGCAGTAGTTTTTTTTTCGGTGAATTTACTTGAGCATTAGTTTTGTACACTCGTACGGATTTAACTGTACATATATTAAACTTGGTTTTTCAAGGTTCAAACTGAAGGGAAAGGACTCATTTGTTGCCTGTTGTAATTAATACGGTAATTATTTGGTATCATTGCTTATTTGTCGGTATAAAAGAAAAGTCAAGACCCCGTTCTTGAAATAAGTTCCATGAAATGAACATCCACTTTTAAAATTAACGGTGACCGGTAACGCATTCAGGGAATCATTTGTTTCCTAGAATTAGCTGAAGACTTTTGAAAACTTTTGCAGTTCAGAAATATAGGGAAGATAGAAGGTTAATCTGTAAAGTGTTTTTGTTGCTTGTCAGTTTTTTAGTTTCTAAGCATCACTTTTGCGGATTTAAAAGGTGAACGAGTTTGGATGGCATATACATATATATACACCCACACAAACACACCTTTAATCTATAATATATATATATAAAATAAAATAAGCAAAGTTATTAAGTATGCTCACTCGGAACACATTTAATTTTGAACAAGTGTTTTAAGGAGAATGAGGCTAGCTCAGAACTTGATGTTCCTTTGCCGTTGTTGTTTTCATCTGTGCGGAATTTTATCTGCTATTTATTTTTCTGTACGTAATTTTATTTGCATTGTTTTGTTGCTATAATTTTTTGCTCTTTCTTTTCTCTCTACTGAAGCTTCTTTGTCAGGTCAATTGCCTTTTGGCAAATATACTCATTGAGTAAGCGAGGATGCTATAAATCATACCACAATACATGATTATGTATGTATATATACACATAATTATACATTTATATATATATATATATATATATATATATATATATATATATATATATATATATATATATATATTTATATATCTATATATATATATACTATATATATATTACTGTATATATATGTATATAAAATGTTCATCTTTTAATTACTGATTCGATGAGAAACTCTATATATATATATATATATATATATATATATATATATATATATATATATATATATATATATATATATATATATATATATATATATATAATATTGTCTTTTAATTACTGATTCGACGAAAAAACCCTTCCTCCCCCACCCCTGTACCCCTGTGAAGTAAATTTCTAAAGCTTTAGCTGTCGTATACCTACACAATATTCCTGTACATTGTGTTTGACAAGAATAGTAGTTTTTATAGTGATCATCATCATCATCATCGTCAGCATCTACATAATTGAATTAATAACGATCAGTTTCAGTTGATAGATGTTAAAGCCACACGGGATCTGGCCGGATTGTATGACGAAGTCGATGAGTGTTAATTAATACCAAACCAATATTTTTTGTGCAATGCCTTTATTGTATTAAATATATACATCACGGTAGGATCCATCAGAAAGTTGTTAAATAAGGCGGACACCATTTCCATCCTCCAACTCATCAGTCCGTTATAAAGGTTTTTATCAAGGAGTCACAACAGGTAAAGAGTTTCGGTGATTTGGTTTTTGTGTTCCTACCTTATACGTGAATGGACGGCCGACAGTACTTAGAGTGAAGGCGAGTGAAGGCACTTCGAGAAAAAAAAAAGAGAGAGAAAGAAATGCTTTGTATATACAGTACATGGTTGCATGATACGGAAATATTCGTCATATACATATATGTTTATATATATTTAATATTTGTTCTAAATATTACATTGCTTGGCCTATTCAGTGTAGATACGCCTACAACTATGTGATGCAACTACACAGAACTTATTTACAGGTTGTGTTATATGTTTGTAGTTTGTGTGTGAGTAATGAAAAATCAATATTAAATCAGCATTAAACTTAGAAAAAATCAGAGACTATTTTCTTCGAAATATTGGACTGAGTGTTAATATTTTTTCAAGCCTATAATAGTGAGACATTACATTACATTACATTTGTTATGCATAAGGCACTAAGATGGATTCTTGAACGCTCACGGTTTATGTGTATTACTCATTATATAATTTTTTCCTTTTGCTTCTGCCAACAACATAAAATGGAATTCATAAAGAATCAAATGAAATCTTATTTGTTGATTGACAAAGGCAACAGTAAGCCACAGCACCATTCTGTTTCAGAAATTAAAACGCAAATGGTTTCAGTATTCTATTCCTTATTAATCGATATATTATCATAAATATGTTTCGTACGGAGTAATAAGTTAAGACACTACACAGTAGGATCTAATTTTTAAGATTGTAAGGTATTTGAAATGTTTTGCACTTTACTTCTTAGAAAGATCTGTCTCTGTAGTGCCATAAGCCTTGTGAACGTTACAGAGGACATTTTGGATGTGAATAAGTGGCACTCAACTCATCACTCAGTGTGGTGACGTGATGTGACGAATTTTAAACAAGGCACTGTATGGACGGCTTTTTGTAATTCATTTTAGCAAAGAAAAATTTTGAAATGTTTTTGTTGTCGTCATGTAATACACAATAAAATAAAGCTTGCATCTTCTTGTGTAGCTCAGTGTTCTTATATAATAAATATGTCTGTATTCATGTATGTATGTGTGAATGTGCGTGTGTTTGTGTGCGTATGTACGCGCGCCAACGGTTGCGCGCGCGAATTTGTTTACGAAGCAATACGTTCCTAAAGATAGCAAACAGATATGAAATAGTTCATGGCACCAGAATAAATAGGCTACATCTCAAGTGTTTTCCTCTTATCATGAAAAGGAAAGAAATTACGTATTAATCATTCCATGTGAGAAAAAATGTCTTCTGCCAATAGTTTTCCAAACTACTGTGTAACAAAGACCACTTCAAGACCACTTCCTCTCCGTTCGTGAACTCATAAGTTGCTATTCAAACAAAACCGCACTGTTTTAGCATATTCACTTTACTGTTTAAATGTTTTTTTCTTCGTCTCTTTGCATGAAAGGGGATTGTAAGAATGTAAGAACATATTAACTTATTGTCCACAAGTTGTCAATTTCACACTCCCTTAAATACAATATGATTGCGCTCGTCGAAGAGAATACCTTTTCATTTACTTCTAATTTTTTTTTTTCACGTATTTCACACTTACACAGCAACACTTAAAACTGGGATTTTTCTCATTAAACAGAGATTCTGTCCAGTCCAAAAATCTGAATAAAGAGCATTTGCATAGGTTCCGTCCCTTACCCAGATCTGAGTCTAAACCATTTTCTGAATACAAAAGCACTGAGCTACAAAATCAACTGTAAGGCAGAGTCAAGTCACTGGGCGTTTGTCATTGAGGCACTTGCCCACCCACTTCTGATTTTGGGCGGTCAGATTCAATTATCAACACTTTTTTTTTTTAATGTGAGGTGCAGATTATCTAAGAATTTTCATTGTTTGTTGTTGTACTGCCCATCTTTATTTCTGCTGGATTGTTATTCACTACACCTTTTCTGAACATTACACCACTTGTGCATTAACCTCTTTCAATACATGAATTGATTTTCCAAATTCCTCTTTAATTGCAACTTCAATGTGGTTATTTGCATTGCCATAACTCATAAGAAATTCATTATTCGATGTTAGCTAAAAGGTTTTTCAAAAGGGTTATTCAGTATCAAAGATAACTGCAGAATGTTACTATCGTGAGGAATTTCATTCGAGGAAACTTGAAATAATTTAGTTAGCCACTGTCACCTATCATCGCTGTATAATTATTTCAGTTATCATTTTCCAAAATATTTCACAAAATCTTAATTTTTCGCAATTATAAAGCACTTTATTGGTCAGTCGTTTTCAGTAATCACTGGTTTTAGTAGTCACTGGAATACTTTGCACTTTTGAACGAAATTACATAATTTTCCTAAGACCTCCGTCACGTCATGATACCACTGTCTTAGAAACAAAAGGAAGTTGGTATCAAGAATAGTGTCTAGATTATGCAGCCCATTTTCTTTTCGTTGAGGTTTTAATTCAGTGGGGATACATTCATGAATAACTAAAAGGAAGCAATTCATATTGTACAGTATTATTCACAGTGCATTAACAGCCTTTCTCCAACCAAAGGCTTCTACTCTGTTCCTTTTTTTTTATCACCAGAAGAATATAATTCCTCTCGATCACGTTCATGAAACACGATCCTGTAGGAGTTGGGGAGAAGGACCTCTCTCTCTCTCTCTCTCTCTCTCTCTCTCTCTCTCTCTCTCTCTCTCTCTCTCTCTCTCTCTCTCTCTCTCTCTCTCTCGAGCACACACACACACACACACACACAGTCTCTCTCTCCTAGAGGACCTGCCTTTAGAGACCCATAAAATGTATCCTTCATAGCTTCCTTCGAAATCCTCGAAACGTGAAATATTGCTCGCGATATTCAAGGGTTGGCTTCTCGTGGGGCGTCTGGATGTCACAACGTTTATCACTGCAAGAACTGTGAGAGATATGACTTTTTAATAATAAGGAAATTATAATATTCGCAGAAATAGAGCTGAATTTATTTTTTTTTCACCTGGATCTAAATTTCTCCTTATCAATTCACGTGTACTTTTGTTCGTTGTACTATAAGTAAATGAATGTAATCAATCATATAACTCACTGGAAATATATGCTTTATCAGACCCACTCGAAGTTTTATAATGATTAACA
>NC_089793.1:30360323-30387823 GCF_040412425.1 Macrobrachium rosenbergii | reverse complement strand
TAATGCTTAGCAGAAAGATGGGAAAGAGTAATGCTTAGCAGAAAGATAAGCCTGTTTGTTGGTTTGGAGAAAGTAATGCTTAGCAGAAAGAGAAGCCTGTTTGTTGGTTAGGAGAAAGTAATGCTTAGCAGAAAGATAAGCCTGTTTGTTGGTTAGGAGAGAATAATGCTTAGCAGAAAGATAAGCCTGTATGTTGGTAAGGGAAGAGTAATGCTTAGCAGAAAGATAAGCCTGTTTGTTGGTTAGAAAAGAGTAGTTCTTAGCAGAAAGATAAGCCCGTTTGTTGGTTAGAGAAGAGTAATGCTTAGCAGAAAGATAAGCCTGTTTGTTGGTTAGAAGAGCGTAGTGCTTAGCAGAAATATGAGTCTGTTTGTTGGTTAGGGAAGAGTATTGCTTAGCAGAAAATTAAGCCTGTTTGTTGGTTAGGGAAGAGTAATGCTTAGCAGAAAAATAAGCTTGTTTGTTAGTTAGGAAAGAGTAATGCTTAGCAGAAAGATAGGCCTGTTTGTTGGTTAGAAGAGAGTAGTGCTTAGCAGAAAGATAAGCGTGTTTGTTGGTTAGGAAAGAGTAATGCTTAGCAGAAAGATACGCCTGTGTGTTGGTTAGGAAAGAGAAATGCTTAGCAGAAAGATAAGCCTGTTTGTTGGTTAGGAAAGTAATGCTGAGCATAAAGCAAATAGAAAGATAAGGTAATTAAAATATCTGGAAGGCAATCAGTACAGTAAGCGAGAGAGCCAGCAGAAATGGAAGGAAAAGGAGATGAAGAAAGATATTGCCTCTGGTCATGTGGGGCTTCAAATTGTATTTCAGTAAAAGGGAGTTATTTCAAAATAATTAAAAAAAAGTTTCTTCTGCCACTCTTTGCCGTGTGCGATTTTATTTGAACTGGATTTAAAATAAATTTAAACATTATCGTTGTATTTTTTGTTGTAAGCAACGAGTACAGAGCAACCAAGTACCAGATGGTTACAATATTCAGCTTCTGCTGATTACGATGCTTGGACGTTCGGAGATGCTGCGATAATACTTTGAAGAGCCTCGCGACATTTTCTGAGATTTTTATTACTTATAATGTTGTTTATGTGTTTATATAGACATATGTTTATTTATTAATTTATCTTCGTTTGTTCGTTTTTATTTTTACTTCTCACTGTTTTCTCTTCACACAGGAGCAATGTTTTTGTTAGTGGCTTGTTCAGTATGACTTATTTAAGATTTTGAATAATAATAATAATAATAATAATAATAATAATAATAATAATAATAATAATAATAATAATAATAATACCCAAGATGTGTAGCCTTAATGAGCTTAGAAAACATATCGTAGCTTTGAAATAAAAGCATTTTACGAATGAGTGTCAGGGTGCTTTCAAAAACCCTTTAAAGAATATGCTTGATGGTGTTCCCGATTTCTTTAAACGTGAATGATATAACGGCCTCTTAAACGTGTGTATGTGTGTGTGTGTGTGCGTGTGCTTCCTTGTTTACCTTAACGTAAGAAGATACGATTAAAGGGTTAAGAATGAGGAGACACCTTTCTCAGTGCGTGTGGGGCGATTCACTTCAGGTAACTATACACGCAATAAATTTTCGGGTGGGCCACACAGGGAAGTTGTGTCATCTAGAATGAAACGTCGTAAATATAGCTTAGATATTTTGGATAGAGAACTAGTGCAGGTCATAAGTTGATGTATGTTTGAAAGAGAGAGAGAGAGAGAGAGAGAGAGAGAGAGAGAGAGAGAGAGAGAGAGAGAACTAGTGCGGGCCATAAGTTTATGTATGTTTGACGAGAGAGAGAGAGGACTAATGCAGGCTATAAGTTTATGTATGTTTGAAGAGAGAGAGATAGAGAGAGAAGCTTCTAAGGAATGAATAATGACCAGTCCAGGCTAAAAATGAAAACACAGTAGTTTGTAATTAAATGTATAAAAGATAAATAACAAAAATATACTAATTTTACGAAAAAACAGATGGAGCGCTAAAACATATGTACTAGTACATTCCAATCATTAAATGTTCTGTGTACAATGCAGTCATCGCTGTTGCTGTTTGGCTGTTGCAAGCGTGCAAAAAGCTTGCGAAAATTTATCACTTTCGTTTATATAAGAATAATCAAAGCAAAAGTATCCACTTGAACAATACTTCAAAGAGCGAAAGTGACTCAAGCAATGAAAGCGATATTTTGGAAGAGACAGCAAGTACCTAACATAAACGTTATCTTAAGATTATGGTTTTGCAAGGCACGGTATTTGAGAAATGGCGTGCAATGGTTTTGTTTCAGGAAAAATATTTTCATTTTTTATCGTTATCATTTTAGAGGGAAATTATTATAATCATTGTAGCCAGAAGTATAAAAACTGTATTTTCATTTATTTTTATAATTTTAGAGGGAAATTATTATAGTCATTGTAGACAGAAGTATAAAAACTATTTTCATTTATTATTGTTATCAGTTTAGAGGGAAATTATTATAGTCATTGTAGCTAGAAGTATAAAAACTGTATTTTCATTTATTATTGTTATCAGTTTAGAGGGAAATTATTATAGTCATTGTAGCTAGAAGTATAAAAACTGTATTTTCATTTATTATTGTTATCAGTTTAGAGGGAAATTATTATAGTCAGAAATTATTATAGTCATTGTAGCCAGAAGTATAAAAACTGTATTTTCATTTATTGTTATCATTTTAGAGGGAAATTATTATAGTCATTGTAGCCAGAAGTATAAAAACTGTATTTTCATTTATTATTGTTATCAGTTTAGAGGGAAATTATTATAGTCATTGTAGCCAGAGGTATAAAAACTGTATTTTCATTTATTATTGTTATCAGTTTAGAGGGAAATTATTATAGTCATTGTAGCTAGAAGTATAAAAACTGTATTTTCATTTATTATTGTTATCAGTTTAGAGGGAAATTATTATAGTCAGAAATTATTATAGTCATTGCAGCCAGAAGTATAAATACTGAACTGCATATCAAATGCTAAAAATGCCCAAACATTTAGGTCTGCTCGTTAAGTACAAGGTTAAAAAGCGAAGACAAGAGAGAAAACTGAAGTAGCAGACTGCGCAAGAAAAACAAGTAAATATTTAGACTTGATAATGTAACTGATCTGCTAATGCATGAATATATTGGTTGTGGCCGTTTGAACTTTTCAGAAAGCTATACGATGTTTCATGCTGAAGCCTTAAGCCAAGACCTTAGTATCTCTTGACTCATTTTGTTATTGTGTGCTCACATTGTTTGTTTGTCTTTTATTGTTGTTGTGTATGTTTACATTTATTTGTTTGTTGTATATTTGTTATTGTGGATGCTTACATTTATTTGTTTGTTATTTACTCTCTTGCTATTTTTTTTTTACATTTACTTGGTTTCAGTTTATAATAATAATAATAATAATAATAATAATAATAATAATAATAAAAATTAGATTTTATCATCTCACTTTTTTCATTATAAATCAGATCTTTCTTTTTAAATGTAATTTTATCAGCGCCTGACAGACAGTTCATCTAACCGCAGCATTACGTTAATGTTGCTTGTTGATAATGCAATTTGTTCACTCGACACGAACCTGTTATATCTTGTGGTCAGTGGTCCAGTAGTGATAATAAGGGAGGGGCGTGAGCTGTGACGAAGTGGGCGTGTCCCCTTGTTTCGGGCATGCGCTTAGGCTGGAGTTGTAGTTGCCTCCTGTGGTGCTTCCTGGAATAAATAACAATTCTCCGGTTGTAATTAGCTGCTGGTTGTAATTTATGTCGTTAGGTGCCTTGACGAATCTTTGTTCATCAGAGGATTCTACTTAACAGGAATGATAGAAAGCTTTGTTATGTTATTTTATCGGCATTCATTACATTGAGGACTGATAATCGCACAGAAATTAAAGAAATACTTTCTATATAATCATATAGCATTAATCAGTAGGCTGATGATTTAAAGAAATACTTTTAATATAGTCATGACAGCATTAATCAATAGGCTGATGATTCATAATCCTACTGAGATGAAAGGAAACTTCATCAAATGTTATTCATTATACTTAAGATTTATAATCCCACTGGGATGAAAGGAAACTTCATCAAATGTTATTCATTAAACAAAAGATTTATAATTCCAGTGGAATGAAAGGACACTTAATCAAATGTTATTCATTAGACTTAGGATGTATATTCCTACTGAGATGAAAGGACACGTAATCAATCGTTATGCATTAGACAGACGATTTATAATACTAGTGGAATGGAAGGACACTTAATAAAAAGTTACTCATTAGACTGAGGATTTGTAATCCTACTGAGATGAAAGGATACTTAATCAAATGTTATTCATTAGACTTAGGATTTATAATCCTACTGGGATGGAAGGAAATTTAATCAGATGTTATTCATTAGACTGAGGATTTATAACCCTGCTGAGATGAAACGAACTTTAATCAAATGCTATTTATTAAGACAAAATTAATAGACAACCTTAGTAAAATGCTATTCAGTAGACTGAGAACTCATAACTCTGCATAAAAGAAAGCAACATTAATTCAATGTTATTCATTATATTTAGAATTCGTAATCTGACAAAGCAAAGGAATCTTAATAAGGGGGAGCTTTCAGTGTCCCAAAATCTCACAGCAGAGAAATGAAATTTGGTGAAGGACCGTTCTAAAGGAGGATTCTTATAACACTGCTTCACTGCGCCTCCGTTCATATTCTCTTTCTTCCTTCCTACTTTCCACCCTCTCCTAACAATTGATTCTCAGTGTATCTCCGAGGTTTTAGTCCTGTTACATCTTTATAAACTTTTTACTGTCAATTTCCGTTTCACGCTGAATGACCTCATAGGTCCCAGTGCTTGGCCTTTGGCTTAAATTCTATATTCTACTCTCCCATGTGTTATTGCTAGGCGAAGGCTAAAGACCTACCGAAAGAAGGCTGCAGCGAAGGAGCCGAGGACGATCCGAGGGAGCCGCTGGAACTGAGAAAACTACTTGACCCAAAGCCCGAGGAGAGAGAGGAGGTCGATCCCGAGGACCAGATCGAGTGCGAGGATCCCAACCCGGATGAATTGTTGCTCGGGGAGGATATGGCTGGGGAATGGCCCCCTAGGAATCCTCCCCCAAGGGGCGCGGGCAATCCCGGACGTAGAGCGCCTGAGGAAGGGGAAGAGTTTTGTGCATATTGACAGGCGCAGGCATGCAAGTGATGATTTCAGCCATCAGATATTTAGGGCTTTGCCTTTCACGTACATAAGAAACATCGTAAATGGGCGTCGCAAAATCCATTATTTACTACTTTATCTCTTCTCTATATTATTATTATCATTATTCAGAAGATGAACCCTATCCATGGAACGAGCCCCCAGGTGTCATTGACTTGAAATTCAAGCTTCCAAAGAATATAGCGTTCATTCGAAAGAAGCAACAGAAGGTATTAAAGGGAAATACAGAAAGAGAGCAGTTATCAGAAAAGCATAAATTAACAAACTGATAAATAATTAAATAAGAATGTAAGTAAATTCTCAAAACACAAGGCAAATTGTATTAAGGGAGTAATGCATTGCATCTGCGCTTGAACTCCTGAAGTTCAAGCCATAATGCTATTGCGGGCTGAGAAAGATAACTTTCATTATTATGTATGAAGATGATCTGTGCTAGGGATTACCTGATCCTAGGGGCGCTGTCCCTAGTGCAGAGCTGCCCAAAGATCCTCCGATTTGCTGGTACCCATTGCTTAGCTGAACTCCACCTTGGAACTGGAGACAAAGAACGATCGTGTTAGAATGAAAATCATAATGAAAATCAAACTTCATTGAAGAATATGAGTTTAACCCTTGACCTTCATCGAAGGTTATTATTCTTAGAGGTGAGGTCATAGGTCGAGGCTTCGGAGAATTTCAAGAAAAGAAAATATGACGATACAGAATGATCTTGTTAGAGTGAAAATCGAACTTCATTTAAGGATATGAGTTTAACCCTTGACCTTCATCGAGAGTTATTATTCTTAGAGATGAGGTCATAGGTCGAGGCTTCCGGGAATTTCAAGAAAAGAAAATATGACGGTACAGAATGATCTTGTTAGAGTGAAAATCAGAATGAAAATCTAACTTCATTGAAGGATATGAGTTTAACCCTTGACCTTCATCGAGAGTTATTATTCTTAGAGATGAGGTCATAGGTCGAGGCTTCCGAGAATTTCAAGAAAAGAAAATATGACGGTAAAAAATGATCTTGTTAGAGTGAAAATAAGAGTGAAAATCGAACTTCATTGAAGGATATGAGTTTAACCCTTGACCTTCATCGAGGGTTATTATTCTTAGAGATGAGGTCATAGGTCGAGGCTTCCAGGAATCTCAAGGAGAGAAAATATGACGGTTAATAAATAGATGTTGTCTCAAGATGACTCAACAATTTAATTTTCATCGTTTGTGTCCTGTTCTAATCGCGTATTTTGTAAAAGTCTCCAGCTCACGTTACTCAAGCCGTGACTAATTGCCTTTTGCTGCTGTGCAAATATACTTTCGGTGCTCTTATCGTCAGTGTGACCATCTGTGTCCTGTTCTTTTCAAACTAAAGGTCTTTTCTCATAAGGCGTCAGCTTGGTATGAAGGATTTAGAATAGCTAACGCATTAAGATTTAAAGTCGACATTAACTGATTAATTGTGGAAAGATTTTATAAGCTACATCTGTTATATCTAAATAGAAAATTGATAGTCTTATGGGTTATTTTTTTTATATCATTAGACCAGAATAAATAAATTTTTGAAAACCTACTTTTGAATATTCTTTTTGAAGCAAGTGGATCAAGCTTATCCATTTCTAACCTACGAAACTCACACACGCACACATCTATATATATGGTGGCCGGCATGTAGACTCCTTGTTTTTTTTGACCCGGTAATTTCACTCCTGGTATTTTGACTCCCGGTAAACTGAAATCCGGTTTCGTTAACACCCGGGAATTTGACACCCAAAATAAACAAATATCCTATTTAGGAAGCATGTTTTTTTTTTTTTAACTAGCTCTGCACAATTACCTTACTTAGGAAATGACTCTGACATAATTTGATGGTTACATCAGTTCTGGGAGTCAAAGTACCTAAAACCATATGTATAATATATATATATATATATATATATATATATATATATATATATATATATATATATATATATATATATATATATATATCTATATATATACAATCATGATCTAAATGAATGAAATTCTATGTATCCTTTTATGAAATTTATATAATAAATGAATCGGGGAGCCGCGACGAAAGCTCAGCGACTCGGTTGACGTAAACCATTGAGATCAAGACCTGAATCCTTGATAAAAGGTCTGTGTCCCCATTATTTATCACTTTATATAAATTCCTTTCAAGAAACTCCAATATACTGAACAAAGTAGATGCATTTGTATAAGGATTAAATATAAATCACGATGATAAAATTTCATCTATATATATATATATACATATAGGATATATATATATATATATATATATATATATATATATAGAAATAATCAGATCTGGGGCTATGTATCCAAATTCAAGAACTTCAATAGATAAGAGACCTTTCTGATAGGTAGGCATCATTCTAACAGCAAGAACAAAGTAGATTGGCTTTACCCATCTGTGTCTGTCTTAGGAATGCCCCTCATCCACCTATTTGGCTGCCCTGCATCTGTGGGATGCCCCATCCACTGCCTCTGCAATAATAATAATAATAATAATAATAATAATACTGGAGATTATAACCTTATATTTATATTAGTAATAATAATGAAAATATTAGAAAGAAATTTATAATAATAACAGTAGTAATATATAATAATAATAGTGATGGAGATGATAGCCGTATACTTCTATTAATAATAACAGAGAAAATACTAGAGAGAAATTTATGATAATAATAATAATAATAATAATAATAATAATAATAATAATAATATTTATATTGAAACAACATAGAAGAATGGCTGTATATTTATATTAAAATAATAATAAGAATATTATAAAGAAAATAATAATAATAACAATAATACACAATAATAATAATAATAATAATAGAGATTATACTAAACAACATTGCGACGAAACGGCAACGTTTATTTCGGTAATTATTACAACGATAATGAACAAAAGGTCAAATCATATCAGTACAAACATTAATAATAATAATTATAATTTTTTCAGCGTGACACTCTGTATTCGCAAATTTAACATCACTGGTCACAATTTCATTTCGTATCTTAAACAATCACAATTTCATTTCGTTTCTTAAACGGTCACAATATCATTTTGCATCTTAAACGGCCACAATATCATTTCGTATCTTAAATGGTCACAATTTCACTTCGTATCTTGAAAGGCCACAATATCATTTCGAATCTTAAACGGTCACAATTTCATTTCGTATCTTAAACGGTCACAATATCATTTCGAATCTTAAACGGTCACAATATCATTTTGCATCTTAAACAGCCACAATATCATTTCGAATCTTAAACGGTCACAATATCATTTCGATCCTTAATCGGTCACGATATCATTTCGTATCTTAACGGTCACAATTTCATTTTGTATCTTAAACGGTCACAATATCATTTTGTATCTTAAACGGTCACAATATCATTTCGTATCTTAACGGGTCACAATTTCACTTCGTATCTTAAAAGGTCACAATATCATTTCGTATCTTAAAAGGTCACAGTACCATTTCGTATCTTAAGTGGTCACAATATCATTTTGTATCTTAAATGGTGACAATATCATTTTGTATCTTAAATGGTGACAATATCATTTCGTATCTTAAAAGGTCACAATATCATTTCGTATCATAAACTGTAACAATATCATTTCGTATCTTAAACTGTCACAATATCATTTCGTATCTTAAACGGTCACAGTATCATTTCGTATCTTAAAAGGTAACAATATCATTTCGAATCTTAAACGGTAACAATATTATTTCGAATCTTAAAAGGTCACAGTATCATTTCGTATCTTAAACGGTCACAATATCATTTCGAATCTTAAACGGTCACAATTTCATTTCGTATCTTAAACGGTCACAATATCATTTCGTATCTTAAACGGTCACAATATCATTTCGAATCTTAAACGGTCACAATTTCATTTCATATCTTAAAATGTCACATTATCATTTCGTATCTTAAACTGTCACAATTTCACTTCGTATCTTGAAAGTTCACAATATCATTTCGAATCTTAAACGGTCACAATTTCATTTCGTATCTTTAAAGGTCACAATAAAATTTTGTTTCTTAAACGGTCACAATATCATCTTAAACGGTCACAATATCATTTCGTATCTTAACGGTCACAATTTCATTTCATATCTTAAACGGTCACAATATCATTTTGTATCTTAAACGGCCACAATATCATTTCGTATCTTAACGGGTCACAATTTCACTTCGTATCTTAAAAGGTCACAATATCACTTCGTATCTTAAATGGTCACAATATCATTTTGTATCTTGAATGGTGACAATATCATTTTGTATCTTAAATGGTTACAATATCATTTCGTATCTTAAACGGCCACAATATCATTTCGTATCATAAACTGTTACAATATCATTTCGTATCTTAAACTGTCACAATATAATTTCGTATCTTAAACGGTCACAGTATCATTTTGTATCTTAAAAGGTCACAATATAATTTCGAATCTTAAACGGTCACAATATTATTTCGTATCTTAAAAGGTCACAATATCATTTCGTATCTTAAACAGTCACAATATCATTTCGAATCTTAAACGGTCACAATTTCATTTCGTATCTTAAACGGCGGTCACAATATCATTTCGTATCTTAAAAGGTCACAATATCATTTCGAATCTTAAACGGTCACAATTTCATTTCATATCTTAAATGGTCACAATATCATTTCGTACCTTAAACTGTCACAATTTCACTTCGCATCATGAAAGGTCACAATATCATTTCGAATCTTAAACGGTTACAATTTCATTTCGTATCTTAAACGGTCACAATATCATTTTCTTTCTTAAACGATCACAATATCATTTCGAATCTTAAACGGTCACAGTATCATTTCGATCCTTAATCGGTCACAATATCATTTCGTATCTTAATGGTCACAATTTCATTTTGTATCTTAAACGGTCACAATTTCATTTCGTATCGAAAATGGTCACCATATCATTTCGTATCTTACTGGTCACAATTTCACTTCGTATCTTAAAAGGTCACAACATAATTTCGAATCTTAAACTGTCACAATATCATTTCGTATCTTAAACGGTCACAATATCATTTCGTATCATAAACTGTCACAATATCATTTCGTATCTTAAATGGTCACAATATCATTTTGTATCGTAAATGGCGGCAATATCATTTTGTATCTTAAATGGTGACAATATCATTTCGTATCTTAAATGGTCACAATATCATTTCGTATCATAAACGGTCACAATATCATTTTGTATCGTAAATGGCGACAATATCATTTTGTATCTTAAATGGTGACAATATCATTTCGTATCTTAAATGGTCACAATATCATTTTGTATCGTAAATGGCGACAATATCATTTTGTATCTTAAATGGTGACAGTATCATTTCGTATCTTAAATGGTCACAATATCATTTCGTATCATAAACGGTCACAATATCATTTCGTATCTTAAACGGTCACAATATCATTTCGTATCTTAAACGGTCACAATATCATTTTGTATCTTAAACGGTCACATTATCATTTCAAATCTTAAACGGTCACATTATCATTTCAAATCTTAAACGGTCACATTATCATTTCAAATCTTAAACGGTCACGATATCATTTTGTATCTAAACAGTCACAATTTCATTTCGTATCCTAAACGGTCACATTGTCATTTCGTACCTTAAACGGTCACAATTTCATTTCGTATCTTAAACGGTCACAATATCGTTTCGCATCTTAAACGGTCACAAGTTAATTTTCATATCTTAAACCCAAGCATGACTCCAGTTCATTGGAGCAAAGAGTCTTTCTTGAAGTGTTTGTGCTCTTTTTTTGTTGCTGTTAAATACTATACATTTCCCTTTGATGTATTCATAGTTTGTTATTTTGTCTTTAGTGTTTCTTATTTTTTAGTATATTTTCGTGTACAGTGCTGTTAATCCTTTGTAATTCTCTTTAAAACATTTATCCTATATTATTTTGATATTTTTAATATATTCATTCTATGTTATTTTGTCTCTTGAATGCGCGTTTCACCGTTTTTAGTATAATTTTATTTACAGTGTATTCAGTGTTAAACAATTTTCGGAATATTCGCACCTTATTTTAGTCGTGTTTTCAGCAATTATCTCTTTTCTTCATTCGTCAATATTTTTTTGCAGATGCATTTGTTTTAGTTCCCCCGTCTTTTTTTATGTGCCCAAGAAATTTAAACAACAGATTAAAGCTGAAGAGAACATCACTTAATACACAACAGGATTCATGGAAAGTAAATATTATCAAATAGGAAAAAGCGTATAAAATAAAATAAAAAAAGACACTTCCTCCCAAGGAAAAGCGTAGGATTCAGAATTTTCAACGTATTGGCCATTCTGTTTTTCACTTTACAAGGAAAAGCGAATGGCATAAGTTTTTTTATGTAATTCCGTTAACATTTTAAATGGCATATGTACTTTGAAACTGATTATTATTATTATTATTATTATTATTATTATTATTATTATTATTATTATTATTATTATTATTATTATTATTATTATTATTAATACGTTCAGGGAGTAGGTCAAACAGTTGCGTATAATCTAACAGCAGAACATGAAACCTCTCTCTCTCTCTCTCTCTCTCTCTCTCTCTCTCTCTCTCCGTTGTGTTCCATACGGGATGTAACTTTCTGACGCGTCGAACCGTAATAAAAGGCGCCTCAGTAAGTGTGCCAAGAGTGGGGGAATGGGGAGGAGGAGGAGGAGGAGGACATTAGGGGGTAATGATAATGTGGGGAGAGGGGTTGGGGAGAGGTGTAGAGTGTTTGTTTTGTGCACTTGCTCCCATTGTTTATAAACGTCATGTCTCGTAAAGTGTAACACAGTGCCGGGTTGCGTTTTCCAGAATGCCGAGATGACAAAGTGCTCACCTCACCTTTCCTGAAACGGTGTCAAATCAACAGCTCTCTCTCTCTCTCTCTCTCTCTCTCTCTCTCTCTCTTCTCTCTCTCTCTCTCTCTCTCTCTGATCTGTGCTCTGTGCGTGTGTATAGATGCCACGTTGCTTGATTCATTGGTGGGGTCTTGTTTGTTACCTAAATAAACCTGTTTTTCTCAGTTTTTAGGCTGATGGTTAAATAAACTGAACCATAATTTAATTTGGTTTTATGGTCCGAGAGAGAGAGAGAGAGAGAGAGAGAGAGAGAGAGAAATATCCAGATAGCTAATGTCTATAATTTTGATTGATAATTTTCTTATTGCTAATACTTTGCAGTTTTTTTTTTTTTTTTTTTTATATGTATATCGTACCCATTGGCCCTTTATCAGGCGTAGAAAGACTTTCTGTAGGAGCTGTGACGTCATGACCAGAAATACAATTATTTAGAGGTTTGTAGGAACTGAATTGTAAATGCAATGTCTATGTAATCTTAAGAATTGTCCACTTATTTTCTAACATTGTTTTAGAACTCAACGAAGCTGAACTTAAACTGTTAACACATTCAGATTAAAGTGAAAATTTAAAATTGTGACGTCAAATCCTTGTATAGAATGGGATATTAAATTTAATTATGGTCGATAACTTACTCTAGAATTGGTAATTGAAACAACGTTTTTTAAACTAAAGTTAGCATTGTAATAGGAAAGTATCATGAAATAACTTCTCGTAGGATGACAATTGAAAGAAGGTTTTTAACTACTGTTAATACTGTGTTAGGAAAGTATAATGAAATGACGTCTTGTAGGATGATAATTGACTCAAGGTTTTAACTACTGTTAATAATTTAATAGGAAAGTATAATGAGAACGTCTCATGTTACGAAAATTGAAACAAGGTTTTTAACTACTGTTAACATTGTAATAGGAAAGTATAATGAAAAACACTCAACCGGGTTGGGAAGAAAATTATAACGATACTGTGATCGGAACTCATTTCAAACGTTATTAAAATAATATATATTGGGAAAGAAAAATAAAGATATTTTAGGTTGAAGCTAAAATTCTGAACTTAGAATCTGTGTTGAGGATATATTTGAAAGTTTTAGTAGGATTTTCAGAATAGAAAAATTCAGCACCGGAGTTATGACAGGAAGGAAAATGTTTGACATGGATAAAATTATGAAGTCATTTTACGACTTCTAAATTTTAATAGGACTGAACATTCTAACTCGTGTTGAAATAATGATTTTATGTAAAGGAACAAAATATGAAATTATTGCTAAAGGACGATATTCTTAACCCATCGAAATTTTAACAGGATTGAAAACTCAGACTCGTGTTGAAATCATGATTTAATATAACGGGAACAAATTATACAGCGAGCGAAATATTGACAGAGAAAATAAGAACTCGTTGAAATAATTGCGGAAGAAAATTTTCATTTTTGACGGAATTAGAAAGGGAAACTAAACTTGGTGACGCTTTTATAGTTTTAAGGGATTGGAATGGTTTGTGAGACTTTCAGAAATGCTGAAAGTCAGATGTGAAGGGGATGCGTTAGTAAAATCTGAGATGTTCTGCTACAAAGTGCAAGCAATTCACTTGTGATGAAATGTAGAACAGAATAACTGACAACTGAGCATATGACAACATTATGTCAATAGTACACGATTTTTATTTATTTTTTATAGAGAACGTTTTCGTGATTCTTTATTATTCATGTTTTTTCTCTGCTAAAGAAACATTTGGCTTTTATTAACTTGTCTGTCTCTCTCGACGAGGTAATCACCTCCCGACGAGAGGTATCATTCTATAGGTAAATCTCACTCGACGAGGAAATCCTCTCCCACTGAGAGGTAGAACCATTTTATAGGTAATCTCACTCTCGACGAAGTAAGTCCCTTCCACTGAGAGGCAGAACCATTCTATAGGTAAATCTCTTTCTCGACGAGGCAATTCCCTCCCACTGAGAGGTAGAAAAATTCTGTAGGTAAATCTCACTCTCGACGAGTTACTCCCCTTCCACTGAGAGGTAGAACCATTCTATAAGTAAATTCACTCTCGATTAGGTAATCCCCTCTACTGAGAGGTAGAACCATTCTGCAGGTAAACTCCTCTCTCGATGATATAATCACTTCCCTCTGAGAGGCAGAGCCTTTTATAGGTAAATCTCACTCCTGACGAGGAATCCTCTCCAGCCTTCTATAGGTAAATCTCACTCCTGACGAGGAATCCCCTCCACTGAGAGATAAAACCATATTATAGGTAAATCTCACTCCTTACCTGGTAATCCCCTTCCACTGAGAGGTAGAACCATTCTATAGGTAAATCACTTTCGACGAGGTAATTCCCTTCCACTGAGAGGTAGAACCACTCCATAGGTAAATCATTCTTCGACTAGGTAAACCCCCTTCCACTGAGAGGTAGAACTATTCTATAGGTAAATCTCACTCTCGATGAGGTAATCCCTTTCCGCTGAGAGGTAGAACCATTCTATAGGTAAACCCCACCCTCGACGAGGTAATCCTCCACCCTCAGAGAGGTGAACTAACATATATCGTCTCAATTTTATATTTGTTTGTTTACTACATCAATAAAATTTTGCTTCGGAGTTATAATCATTGCATAGAATAAACCACTATTAAAAAAAATTCCTCCTTTATGTCGAAGGAATTCTCGAACAGAATTTTTTTTTTTAATTTCCTCCATTTCATCGTGCAAGAGAACTTGTAAACCACTTAATGAGGTCTTTAAGATGTGACACAAAACCCACACGGTTTCCTCAAACGCGGAAGAAACTGTGACGTTGAACACTGATGGATGGAGTTTTGCAAAGAGGAGAAATGTCCAAGAAAGTCAGGATGAATTCTGTGGGTCCGTGAACGTTTTGCAGAGTTTATCATCATTATTTTTGTAATTGAAAGTATGATATATATATATATATATATATATATATATATATATATATATATATATATATATATATATATATATATATATATATATATATATATATATATATATATGGAGAGAGAGAGAGAGAGAGAGAGAGAGAGAGAGAGAGAGAGAGAGAGAGAGAGAGAGAGAGAGAGAGCAGCAACACTGAATGGAAAATGTGTTGAGAAAGAGTGATGGAGTAATTTAAGGAAAATGAACGAAGATAGAGAGAGAGAGAGAGAGAGAGAGAGAGAGAGAGAGAGAGAGAGAGAGAGAGAGAGAGAGAGAGCTGGGTAGAAACACTGAACGGAAAATGTGTTGAGAAAGAGAGCAACTTAAGGAAAAAATTAATGAAGAGAGAGAGAGAGAGAGAGAGAGAGAGAGAGAGAGAGAGAGAGAGAGAGAGAGAGAGGAGAGAGAGAGAGAGAGAGAGGGCTTCATGAAAACACTTTACTTAAAAACGTGTGGAAGGAGAGAGAGAGAGAGAGAGAGAGAGAGAGAGAGAGAGAGAGAGAGAGAGGGAGGCTGAGGTTTTGAGGCTTAAGTTTTAATGAATGACTTGAGGAAGTCCTGGCGAAGTCATCGGGAAAAGGGGTTGTAAGAGGCTTTACCAGCGAGGGGATCTCTTATTTATCTATTTATTTATTTATTTATTTATTTATTTATTTATTTATTTATTTATTTATTTATTTTTTACACTAGACTATGAAGATATTCATTTTTAGCTGCCCATTGAAGGCTTTCTCGCTATTACTAAATAATCCGTGTTATTATGACTCTATTTAACCAGATTTTGACATATATTCAACCTTCTATTATTCTTTTTTTTTTTCAAAGAATTTTCTTTCCATTGTAGCCGTATTTAATTCGGAAACGACTAGTAGATTGCTTTTTTTGGTTAAATTCTCCTCATTCTTAAAGCGATTTTAAAGATTCTAAAGATAGATATGCTTGTTTTGCATGCAGATATTTAGAAAGTACACCCGGCATTGCTATGCTGCTGTCATAAAGGATTTGGCTCTGTAGAAGATACACAGTAAATGGGAAATTCTTTGAGTTATCATTGGGTTTTAAGATAAAGATCCACTTTTTATTTTATCAACAGACACTATATATATATATATATATATATATATATATATATATATATATATATATATATATATATATATATATATATATATATATATATATATATATATATGAAGATAAAAGGCCCATAAACACTATTTGAACATTTGCAACATATATTTCCTGCACTTTTCTGTGCCCTGTTCACTGGCAAAATATGGACAGATGAAATGCTACAAAGGGTATATATACAAAGCATATATAGTGTGGCATTAAGTCTCCGATGGTATGCAGGTGACCGTTTCTTAAGAAGGAGGAGAATAAACAATTCCCTAGTGGCTTTTGGCCACACCTATATATGCTTTGTATATATACCCTCGTAACATTTCATCTGTCCATATTTTACCAGTGAACAGGGGCACAGAAGGAAGTGCCCGAAATATATGGTTGCAGCGTTCAAACAGTGTTTTATGTATGTGCGTGTGTGTATGTATATGTATATATATATATATATATATATATATATATATATATATTTATATATATATATATATATATATATATATATATATATATATATATATATATATATATATATATATACATACACACACATACGTATATATATAAAATGACTGACATCGAGAGAAATCCTTAGCTTTTTCATCAGGTAATTTTTATGAGTTTATGTTATTATGGTTTGTTTATCTATGCTTATAAATTTGTTTTACCAGTAGACTACTTCCCTTTGTTGTTGTTTTCCATTCGTTTCACTAATGGGCATTATTATTTTTCTTAGAGACCAGGGTAATGCTAAAACAACGCCATGTTTAAAAATAAAAAAAAACTGGTCAGCGCTTCTGTGCTATATTGAATACTTGATTTAAAAATAAAAATGAAATTTTTGTGCTTCGTAAGTACCGGAGATATTAAAGGATAAACTTTGTGATAAATATGTTAATGATAAGATAGAGATACGCGTGTGGTGTAAGAAGCTGAGGGGGAATACCCGAGCCAGCAGTTCGTGATTTATATGCTGATGTGAAAAGAAAAAGTCAAGCGTACGTGATTTGTACGACGGTATTAAATGGTCCAGTGAGACGCCTTGCGATTTGTTAGTTTATCGACAAGGAAAAGGTTACTTAACGGAATTCATAAATTAGATATTGGAAGTTATTTGCGACATCCAATTTGCAAACTAGAAGAAAAAAATTGGATTACAGTATGCAGTAAAAATAAATAACAAAACGTTTTGTAATCTGTAAGGAGATAGTGCAGTAACAAGTTTTATTCGATAAAGCTGAAATAGGGGAAATGAGGAGTTTAGAATTATTTTTAAAATCTTGTAATGGAAATGATAAAATAAATTTTAAAGGTAAGATTAATCAGAGCTCTTTGTTGCAAAGGCGTTTTTTATAGGGTGACAGAACCATAACTTAAGAAGTAAAGAATAAGGAAAATCTGTATTAAAATAATAATAGCTTAAGAAACAGTTAGGAAAACTGTAACAGTTGGATGATTTATAAAAAAATGTGACCGAGATCCGTTCGAACTCTGGTTTTATTATGTTTACTATCCCAAATGAAATTATCAGGTGAGAATAAAGTGTCTGGAGGGCTTTTGATGCCCTCTCCTCCACCCCGTCCCCCTTCCCCCGACTCACCAGTCCTACTCCACTCTTCCCCCTCCCTCTCTCCTTCCCTCCCGCTGTCAGGAGGGAGCTAATGGCCTCTTGCCAACGAATGTGTTATACAGGGACGCAAAGAAGTCGCTGTGTAATAAAGCCGTTTTGATACCGTATCCACGACTAATCAGTATTTTTGTGAGGGGGGGAGGGGGAAGGGTGACACGAGAGCCTCCTCTGACGGGTTAAACGAGCTATGGCACTTAAACGGGGATTTGATTTTACCCCTAATTTCCTCCTTCCTCCGCCACCCGTTGGGTAGCAAAAAGAGCGGAGAAACAGAAAAAAAAAGATAGTAGGTGTGATGTAGACCCGGTTTACGACAAAGTTTGTTACAGAAGACTGCTCTCTCTCTCTCTCTCTCTCTCTCTCTCTCTCTCTCTCTCTCTCTCTCTCTTACACACACACGCACACCTCCCGTGCTGCAACTGTCGGGCGTATTTTATGCAGGAGACATAAAATATATTCCTCATCGGCTGGTACATATAGCGGCCACCGCTGCCTGCCACGTCGAGCACCTGTCCTGTTCGTCAAGCGACGGTGCCATTGGTTTGTTTGAAAGTTTGCCACGGTCTGATTGGCTGGCATTCACCTATAACCCGTTGTGATTGGTTAATTCTTAACGTTCCCCCCTGATTACCGTTGGCATGTTGGAAGCCCGCTTGCGGGTTGGAAGGGGTTCAATGAGACAATTGGATGCCAGAGGATTTTCTCGGCGATTTAGACGGAGATAAAATGTGCCTGTCTTTGAAGATGTGGCTTTTAAAACTGTTCAGGCGAGAGCAACAAGACCACAGGATGGCCATAGCTGCTAAGGGCTTCAGCTATCTCTCCTAGAGTGTAGTATGCACCATAAACGTCGCCATGAATGACCAAACTTGCCTCCGATAGTAGTAATGACCATCAATAAAATCCTTATTTACATCTACTTACTCGGCTTCCCTAAGCCCGCTGCGGGGCGCCCGTGACCTCCCCTAAGCGCCATCTTGAATTATGAGGAGGATTATGGCTAGAGGATGTTGACATGTTGGTGATGTTGTTGTCCTCGGCCGAGGCATGGATGACTTTGTTTCATGACTGGCTCTGGCGGGTTTATCAACAACAGATCATCATGTTGTTGTATTCGGCCTCTGTTTGTAAACTATGTTCAAAAAGTATTTACAAACTAAGGTTTCTCCGAGAATGTAAACTTGTTTGTAAGGAGTGAAAACTATTAGCATCTATTCACATCAGGACCCTTCGCCATTCATTCATAAGAAAAACTTTTTTTCCGTTCACAGAAAGATACGCGAGTTGCCTGAATGACTAGAGGTCTTACGGATAGTTGATTTCTAAAGTTACTTCAAAATTTCACCTTCAGCAAACAGCAACAAACAAAAGGTCCATATAATGTTATTTTTATTTCATGTAACCCTTGGGTATGTTATTGTCTGCTCTGAAGTAAATACTTCATTCTATAAAAAGAACTGTTGTCTCAACAAGAACAAATGGTCATGTAATGACGTATGCGTTATTTATATGGCTCTCACCGTATTAGCCAAGCACAGCAGAGTAAGCGATCGACGTACTTGACCGTATGCCTTATTCCGACCAGATGTTTCTGTTTTATGGGCCCCTTGCGATAAATGACCGTCGAATTTACGAGAAATTGCAACGACGTGAAATGGCCCCGGTATATCTTTGTTATATCTCCAATTAAACGCTGAGCGTTTGAAATGGAACCTTCACTCTAGAGTTTTAAGAGGTTAACGGAATTTTAAAGCCATGCCCACGATTTCTTAAACCCCCTTGTTCCTATGCCAAAATTCAGTGGGGGAAAAATTTCCCCCCTTTTTTTTAAGGGCTTACGTTGACATCTTAAAATATACGTTCGCTTAATGTGTTGTGCGAAAACATTTGTTTGGGGACCATAAAGCATCGAATTGAAATAGTTCCCAAAGCACTATCGCATTGTTTATGGTTGCGAATCGCAAACACAAAATGAAATACTCTGAAGCCGATAGCTAGACACCTGTTGTGACAAAGTCTTCAACCCCTGGGCTCTCTGCCTTCCATGGAATGCTTTACAGAGGCACAAACTCGGGTCGAACTCTTGTTTTTCGTCCATTCATGAAACAGAGTTCTCCAAGTGACTGAGATAAGGTAACATGGATGTAATCAAGTTGTTTTGATGAGCTGTATATGAAAATAATCTTGTGACGGTT
This sequence comes from Macrobrachium rosenbergii, assembly GCF_040412425.1. NCBI lineage: Eukaryota > Metazoa > Arthropoda > Malacostraca > Decapoda > Palaemonidae > Macrobrachium > Macrobrachium rosenbergii. The sequence goes on along the minus strand of NC_089793.1, from coordinate 30,367,785 downwards.
GAAAGGTTATTGATTATCTGATCAGGTGAAAACAGAATCTGTTGGCTTGTCTACTCAAGAGGGCGCTTACGACTTTGCGGGCAAGCATGAAAATGAATTACTATAAACGAGACTCACAACTGCGGACATGAGGCACTTTCAACTATGTAATACTGTAATCATACGAGACATGTTAAATTGAGAAAAGCTTGTTGTCTACGTTTTATGGAAGCAGAGCTCAAGGACCTCCGAATTTCTGAACAAATCGGAATTCAGTGTCGCCTGATAACAGAACGACCGTCCATCTTCCCTCGATAGATTTAAGGGGTTCTATCCCTTTAGACCCCACACGACCGAGTGGAACCCTGTATCTCACCCGAGGGGTACCGAACTAAGTAACCCCCTAACTTTAACCTAGGTACCCCTCTCGCATTTTACTGAGGACCCCCACACTCCAAGCCATGAATCTCAAATTCCCTCGGAAAGAAACAGCTAAGGGGCTCGTGAAGATGTGTTAGCCAGAGGTATCTGAAAAATGCAAAGGCTGTGATTGCTCGCTTTAGTGTATGCTGAGATCTGTCTGCGTTTGCTTCGCACGTATCTGATTTTACGCTGAGTGCTGTGCGCTTGTGTTTACTTCGCGCAAGATGAGTTAGTGTACGTGCATGGATATGATTGTCACATTTCTAGTCTTTTGTTGAGTATTGTGTACAGAAGTGCATAGGATGCGATTTAAAAACACACAAACACACACACACGCACATATGCAAACTGCCTATGGATCCTTTGTATATTTTTTATGTTGTAAGGAAACCTGATTAAATTTAGAGAATTGTAGTCAATTTTACTTCCATGAAAACCGATGAAGCTAGAAACGCAAAACCCTCATCCAAATCCTGAAGGGACTAAAAAAAAAAAAAAAAATGGGGACTGGAAAAAAAATTCATGACAATTGCTCTTGACGTAAAACCACGCTTGTAAAGATCATTAGAAATGTATATGCTAAAATTTCATGTTGGTTAAATTGTTGAACGAAGAGATGTTAAAATAGATTTTGAAGATCACGATACATCTGTTTCTTTGATTGCAAAACACTGCTCAGAGTTTCACTTTGTATGGACTTCATTTGTTTAGATTTCATTTGTTTTATTCTATGATGGAATGATTTATGTAATCTCTTCGCTGCATTTTGTCTTTTCTCAGTTTTGTTTATTTTTCCTCTGCATCTTTCCCTTAGTCAACCTTTTTTTTTTTTTCTCGTGGGATAATTAGTGGAACATTTATTTTTCTGAATTCTCTATTTTTTGTCTCTTCGTTTCAATTCCATTTATGATCAGTTCTCTCTTCTTTTCTCTGGTTTTCATTCCTGTATAAGCTAAATTTTTTTTTTTTTTTTGCTAGGGAGACATCTCCGTATGATCTTTGAGGGCAAATGATTATTTCGTGCTTTAGTGATGATAAGCAGCACTTTGTCGATGTAGCGAAACGTTGCTTATTGCAACATTCGTCAGAATCAACTCCCAGTACGTTTCGTTTCTTCTTTTTCTTCTCCTTCATATCATTTCCCTCTGCCTTCTATTACTTCTTTCTAATGAACGCATTCTTTGGAAGCTAGAATTTCAAGTCAGTGGCTCCTGTGGTCTTGTTTCATATGAACATGGTTCATCGTCTGAATAATAACAATAATAATAATAATAAATAATAATAATAATATTAATATTACACACACATAATAATAATAATAATAATGTTATTATTATTATTATTATTATTATTATTATTATTATTATTATTATTAATAGCGGTATCATCAGCAGTAGTACTGGCAGCAGTATTGCGCTCGTAGTCACTCATAATCTCGACATGGTAACGATAAAGACTAGCCTTTGGTAGTTGTTTACAATTCAAACAACAGGACAATGAGAAGAAAAACAGCCTCATGCTTTGATTGTCTCTGACTCGGAGGAGACTTGTCACGGCCTTCCCTATTGTTCCTTTGGTGCTTGCTGTAATACTTGGTGCTGTAAAGCAAGTAGCACTGAATGTCTGGGTTGTGAGTTGTGATGTTTTTTGCATATAGCTTTCTGCTCTAACGGCCCTTCTTTCGTGTTTAGTCTACAAATTTGATGGCGTCAACTTTCCTTCTTTTATATATTCTGGTATGAAACAGATGTGAAACAGAACGTTTGGCAGGATATCATAGCAACGACGAATAGTGTAATATTTTTAGGATTTACTTCAGTTTGGTTAGAAAGCCATGTAGTACCATGGGAAAACTTAAATTTCCTCGGATCTTCTTAAATTGGTGTGCATTTGTAGTTGGTAAAAAAAAATTATGATGTGTGATGCCCTAAGGTGTAAAAAAAAAAAAAGATTATTTATGAGGGGTGTTATTCGTATTTGATGTTAAAAATTTGTGTCTAAGGTGAGAGTCATTAGAAATTATATTAAGAATTTTATTTAGATTATTTGTTTGAAGTGGTAATCCCAACATCCCTGTATTTCATATAACGTTTTTTCATCGTCTGTAGCAGAAGTTGCTAGACAAATTTACCTCTTGACCTGGCGTCGCCGCTGCTGCTGAGGGTGCATTTGCATTGTTCTTCCGAGACGGAGTCACGGAACCGCCTTGTTGTCTTTCTACGAAGCGGCATGAGATCGTGAGGCTTTATATTATGGTATATTGCGTTTGTTATATATATATGTTCGTATATATATATATATACATACTATTTTTGTTGTATTGATATTTTAATTATACTATGGTATTATGGCTACCATTATTGATGACATCAGCCGAAATCACCAACTGCTAATGCAATAAATTCTTCTTCTTCATTATTTGTCACATCAACCGAAATCACCAACTGCTAATCACTTATCCAAACGGTATAGGAAGTCCAGTTACCATTTTGATGTCACATCAAGGTAGATAACGTTTTTCCAACGCTAATGCTATAAATGGACGTGTTATGAGCTTACCATTATCAAATGTCACATCAACTGAAATTGACCAACTGCCGCTGCTATAAATGGTGATGGTTACCATTATTGATGTCTTCAACCGAAATTACGGAACTGCCTTGTTGTATGGTATTATGAAAGGCATTGAGATCGTCAGGCATCAACTGGAAATCACTAACTGCCGGATTACTATAAATGGTACTTTTGGTTTGTTAACTTGACGCTCATATGTTCGTGAAATTTGTTTGCTGCTAATGCTATAAAATGGTTTATGGTTACCATTATTGATGTTAGTCAACTTCTATTACTATTTTTACCATTACTGATTTCACATCAACTGAAAAGTTACCAACTTAGTGCTATAAGTGGTATTATGGTTACCTATTATTACTCACATCAACCGAAATCACCAACTGCTAATGCTATAAATGGTATTATGGTTTTTATTGATGTCACATCAACTGAAATCAACTGCTAATGCTATAAATGGTATTATGGTTACATTATTGATGTCACATCAACTGAAAGCACAAACGGGTGATAAATGGAATGGTCCAGATGTCACATCAACTGAAATTAACTAACTGCTAATGCTATAAATGGTATTATGGTTACCATTATTGATGTCACGTCAACTGAAATTACCAACTGCTAATGCTATAACGTATTATTTATCATTATTGATGTCACATCAACTGAAATCACCAACTGCTAATGCTATAAATGGTATTATGGTTACCATTATTGACGTCACATCAACTGAAATCACCAACTGCTAATGCTATAAATGGTATTATGGTTACCATTATTGATGTCACATCAACTGAAATCACCAACTGCTAATGCTATAAATGGTATTATGGTTACCATTATTGACGTCACATCATCCGAAATCACCAACTGCTAATGCTATAAGTGGTATTATGGTTATCATTATTGACGTCAAATCAACTGAAATCACCAACTGCTAATGCTATAAATGGTAGTATGGTTGCCATTATTGACGTCACATCATCCGAAATCACCAACTGCTAATGCTATAAATGGTATTATGGTTATCATTATTGACGTCAAATCAACTGAAATCACCAACTGCTAATGCTATAAATGGTATTATGGTTACCATTATTGATGTCACATCAACTGAAATCACCAACTGCTAATGCTATAAATGGTATTATGGTTACCATTATTGACGTCACATCAATCCGAAATTACCAACTGCTAATGCTATAAATGTGGTATTGATGCTATTACATTATTGGGATGTCACATCAACTGAAATCACCAACTGCTAATGCTATAAAATGGTAGTATGGCTACCATTATTGACGTCACATCATCCGAAATTGCTAATGCTATAAATGGTATTATGGTTATCATTATTGACGTCAAATCATCTGTCACCAACTGCTAATGCTATAAATGGTATTATGGTTATGTTATTGATGTGAAATCACCAACTGCTAATGCTATAAATGGTATTATGGTTACCATTACTGACGTCACATCATCCGAAATCACCAACTACAATGCTATAAATGGTATTATGGTTAATTGGCTATTGACGTCACATCAACCGAAATTACCAACTACTAATGCTATAAGTGGTATTATGGTTACCATTATTGATGTCACATCAACTGAAAATCACCAACTGCTAATGCTATAAAATGGTATTATGGTTACCATTATTGACGTCACATCAACTGAATCACCAACTGCTAATGCTATAAATGGTATTATGGTTACCATTATTGATGTCACATCAACTGAAATCACCAACTGCTATTATAAAAATGGTATTATGACCATTACTGATGTCACGTCATCGAAATCACCAACTGCTAATGCTATAAATGGTATTATGGTTATCATTATTGATGTCACATCAACTGAAATCACCAACTGCTAATGCTATAAATGGTATTATGGTTACCATTATTGATGTCACATCAACTGAAATCACCAACTGCTAATGCTATAAATGGTATTATGGTTACCATTACTGATGTCACATCAACTGAAATTACCAACTGCTAATGCTATAAATGGTATTATGGTTACCATTATTGATGTCACATCAACCGAAATTACCAACTGCTAATGCTATAAGTGGTATTATGGTTATCATTATTGATGTCACATCAACTGAAATCACCAACTGCTAATGCTATAAATGGTATTATGGTCAACTGAAATCACCAACTAATTATAAATGGTACGCTACCATTATTGATGTCACATCAACTGAAATCACCAACTGCTAATGCTATAAATGGTATTATGGTTAAATTACTGGTGTCACGTCAACCGAAATTACCAACTGCAAATGCTATAAATGGTACTATGGTTATCATTATTGACGTCACATCAACCGAAATCACTAACTGCTAATGCTATAATTATGGTTATCATTGGTCACATCAACCGAAATCACCAACTGCTAATGCTATAAGTGGTACTATGGTTATCATTATTGACGTCACATCAACTGAAATCACCAACTGCTAATGCTATAAGTGGTATTATGGTTATCATTATTGATGTCACATCAACCGAAATCACCAACTGCTAATGATAAGTGGTATTATACATTGCTGATGCATCAACTGAAATCACCAACTGCTATAAATGGTAGTATGGTTAATCAATCATCCGAAATCACCAACTGCTAATGCTATAAATGGTATTATTTATCATTATTGATGTCACATCAACCGAAATCACCAGCTGCTAATGCTATAAGTGGTATTATGGTTACCATTATTGATGTCACATCAACCGAAATCACCAGCTGCTAATGCTATAAATGGTATTATGGTTATCATTATTGATGTCACATCAACCGAAATCACCAGCTGCTGGTACTATAAGTGGTAATTATAAGCATCATTATTGATGTCACATCAACCGAAATCACCAGACGTCACATCAGCTAATGCTATAATGGTACTATGTGGTGTCACATCATCACCAATCAAGGTATAAGTGGTGGCTATGGTATTGATGTCACATCAACTGAAATCACAAATTGCTAATGCCATAAGTGGTATTATGGTTATCATTATTGATGTCATATCAACCGAAATCACCAACTGCTAATGCTATAAGTAGTATTATGGTTATCATTATTGATATCACATCAACCGAAATCACCAACTGCTAATGCTATAAATGGTATTATGGTTATCATTATTGATGACACATCAACCGAAATCGTGGTATTTTTGTTATCATTATTGATGTCACATCAGCTGAAATCACCAACTGCTAATGCTATATGTGGTGTTATGGTTATGATTATTGATGTCACATCAACTGAAATCACCAACTGCTAATGCTATAATTGGTATTATGGTTATCATTATTGATGAAATCACCAACTCTACTATAAATGGTATTGAAATCACCAACTGATAATATTATTGTTACTGATCACCTGCTACCATATGTAGGTTATTTGTAATTGAAATCTGCTTGTTTTTATCATTATTGATGTCAATAGCTGAAAGTTACTGTACTTTATATCACCTGTAATCCGTAACTATTCATCAGAAGTACTGTAATGTTATTGCCGTTGTTTTGGTACAAGCGACGTTATATGAACAGATATCGCCAACGACTAATGCCACATTTATTATTGTAGTTATTACTGTCTTTGTTATTCATGTTACCAAGCAGCAGCTGATTATCACGATCTTCAGTCAATAGAACATATAAGAACAAATATAAGACGGATCGAAATTACAGTGTTTTTTTAATTACTTCTCTACAACTCTACAAAAAATCAAACCTAAAGGGTGACTAGAGTCTTGTTTGGCTGGTAGTTATTGATATGTTATTTTTGTTTGTATTTTTACATGCTAGCATTCTCTTTTAGGAACTAATTTTTATAGATTAATAACAATAATAATAATAATAATAATAATACACAATACAACACACACAATGAATTACTGTTGTAATTTGAGTTTAAGTCTCTCTCTCTCTCTCTCTCTCTCTCTCTCTTCTTTCTCTCTCTCTCTCTCTCTGGCGACATTTCCATTGCCATACATTTCAAGTCCTGTCAGAAATTTGTCATAGCGATGCCATTAATTTCATAACTTTTAACAGCAGTGTTATAACTTGTAACAGGAATACCATTAACTTCAACAGCATTGCCATAATCTTTAACAGCAATGTCATATATTTCAACAGCATTTCAGTTTTCAAATACAGTGTCACAACATTCAACAGTAGTGACAACTGTTAATAGCAAGCCAATTTTAACAGCAATGTCCTGTATTTCAATCGTAGATACTTAACTTTTAACAGCAAAATTAGATCCCTTCAGTAATATCATGAACTTTAACAGCAGTGTCATTACTGTTAACATCAAGCTCATTTTAACAGTAATGCCCTATATTTCAATCATAGACATTAACTTTTAACAGCAAAATCAGATTTCAACAGTTGTAACAGATATTAACTGTTAACAGCAGTGTCATAAATTTAAACAGCATGTCAGTTTTCAAAT
>NC_089793.1:30347823-30357823 GCF_040412425.1 Macrobrachium rosenbergii | reverse complement strand
ATCCAAACCGTCACGGGAAGCCCCAACTTGTAAACACCGACTCGTAACCTCCTGTTTATGACATTCACATAACATTTTTCACATTCATCCCACATTTTGAGGTTAAATCTAACTTCCACTTTGCATTCACATCGGGATCTCTTTCTCTGACTTTCCCACGAAGTGTTCGAGAGAGATAATCGTAGACGCTATAATAATAATAATAATAATAATAATAATAATAATAATAATAATAATAATAATAATAATAAAATTTTTGGCGACATTTATTTATTCATTTTCAAGAAAGGCAGGAGTGGTTGACCAAATTATGTTCAGTTACTACAAGGCAATTATATAATATATGCGCGCGTGTGTGTGTATATATATGTATATATATACATATATATTTATATGTATATGTATATATATAACCACATATATAAATTATATATATATATATATATATATATATATATATACATATATATATATATATATATATATATATATATATATATATATATATACATACACATATATGTGTGTGTGTGTGTGTCCACACGAGCAGTACAAGAAATTTGTTACTAGTTTTGTTTTAAAATGTGGATATTTTTGTAGGCGACACCAGTCCATATTGATAACGGAGGCGACAACTACAATGTTCTCTTCTGGAAAGTGCGCCATTAACGCGAAGTTGCTAAATCCCTTAACAAGAGTACTTTAATATGTTCTATGAATGAAGATATACACACACACACAAACACACACTTACACACTCCGACACGCACACAAAGGAAACAAAAAAACCAGAAAAGCAAAAAAGGGCAGAAACGGGATCCTACCATAGACCCAGAGAGGAACCTCACAGTACATGATTAGCAGCTCGTTAGCACATTCACATAATCACCTTCTGCACTCCCCCTCGGTTGGAGCCGCTCATTCACACAGGTGTTTAAAATCGCCTTCCTTCTAGCGGGGGAGTGTCTCTTAAGTTCAACACACAAACAAAACCCGCAAAGCAAACAAACGAAACGCAAACAAGGCGGTTGAAAGCTGACGGGGGGAGGGGGGTGACCAGGACGACGCCCCGATCCACCGAACATCGCCTAAATCTCGAGAATTAGTAAAAAGAGACCCTTCTCTCTCTCTCTCTCTCTCTCTCTCTCTCTCTCTCTCTCTCTCTCTGGCTTCTTATGCTACTAAGATACAACAATTCACCTTTGGTATGACAGCTATACAGCTGTGGTGCTATCATTTGATATTTTATTTCACTCTGTTTATGCAGGACTAATAAATATGTAAACGGACACACAGATACACGCACGAACGACCGCGCACACACAGACACATATCCATATGTATATATATATATATATATATATATATATATATATATATATATATATATATATATATATATATATATATAACTTTTTCAGCTCTCTCTCTCACACACACATATATATATATATATATATATATATATATATATATATATATATATATATATATATATATATATATATATATAAACTTCACTCTCTCTCTCTCTCTCTCTCTCTATATGTATATATATATATATATATATATATATATATATATATATATATATAATGTATAAATAAAGAAAAAAATCACGAAGAAGAGAAACAATGGAGTGCTGAGGCCTTTCGACTTGTCGTCCTTTACTTAGCAGACAAACGTAAGTAAAGGACGACAAGTCGAAAGGCCTCGCAGCACTCCATTGTTTCTCTTTCCTTCGTGGATTTTATCTTCATTACATCACGTTCCATATTTTCGTGATTCAGTTATACATACATATATATATATATATATATATATATATATATATATATATATATATTTATATATATATATATATATATATATATATATATATATATATATAAAACTGGAAAAGGAAGTGAGTAAAAGTCTTTCACGTACTCAGACAGTTATAAAAAATACATGATTGAAAGGCAGGGAGATTCATGGCGACAGCTGTACCGATTTTATTTTTTAAGTTTTTTTTTTGCCAAATATAGCGTAAGCTTTTTTATATTTATCAATGAATGAGAAATTGTTCATGGCAGCAGCATTATTGAAGAAACAGAAAGATGAATTTGGAATAAGAAAATTAAGATAACTCTACGGGTGGTAAGGAAATCTGAGTCAGTTTATTACAGAAATAAGAAAACAATAAAAACATTCTTGAAAACCATAGAAGAAAATTCATGCCGAAAGTAAGAAAATAAAAAATGCATAAAAAATGATACAGTAATAAAAAAAAATTCATAAAAATAAGAATCCAATATAAAAATATCGAAAATAATAAAATAAAAAACTCATGGCAAAAATAAGTAAACGTAAAAAATTTCATGGAATAAAAAACTAAGAAAATTCTTAAATAGATAAGAAAACACTAAATAATTCATTAAAAATAAGAAAACAATAAAAAATTCATGAAAAAATAAGAAAATACAAACCTGAAAAAATAAAGCAGTAAACAATTCCGGACAAAAATAAGAAAATAAAAAATCCTTAGAAATAAGGAAAAAAAAAATCATGAAAAAATAAGAAAACAAAAAATTAATGAAAAAAAAAAAAGGGAAATCCATGACAAAAATAAGAAAATAATGACAATTCATGACAAAAATAGGAAAACTAAAAAAATTTATGAAAAATAAAAAAAACAATAAAAATTCTTAAAAAAAATAAGCAATAAAAATGCATGGAATAAATAAGAAAACAGTAAATCTGAGTACTTATACAATATCTAAAACTGACAAAAGAAAGATTCAAAAGCTATATAGTGAAATACAGAGAGTGCGTTATCATGACAAGAATGAAAAATATACGAGAAAAATGAGTGTTGACGTTAACATAAAAACGTAATGAAAACAGAGAGAAAGCCAGTAATTCGATAGCCCAGAATTGACGAGAAAAAGTGCAACGAGAGAGAGAGAGAGAGAGAGAGGAAAGAAAACGGTAATGATAATTAGCGTAGTATACAGGGTAATACAGATGTCAACAGCAAGGAATACCACATGTCAAGCAATTATTATGGTAATGGGAAAGGAACAGATAGTTCGAGAGTTTTATAGAATCATTAGGAAGGCAAATTGAGAGAGAGAGAGAGAGAGAGAGAGAGAGAGAGAGAGAGAGAGACAGACAGACAGACAGACAGAAACTTAATATCTGGCTTTAAACTGTTGGTTTTTTTTTTGGTGATGTAATGATCATGATGAACAGCAACGTGTGCTGTACCATACAGTAGCTTTATCATATTTCCGTGTGTGTGTGTGTGTGTGTGTGTGAGAGAGAGAGAGAGAGAGAGAGAGAGAGAGAGAGAGAATGTTTTCAAAGAAGTTCATTTAGTAACGTAGTCATTTCACGGCCGTCGTTGAATGGTACTCACATAATATATATATATATATATATATATATATATATATATATATATATATATATATATATATGGCACAGTAAAATAACAGGGTGGATATATATTGCGTGTGTGCGTGCACGCACGCAGTAATGAGAGCGACATGCGTCCGAACACGTGCACTGTATAATATGAACAGCTCAGGAAACACATCAGTATAATTTGAATGACCAACTAAGCAAACAGTAATGGAGAATGCAGTTAGTTCATCGGTTTCAACTTTCAGAGAATTAATACTTTAGCAAACAGCTCTATCTGTTACTCTAAATGGAGCTCTAACAATAACAATCCAGAGAGAGAGAGAGAGAGAGAGAGAGAGGTGCACCTAGCTGGTTTACGACATATAAGAATGAGTTCTGCACTCTAAATTATTTCACAGCTTCAAAATTAAGTGAATTGACTGAAGTATGAAAGGAAGTTAATGATAAAGTTCAAGTATCTTGTATAATACTCTAATGCATCTGTTAAAGGAAACAGTATACATTATTTGTTATTGTTACTAAAATATATACAATATATATTGAGGAAAAAAAAGCACTCTCGGATAAAGTGGTTATCCTTTGCAGTCTACACTCGATATGGTACTAAAATTACTTGTGTGGAAGGTGCCAGAGTTGTCACATGCACTTTGAACAATAATAACAAAAGTAAACAGTTAAGAACGGCTCAGGGTAAACTAAAATTGCTACCCGTATAGCGAATGAAGAAAAATGGCTAAATGCATTAAACTTAATAAGTGATGAAATACTTTAGGTTGAAGAATGGGAAACATACTGTTGTTTAAGTCGAAAATGTTCTCATTGATTCTGATGTTGGCCCAACTTAGATATCACCATGTTAATGGATCCAAAAAGACAATAAATTTTATTGCACCGTACAGTATAGGCCTATATCTAAACTTAGATTGAAAGTCGTTTACCCAAATCTGATTTCAAAGCGGAATCTGTGCACAATTCCGAGCATTTTTTGTATATAGGCCTATTCTTTTGCCAAGATTTAAATGCATTTGCGAAATTGATTTCACCGTCGGTCTCTCTCTCTCTCTCTCACTTAGTATTTTGCCTATCGTGTAACCTTCATTTTCATTCAACTAGTTGGTAAAAAGCGAAAGGATAGATTGAAATGGTAATGTTTAGTCTTATCCGAAGGTTTCACTGTTAGTCATAAAAATTTTCATTTAATAAGATGTACATTGAGTTGTTACATTCTTGTCTAATCAGACAGTAAAAGAGAAAAAGAAATAGCGTTATTGATAATAATATATTGAGATTCAAGGAAGAAATTCTCTTGAAATTTCTTTCGTTCCTTGTGCTCTATCTCATCCTCCAGCAACCCCCTTCTTCTCCATAGAGTGTTAGGGCTGCCTTTAAAATTAACAAGACCATTTGTCTGCCCCAGTATTTATTCTCATAAAGTTAACATACAGCGAATTAATCGTATTCTTCATTATTACCTTTGTATTCGGCATTTCAGGTGACATAAAATTGGACACAGAGGTGGATGACTTGGTTACCAAGGTACGATAATGATGGAATTAAAAATATTTTAAAATCCGTCATTCGCGCACATGATTCTTGTGGGCGGAGCTTATGGAATGGGTAAGACTGATCGTTGGATCATCGTCCGTTAATTTGAATGTCAATCGTGTCGGTTAGTGTTCTGGCGATCTTCCCGGAGTGTACAACGACGGTAAGGATGACATGCAGCATTTCAGTCATTGGTGCCTGACATACAAAATGAAAAATACGTTAAGAAAGATAAAAGAAATGCTGCGTATGAGAAACTTAGAAATTTTCTGGTTACTGAAAAACGATGCCAGTATCCATGATGTGAAAAGGTGATTGAGCACTAAGAAGTAATTTCAGAAGGGAACTAGAGGAAAATCATGACTCGAAGTGGTTCTAGCACTGAGGATATCTATGAACCCTCCTCGTAGTTTTTTTTTTTTCTTTATAAACTGCTGTGTCTTAAGGACATAGAAGAGCAGACACAAGTCTGGAGCTGAAATTACTACAAAGAAAAGCAAACAGACCGATCTCAAGCCAGACATCACAATGGAGGCTACACCAGGGGTATGTAGGACTTGTCTTTGCAATTCATTACGTAATGTATACTGCATGAAAATCATTAGGTAAATATAGTAGTAGATTCACAGAATATGATGGGATAAAAATCAATAAATAAGATAACAAATTCAAGAAAAGATTTCTCAAAACATTTCATTAGGTCTAGATTTTTTTTCGTTGTTTGGTATTTAGGCCATCGGGACAAGCACTTTGAATCTAAAGTCTGCTCGCTACAACTATTGACCAAGATTAGATATATTTCACCAGCTCAACAACATTGCCCGGGGTCGAACTAACGATCCACGGATGACAGTTGGTATGTGCAAAACCAACCGCCTCATTGGTTGGCTAAGTCTAGAATTTGAAGGGCAGAAGTACAAAAGAGAATAATGGTGGGGATGAGATACTGGATGTACAGTATATGATGTCTTCGTACGGTGATACTATTTGCAGAAATTTTAGGCAATATTCATAGAGTTGTGATCCCCGTGGGAAAGTAGTGCCGTCAGTGCACCTCATGCGGTGCACGGTGGGCATTACTTAAGTTCTTTGCATTGTCCCCTCGGCCCTTACTGGAACCCTTTCCATGCCTTTTACAGTGCCTCCATTCATATTCTCTTCTAGCCTAAATTGTATATTCCATTATGTTCTATGGAGTTTTGGTGATTCATTTTGTCCAGCGTCAACCTATCTTTCAGCTGCCCGAGTTCACGCAAGACAGTCGTGCGCTGCAGACACTAGAGTTGACTGATGATAGGAATGATATTCCACAATGATCGCGTGCTCTCAGGAATAACAGTCTTCAAACACCGTCAGTCTTGTGAATGGTATTCAATAATGATCGTGTGAACTCCGCTTTACGTTTATTCTTTAGCGTATTTCCACAGGAACACTGAACGGTCAGTTGTGCTTAGGCCTACTAATGGTGTGGGATGTAGCCTGCTATTTTTTATGACTAAAAATAAAATCACACAAGTACCTTTACTCTTGAAACATTTATTACCTTACCTAGTAATGACGGAATCATGGTGATCACGAAATATTGAAGACAAAAGGTAATATTGACGACATTCTAGGGTTTGTTGAAGTAGTATACTATGAACAAAAAAAAAGCTTAACTGATACGGAACTTTATTTTAGACCAAACACGTCTTCGAAGTAGTGCATATATATATATATATTATATATATATAATATATATATATATATATGTGTATATATATATATATATATATATATATATATATATATATATATATATATATATATATATATATAGGGTGGCTTCAGAGATAAAATCAGCTGTTAATAACACTCATATTCAGCTGAATAGGGAAAGAATCTTCCTTTCTTTAAACTCTCACAACATATGATATTTGATTCACCTACAAGAGAAGGCTCTCCAGCAATGAGTCAAATCACCTGAAACACAATGCGCCATTAAACCTTCATATTAAGGCTTTTCCTTTTCAATACGTGTATTAATTCCATAGCAGCACTTTGTTCGTCTTTAATTCCATCTCAGCACTTTGTTCGTCTTCCTCCTCTTGTCTCTTGATACTTCTGCACTGTGTCCTCTTTTCAGCATCCTATCGTCCTACCTTCATTCCGCGTAACTAAATTCTCTCAGAAGACACTGACTTGTAATTCCACCTACACTAACCCTCTTGTCATTTTGGTGCATATTCATTTTACCCTTTGACTCACCCTTTCAATTTATGTTATGCTACATATACTATGCAAACAGCTCATCTCATTAGCTTCAACCTTTTTCTTCCACCTGTGCTTAGGACATCAGCTTCATAAAGGAGTTGTTAGTTCAGTAGTCTCATCATACTATCACACATTGGTTTCCATCAACTACAATCCATTCTCACTCTTTTACAAATACCTTGCTTCTTTGTCTTGCCTCTTGAGTGACTCGGACCTTCTATCATCCCACCATTCATCCTTTATATATAATTATTCCTAAACACCTGTACGAATCATCAACTGCCATCCTTCCTCTATCCATGTTAACATCATCCTGGTTCCCATTTACCTTACTGTTGCTCACATTTACTCTGAACTTATACTCTAGACAACAGTTTCAAACTTTCACCACCTTGCAACACACTCTCACCAGAGAGGGAGAGAGAGAGAGGGGGCTGCAGCAAATACTTATCGCAGGTTGAATAATTTAGTGGAAAGGGCTTCGATCATTTCCATAGAAACACCGTACCCTCAAAAGATAGAGAGAGCACAATACTGAGGATACAAGATAAAAAAACTAAATGGTTTGGCGGAGAGGGGCGTGGGGGAAAGGGGTGGCAACCGGTGTTAACAAGCCACCCCTCCCCCGGTCACGAGCGAACATACCAATAAATAAAGGAGCTGAACCATTTGTGCAGACACTCGGGGTATGTTCGCCACCGCGGTTCGGCCTAAATAGAACCCACAAAACGCACAAAACTCCTCTTCGGAGTGTTCCTCTGTACACGTTTGAATACGAGAGAGAATGCATGAATGTAGCGTCACATTAATAGAGAAATGACGAGCATTCCGTAACGCCATTTTATGGAGAGGAAGAGAGCGCAAATCTGTTGGGACTAGTAATGTATAATAAGTGCTATAAGCGAGAGAGAGAGAGAGAGAGAGAGAGAGAGAGAGGCAATTGCATGAAAGGAACTCATAAAATAATGTTTATTCCATTTTAGCGTGCGTTTTGTTTTTGAATTCTGGGTGCTTGCTAGAATATTTCCAAAATCAGTAACGTATTTAGCCTGTGTAAAACGTAATTGATAATTGTTTTATTTTTTTTTTAATAGGTGCTTCTTGCTTCCTATGCATTTATATTTACATTATTTTTATAATGATACTAAGCGCAACATTACGCTACTTACAGTGAACATTGCATTCAAGAACTCTTTCTTCCCCTATGGTACATTAGCATGATGGAAATGTTTCTCGTTTTTCACATCGGTATTAAGTAAGTTCCATATGGTTTCACTTTTGCATATATCCATGAATGTGTATGTACACATAAATGTCTGGATATGCACAGTACATTCACACATTTCATACACAGTTTATCATCACGTATGTAGTGTCTTCATAAATTTATTCTTCATAACTGTTTCCAGAACATGTCAGCTTTGCCTCTTTACTGTTTGACATTGTCTTATATTGGGTTTCAAACTTCCTCTTAGTTTGGGCTTACCATAAGCTTTGCCGTCTCTTCATTTGTTTTGGAAACTGTTTTTGTTGAAGTGAACTCATACATATATTCCTACAACGTTAGTCTGAAGCGAATCAAGGCATGGGAAGAAATAACTGAAACCAACATAGGATAACGAATACTTTCTTCCACACTTAGGAATTGTCTGTAAACTGAAAGAAAGGGGTGCAGTTCCTTCAAATTACCCACGTACTACTTAAGAAGTTGTTTCTTCTGTTTTGCGCTGTTTTAGGTTTGTTCCATATGAATGCTTAATAATAATAGTAGTAGTAACAATAATAAAATATGTCTAGTTTCTCATGTATAGTTGCAAATAGGCTTAGCCATGAAATTTCTGTAATGGGTTTTTCGTGAACCTTCCAGATACTTCTCGGTTGACTGAAATTCGTTATGAGTATAGCCTATATGCACATTCATGTTCGATGTAAGCTTTGGATAATCCAGCTTTACTTGTGATTTTGCGCCAGTCGTAAGAAGTGTGAGACTAGGACTGGCTTCCATGCCCATTAACCCTTAGTCTATCATTACTTGCATACACTAAACCAATGTAGGTTTCAAAGATGTTATACATACATGAATTAAAGGTTGCAGTAAATCATTACTTGCATACGCTAAACCAATGTAGGTTTCAAAGATGTTACACATATGTACATGAATTAAAGGCAACCTGCTATTTTAATGTCTATAAATCACTCTTTTGTGTATTTTTAATATCTAATTAGTTTTCAGTTTTCTTTACATAGAACATTAGCTGGTGTGGTACTATACTCTTTATTTTGTCACTTCGGAACCAGTTTGAGTTTTTCAAAATGTCCTTGTAGTACTATACTCTTTATTTTGTCACTTCGGAACCAGTTTGAGTTTTTCAAAATGTCCTTATAACGAGCTCAGCGTAGGATATCCAGTAACAAGAAACTGGTCAGTCAGATATGTATGCAAAGACGTCCTTTTTAAGAACTAAACTGTTTATACCTGCCGTATGTCTATTCCATACCTGTCTGTGTACATGTTAGCATAATTATACCTTGACGTATTGAGTACCTTCTGATCTGTTAATTTATCTATCTGAATATGTGCAATATAGGAAGTGTTGGTAAATTTCAAGGGACTGTCAGTTAAAAAATGTATCAAAAACATATAAGGGTAAAATATAATGACTAAACGTTAACTCCACAGCCAAATCTCCTTTAAACGACATTGGGTCGGTGAACTCGGGAGCAAGGGGAGAGGTGGGTCGTTTCTCATTCTTTCTTAGCGAAAATCCCGCAGCATTATTCACTCGCAGAACAT
>NC_089793.1:30342823-30345323 GCF_040412425.1 Macrobrachium rosenbergii | reverse complement strand
AGCAGGTGAAAGGGGCCCGACTAAAAGACATACCCCAGTAGGAGAGAGAGCGCGCGCGAGAGAGGGAGGGAGGGAACTGACTCGAGTTCCCGAGGTTGTCGACGGAGCGTCCGTAAGAGATGTTTTCTACAGACTTGTGACTTTGGGTTGTCGCTGGTTCAAAGCAATGTTGCAAGCGGTTCCTCTGAATATGCAACATTTTATAGCTTGTTCGCGTTCATAAAAAAAGTATTGATGATAGTATCTAGAGGAATATGGAATGTACCATACGTATATGTTTACTAGCCTATAAAGTCCTTGCGATAATCATTACCTAAATTATGATGGGATTACTAGATATCAAAGGTAAATGAAAGCAATTTTCAAAAAGCTACTTCAGCGCCGCTTGACGAACCTGTATAGGTCTAGGTCTTGGAAGCTCCGAATGGTTTCATTCCCTCCCCCACCCCCTTCCACTTACCCCTCCCCCACCAACAACTGTGTGCATATTGCGTCAATCACTCCGACGTTTCTAGCAGTCTTGTGCTTCCTGGATGTTGATGAATTTTATTTAAGCCAGCGGTTTTTTGTTTTTATCTTTCACTAATATAGTCGCAGACTTTTCTTGAAAAATTTATCAGGATTTCGCTTCCAATTTTTTCTTTAAACCAAAATGTTTTATAACCAAAAACGTACTTCCGATGTCAGTGACCGTGGTCGTCGCAACGCCGGATTACTTATGCTAATAAGTCAGAGACTGCCATCAGCTTCTAGCTTTTGGTTACTTAGGTCTATACATCTACATGCGCGCACAGACACTAAGTATATATATATGGAATGTATATGGTATACAGGTGGGATTCTGGTGTACATGATCTCTTTGTAAGAATGATTACTTGTACATGATATAAACTGCCCTAAGAAGTTCTTACATTTTGTATAAATTGGTTAAGAAGGAATGCTTTTATATAGTGCTCAAGTAGTTTGCGAATTCATCACGTGAAGTGTCCAATTAGGGAGACTATTACAAAAAACAGAAGATACTTATGCCTTATGTAAATTATGTGAGTGGGGTTCGTATAGAGTTCCTTGCTTGCTGCCTGCGGGTATTGCACTAAAGGAAAAAACATGAGAATCAGTCTGTTTGGTCTTTCAAATGAACGCCATATTCTTTGGAAGTTTGAATTTCAAGTCAAAGGCCCCTTGCGTGGGCTTGTTCCATATGAATAAGGTTGATCTGAATAATAATAATAATAATAATAATAATAAAGTGCTTATTAGAAATATGATTCTTAGCATTTACTTTGTTTGTTGTAGAGTTGTACGGCATGTAATAACGTTGTGTGTTTATTGAACTTAATTGAATTCGACTTTCGCCTTTTCACATGCGCATTAATGACTGATTTAATTCTGCTCCCTGGCGTCATCGTCGCTAGGCTCCGCAGTCGAAAAGGGAATATATTAATCTCGCTGGATGTGGAGTTAACTGAATGTTAAATCTGTATGACTGTGGATTTGGGGGCGACAGCAATTAATTTTTATGACATACCAGCATAACCTCTCTCTCTCTCTCTCTCTCTCTCTCTCTCTCTCTGCTCTCTCTCTCTTGCACACACACACACACATTACTTTTACTCAACGGAAAAAAAATAACCAAAACACATGATTTTCAGAGTTTTAGATAATTCATAAATGTATCCTTCCTGGTACATAAATATTGCCATGCAAATCAACGAGGCAACGGAATGAGCGTGTATTTGTTTGTGTGTGTGTGTGCATGTTTGTGTGTGTATGAGTGTTTGTTTGTGTGTTAATACTTGAGGTACAGCATTGAAAAGAAAGACAAAATCCTCGAGCGTTATCGCGGACAGTTGGAAATCTGAACTTTGTCACCGGTAAGAGGCCGGCCTCGTTGATTGTATCAGCCAGACGGTATCCCATCTATGCTAAGCCTTAAATTCCCAATATGTTCTCACACTTCCTCCCGTCGGATAGTAGTAGGCCTCCTCCCTTCTCCTCCTCCTCCTCCATCCGCAGGCCTATATTTTCTGTCTTGCTATTTTTGAAGAAACCCTCTTTTTTATATATATATCTCGCTGGTTTTTAGATTTTTTGTTATATTTGCTGGAGAAGGTAGGTCGCTCTCTCTCTCTCTCTCTCTCTCTCTCTCTCTCTCTCTCTCTATATATATATATATATATATATATATATATATATATGTATGTATAAATATAATACAATGCACACACACACACACACACACACATCACACACACACATATATATATATATATATATATATATATATATATATAATATATATATATATATATACACACACATGCATGAGCCCACACAGACACATACATACATACATATACAACATATATATATATATATATATATATATATATATATATATATATAATATATACACATGCATACACATGCACATAGCCCACATACATAATATATACATATATATATATATATACATATATATACATACATATATATATAT
>NC_089793.1:30317823-30340323 GCF_040412425.1 Macrobrachium rosenbergii | reverse complement strand
AACTTAACCAAGCATCTATTTAGTGCCGTCGGTGCACCCCATGCTGTGCGTTGTAGGCATTACTTGAGGCTCTTTGCAGCGTCCCTTCGACCCCTAGCTTCAAACCCCTTTCATTCCTTTTACTGTACCTCCGTTCATAATCTCTTACATTCCACCCTCTCTAAAATTATTATTTCATAGTGCAACTGCGAGGTTTTCCTCCTGTTACACCTTTCAAACCTTTTTGCTGTCAGTTTCCGTTTCAGCGCTGAATGACCTCGCAGGTCCCAGCGCTTGGCCTTTGGCCTAAATTCTATATTCTGTTCTATTCTTTTCTCAGGAGTTACCCTTGATTGCGACAGAGGAAGAGTAGACTGTAGGTGGGAGAACCTAGTTATGGCTGTGTTGTAATACAAGTCTGTCAGACTCGGTACGTGAGTTTTTCAGATGAGGAAATGTCAACGCAGGGTTGTGTTGTTACTATTAGAGGAGGAGTGATGCCGATGACCTAAAAACTTTATCTTTATGGATAAACAGTAACTACTTTTATCATTGTCATTATTAGCGTTCCTGACAAATGTTAGGTTTTGGCTATAATTCCGTAGCCGCGTGCATGTTTTATACGTGTGTAAAATGCTACAGCAAACAGAATATGACTTTAAGAGCTTTCCTTGTGCATGATATTATTTCAAGGATCTTTGCAATTAAAAAAATATTGGTTACTTAACTTATAGTTAAAGAACACGTAATCGTAGACATTTACATTAAGAAAATATTTGTTGCTTATCTTTTAATTAAAGAACTCGTACTCGTAGACATTGACATTATACACTCATATCAGAGGTTTGGTGTCTTCGCAGTCAAACATATCGTCGGCAGCAATACTTAGTACCATAGTATCAACTCAGTTTTTATTTATTTTTTTAGCTAGAGTTATTGTATAGTACCATTCTCAGTTCCGTATATCATTGCTTGTAAACTATTATTTTATTGTATGCCGTTTATTGTTCTTTTGCCTTTCCAGACTATTGATTTCACGCGTGTCTTTTGTTCTTCAACATTTTGGCATTGATTACTTCTCATATAAATTTTAGCACAGTATTCGTGGATGAATGTACGAATATAATTTGCAATTAGCGCTGAAGCCAGGCACTAGTGTCAAGAAAGTAGTCCAGTGTCGAAATTAAAAGAAGTCAAGAAATGGGTTGGGCGTTGATGTGTTTCCATTTGCACTGTTTATTTTATTCTGTTTTCTTCGCATATAGCACTTAATTTGCCCTTTTTCGTGTATGTGTTTGACGGAATTTATATTAGACACACACATATATATTTTTTTTCTTGGTTTGGTGGGCGTTACTAATTAATCACTGTTTTTATTATACGACTCTTTTTCTTTTCTGTGTATTTTCATGTATTGTTTTCCGGCTGAGCATTTTATGAACTACCTGTTTAATTATTTATACTTTTATTTGTTTACTTACATATTTATTTATTTTTATATATTCAATTATTGTTACGTATTTATTTATTATATATTCATATACAACTTATGACCTTGCTTTCCCTTTCCCTTCTTTTTTACCATTTGCTAATTGCCATATTTTTCATCATGTCCCTTTGGGTTGCATGGATGGTCGTTTTTTTACCTTAAAATTACAGTGTTCTTCGCCCTCCACCGTTATAATTATATGCGCTTCACGCCATCTGTAAGATAACTCATTTATATATAACAGCATAGGAGTTTTTACCTTTTCTGCTTTCGGTTTTACTACCTTTTTGAAGCTTTAAGGCTTGAGTGAGTTACTCCTTTTCTTGCCTTTCATTTTGTATTGATTTTTTTTTGTTTACAGGTGATTATTTCCTACCCTCTTGTTTTTTACTGTGTTTATTTATTCTGTGTTTTTTTGCTTTGGCCCTTTGAATCTTTTCAACTGTGTTACTGTTCCTGTTATATAATTTCTTACATTTTTTAACTCAAGTTCTCTAGTTAATTATGTTTAATTTATTGTTTCGGTCTTATTTTATTATTTTTGGTCGGACATAGAGGGTATATTTATAAGAAGATTCTCCTTTGCTTTGTTCAGAGTGAGTAATGTACAGAGAGAACCTCTCTCTGTACATTACTCAGTAATTTCTTTAAATCAAGTCAGTATTAAATGACAGATGATTATGAGGCTAATGTTAAGTACTTATCTAAAAAATATGGAGAACTCATTCTATATTTTCGATGCTACAAATTTGGCAGATAATTAGATGTACTTAATAATTAATGTAGCAATGTAACAAGAGTTGTAGTAGTAATAGTCTGGGTAGTATTGAAATGGCGATTTAGCAACAGACGTTATTTATAGTAATAGAAAATAAGTGGCAAGTACTGCTGTCATACGAGAAATGGGACCATTGAAAGATAATACTGCTTTATGTAACTGCAAGGAGAAAAAAATGATTTATGGGTTGTTAGGGAAACGCGAGAGAAATAATCTCAGAAATATCCCGAGCATCTCGAAGTTAATCGTTACCCGTTCCAACAAATCTTGTTTAATGTAAATTTCGAGTTTTAACGTCCAGCGTCCGAATACATGTAATCGTAAACGCCTCCTGATACGAATGAGCTGTTTTAGTGTTGTGACTCGGACGAGAGAGAGAGAGAGAGAGAGAGAGAGAGAGAGAGAGAGAGAGAGAGAGGTCTATTTTCGAGCCGCGTACCACTACAATGTTTCAGGCGGTATCCAATCCCCCGGGAGAGATTTAGCAACCTAATCAAGATTAAGAGATTAAGACGCCACTTCCCCCTCCTTTCCTAATCTCAAGTAGCCGGAACCGACCAATGGGAGGGCGCCTCTGGCAATCCCCCCGCCAATCAGGTGAGAGATCGCGGCTTCAACGTGTCAAGAATTAACGTTTCTCTGGTTTTAAACATTTTGTCTTCGTTTCTCTCTCTTTTTTTCTTTTTTCTTTAATTCAGCATCACTGGCGTGTGCGCGAGGCCGATTGTTTTTGTTTTCATTTTTATAGATTTTTGGACGTTACGTTTAATCCGGTGTAAATCGTATATCAGGGACTGGGCTCCCCGGAGTTGAAAAAAGCAGATTCAGATAAAATCTATATATCAACCAGATGCGGCCGATGATTTTTGCACCTGAAGCTAACTGAAAGTGGAGTGTGTGTGTGTGTCTGTGCGTGTGTGTGTAAAATGGGACGGTTTAGCAAGGGCTTAAAGATAAGATGACCCAGAGAAAAGAGGCTTTTACAAGAGGGATACAAACCACGGAGCTTGTTGTATATACAAGGCCCTTGATGGAGACACAGCTCGCGTAACAAACAAAGGTTTGTTTGAAAGTGCCTGGACATCACTTTGACTTTCTTAGATGGCTTGTAGATGGAGGTATTTGATATCGCTCGCCGTTTGTGCCGTTGGTATGTTCAGGGCACGGGATCTAGAGTGGGGAGAATGGGGGTTGGAAGGTGGAGGGGGGTTGTGAAGGAAGGGAGGTTGGCTTTTTGTGTTCCATCTTGAATAGATTTCATCGAATTTTCACCAAGAGATAAAGCAGATGGGTATTTTGACTTCAAAGCAGCGCTGTCGAAATAGAAGTGCCAAAGTAGCACTTGATTCTACAAGGTATCACTTCATTGTAAATATACTAAATTTCTTTTAGTTTTTTCTTTTTTTTATTCAGTCTGAAGTTCATTGTACCATACTCGTAGAGGCTATACTTTATGTATGCATTAATGTATGTAAGTGAAAATCCTTTAAGGCAATCAATATCTATTTTTTATTTTGAAAATATATTACCTTCATTAAATGCACGCGTTTCCTTACTCTCAGCCTGTATATAGCTTACTAGTTAGTACTTCTCCTGTTAAGAACTTTGGCAGATATATTGCGGGCTTTCTCATAGTTCAACAAATAGTAAGTATATAAGAAAAAAATACAATTCATTAAGTTAGAAAATCTTTTCTATTTTTTACAAATTATTCCCCATAATAGACAAATAATTACTAATATAGATTTCTTTTCCCTATAGATTACATTAACATGTGCAAGATAATAGGGTGTTTTAAAATGAGAATATTAGCATTGCAACTTAAGCATTACTGAGTAATTGGATACAGTGTTCATAAATTTGTAGAATCTCAGCATTTCACTGTATATTACGATTCACACGATTGAAAGACTACGTAATATGTGCATACTCGTGAATGTGTGATCACGTATTTTATTTATTTATTTATTTATTTTTAGGCCTTGTTATGCGGGAAGTCTGGTAGAAGTTCAGTTCCATGAGGGAAAATTACATGCACAGCCAGTATGTTTGAATTGCATTGGGTGAAGGGGCCCTATAATTCATTTTACTCTCATGATATATATATATATATATATATATATATATATAACCTATATATATATATATATATATATATTATATATAACTATATATATATATATATATAATATATATATATATATATATATATATATATATATATATATATATATATATATATATATATATATATAATAATATTAATATGTATATATATAATACAGATATACACACACATACACAAGATGCAAATGGAGCAAGAGTGGAATGGGTTAGGGTAAAATTTCAAATTATTTATGGAGAAGACGGTTGAGGTTCTAAGGATAACAAATTAGAGGTTAAGAATGAAAAGGTGTCAGGAGTTGGTCTGATTACAAATAAGATACTGCATAGATGGCAACAGTGTGATTGAGCAGCTGACCAGCATATATAAGGTATCTCAGAAAGAGGGAAAGGTTCTAAAGGGATGGGTAAGAAGATAAGCGTTAAGTTGTGCAAAGGGAAAGATGAGAGATGTGAGTTTAATAATATTAGGACATAATGGTCTTGAATAATTTTGAGAATTTTATGGTAGGATTTTGACTGAGAAAGCCAAACCTGCAGCAGAATAATTGGGAAGAGCAGCTTGGGTCTAGCCAAGGAAGAGGGTATGTGGATCACGTGTTTGTTTCATAGTATTTGTGTGTGTGAAGCTTGAGAAAGACAAAAAAATAAATAAATAAAAATAAAAAAGCTGGACGTTGAGCTGTGATAAAGCTAATAGTTTTGTTATGTAGAGGATGTTGAAGACGATGGTGTGAAAGATAATAAGTTATGAGTAATCAGATACTATTAGGACGAAAACATATATGGATCTACAGTAGTGACTAAACTGAATCACAAGTAGATTTCAGAGGAGGATACGCCGTGTATTCACGGCTGTTGAATATAATTATAGGGTGATAGGGAGATTTACTGGCCAAGAAAAGAGGCTGTGAGTGAAAACCATATCATCATATGTAAACAAAATCGACTCAGCAATGAAAAGACATTTGCTTGCAGGCCAATACTTACCAGAAATACTTACCAGAAATCAGATAGAGATGCTAACTGGGGTCGACCTCAGGCTCCTGAATAAGGACGAATTTCTCTACTGATCTTCACAAACAGATGAAAAGAATAACAATTGAAAACTCATAGACTGAATACTTACGGAGAAGCAGAGAAGAATGACCTTGGCGGTATTCCCAGGTAGGTCTCTGGGTAAGTGTAGGCGTGTCTGTACAAGTTCGGTCTTTTCATTCTCCGACGTCTTTTGTAGTTCCCGTGTTCGAACATGTCCTCGTGCTGGGGATCTGGAGAGAGTGCGAAATGTGACATAAATTATGTGAAGCCCTCTTGACTCTATTCGTATATATAATTCTATTGCAGTCATGGGATAATAAATTCAAAGCTGATTTTGCTGTGTTATAATTAGCATTCATGGATGAATGTTAAACCCAAATGTAGCATTATCAGCTCTGCTTGCTTGAACATTTCCTCACCAAACAAATTCTCAATTTGTCATGAGTATTATTAAGCCGATTCCCTCTGAACTTATTAAATCTATTCCGTTAGTGGCAAAATAATGTAAAGAAAAATACTACCACGTGATTTCCAATGTTGTATTTAAAAGAAAGTAGCGGATTTAATATAGGAAAACACGAACAGCTTAACATTTGAATACAACATGAAAAAAAGATTCTATGTATCCGTTAAACACTTGAGAATATTAACTCTAAATAAAATGACGGGCCAAATGATGGCCGAAATGAGACTCCTCTCGAAATAAACATGAAACTATGAAGGCGAGAGGGATTATTACCGCATGAGACACCTCAAGAAATAATGAAAGATTGAAGGAACGAGATTTGATTACCTTATTGGCAAATAAATGACACTCACCTAACGTCCAATAGTTGCCCTTGCCGCCGCCTCCCCCTCCCTCCCGGGGGATCTTGACGAAGCACTCGTTGAGACTGAGGTTGTGCCTGATGGAGTTCTTCCAGCCTTGCTTTTCTTTGGCGTTCTGCTGCTGGTAAAACGGGAACTTGGTCGCGATCCAGTGGTATATTTCGCTCAGCTGGTGGAGGAGGACATCATACAGCTGTTAGAGATGAGCTACTGTGGTTCAGAACTGGCAGTTCAAATTAAACAGCGATTCACTATTGGCGTCCAGACCGAAGCTAAGAACTGTCAGTGTTTTTGAGTAGAGGCAGGTGACGCCCTACGCCTCCTTGAACACTGCTATTCACGATTGCGGTCAAGGACAGCGTGGGTGTTTTTTTTCTTATTTGCTTGCGTTTTTAGTGCTGCGTGCGTGCGTCCGATCAGTTTTGTGTTGTCAGTGTTTGTGTGTTTCATGTTATCGTTCGTTTTAAAAACGTTGAAAAGAATGATGGGAAAACAGTTTTATTAGGATTTAGATTATATTTTTGGCGGTCGAGAATTTTGGGGGCGACCCGTTGCATCCCAGCTTCAGTGATGTAAGTTGATTTTGAGTTAATTAATTTTGGGGGCGACCCGTTGCATCCCAGCTTCAGTGATGTAAGCTGATCTTGAGTTAATTATTATTTAGTGCACTGGCCGAGTTTTATTTTATATTATGTGTGACTAATTTCCCAAAACCTCTCGGAGTTACTTTTTTTTTTATTGCTTGCAAATTCTCCTAGCAGTGACACGACCAGACGTATTACCTGTGTGTGTGTGTGTGTGTGTGTGTGTGT
Organism: Macrobrachium rosenbergii; assembly: GCF_040412425.1. Taxonomy (NCBI): domain Eukaryota; kingdom Metazoa; phylum Arthropoda; class Malacostraca; order Decapoda; family Palaemonidae; genus Macrobrachium; species Macrobrachium rosenbergii. The sequence continues at coordinate 30,333,272 of NC_089793.1, read as the reverse complement.
GCGCGTGTGCGCGCCCTTTCATGTGTGAGAGAGAAGTGAAAGAGTGGTCAAGCATCCCCCTTATTCTTGAAGTTTATTGTGATATCCGGTATACCATTTACAAATCGAAAGTGTGCAGATGCTTTGAGAAAGTTTAGAGTATGCTGAAGTAAATAATGTGTTTGTTATATGCGCAGAGGATTTAGACCATTCGCATATCGAAACATTGCTGGAAGAACGTAATCAGCTTTAAATAACTTTCACTGGCTTAAGCTGTTATTGCATTTATACGTAAGCTTATATGCTAAAGTTGTTTCATTTTTACGCAGTCGAGTTTTGTCACTATTTAAAGCAGGCTGTCTGATAATGTCTGGGCAATAATAATTGAATCTTACTAAGTATGTAGTTGGAGTGATAATCATCAATAATAATAATTATATGCTTCACTTTATAAAAATTAATGAAAAATAATTGATTTTTTACGTAGATATTTTGTTTCAAAAAATGTTTTTGTTTCAAAAAATGTTTTAGCGTAAGTAGGACAGATGAATGCTTCGTGTTCTTTTGTAATAGATGACAGTGGCTTATTTACAAAGTAGGAATTATTATTATTATTATTATTATTATTATTATTATTATTATTATTATTATTATTATAACTTTACTACTGATGACAAGTTGGTATATGCACGCTTTTCGTGTATATGTATACGTAATATTTTTCGACTTATAGCGAGCTTAGCTTTTAATATTATTATTGCTTACTGTCAGTATGTATAGGCCTATTTGTTTATTTGTATTACAGACAAGATGTTTTATTTCATTCAAGGAATTATAGCCAGGTGTAATGTGATGAGACGAAATCTTTGACCAACCTTTGAGATTGACTGCTTTGTTGGACTGGAATACAGTGATTACTGTGGATTCTGTTCAATATAGTTTTAAGATTCTCGTAATGTAGTGCTTTCTGCTGTGTAAACGCGTGATTTACTTGCTGTTATTGATGTCATGGTGAATATGTCATGCATTTTTCATGAAATATATGATATTAAATCATAAATTTGAACGTGCTTTTTTAATTAAGTTGGGTGATTCAATCTTGAGGACTTCAAAAAATTCATTTTACTACAGATATTAAGGCATGTGTCTCGTTGATATTTGTTATCAGAATCTCTCTCTCTCTCTCTCTCTCTCTCTCTCTCTCTCTCTCTCTCTCTCTCTCTCTCTCTCTCTCATACCGAGACACAATCCAAACGTAAACAAATGCTGATTATTGTAGAGAATTTGTACCATTATTATTATTATTGTTAATGATAATACAATTATTATTATTATTATTATTATTATTATTACTATTATTAATATTATTATTATTGATCTCACACACCATAGAGGGTGGGCTCTTTTCTGTTCCACCTACCGGGATAAGTATCTTTTAAAAGTCACTTGCGCCTTTCATCGGTCACTTGACGTTCACTTAAATACTCCACTTCGAACTCTCGCCTTATCAAACTGTTTATTGTTTACACACTCGCCGATTTTTTCTACCGTGTTGAGTTTCACGAGGAGCTCTCTCTCTCTCTCTCTCTCTCTCTCTCTCTCTCTCTCTCTCTCTCTCTCTCTCTCTCTCTCGATCGTTCCTGATCGTCAGCTGTGCAAGTTGTCATTCTTTGAAATCCGCTAGGTGGAACCTCTCTCTCTCTCTCTCTCTCTCTCTCTCTCTCTCTCTCTCTCTCTCTCTCTCTCTCTCTCTCTCTCTCTCTCGTCAGGGTTAGCCATATAAGCTCATTATTTAAACCGTGTAGAATCTCTCTCTCTCTCTCTCTCTCTCTCTCTCTCTCTCTCTCTCTCTCTCTCTCTCTCTCTCTCTCTCTCTCTCTTCTCTCTCGTCAGTCATATAGGCTCTCATTTTTGAAACCCCCCAGGTAGAATCCACCTTGTAAATCTCTCTCTCTCTCTCTCTCTCTCTCTCTCTCTCTCTCTCTCTCTCTCTCTCTCTCTGTCTTGAGTGTCAATTATATTGGTTCTAGTTTTTTTAATTCTTCAGGTAGAATCCGTCAGGTGATTCTCTCTCTCTCTCTCTCTTTTATCATCATCATCATCATCATCAAAATATTAAACTGGACTTTACCTGAAGCTTTCTGTCGGGACTCTCCTTTATCGCCATGGCAATGAGAGCTACGTAGGAGTAGGGAGGCTTCTTATTCGGGTCAATATCGTTAATTTCTTTGCTGTTCTCATCCTGTAGATTAAACAACCGTAAATGAAATGCTGTGAAGATAAAGGATTTTATACAGACAGATGCATACACTTATATATATATACATATATACACACACACACACACACACACATATATATATATAGATAGATAGATAGATAGATAGATAGATAGATATAAGCGAATACCACAGGAAAATGATAGAGAGAAGTTCAGTACCAGCGCTTTCACGTGTTGTTTATTCACGCATCGTGAATAAACAACACGTAACTTTTACAATGAGAACTTCTGCCTGTCATTTACTGCTAATATTCACTTATATAATAAAGTCACATTCATCTACTGTAATTTTTAAGCACACACATATATATATAATACATGTATAATATATATATATATATATATATATATATATATATATATATATATATATATATGTATATATATGTACTGTATATAGTATATGTATGCAAATATTACTGAAGATAAAGATATCTATCTATCTACCTATTTATGGGTATTAAATTTTAGGCTGAAAAATTTCATTAAAAGATATGAGAAGTTTTCTTTGAAATAAAACAATTATGCCAGAGCACTAACGTTAATAAGGATACTAATATCTTATATATTTTTATGAAAGTGTTTTGTAATTGCATTTTAAATTTCGTAGTTAAATAATGGAATCGTAGAAAATAATTTTAGGTGTTGATTATATAGAGTACTTTTACCTTCTTGTTCCCGTTCCCCGAACACGTCCTCTCCTGCCCCTCGGGCACGGAGGTCGTCGTCGTCGTCGTCTCCAGCGGCTGCGCCTTCTCGTGAGTGGTCGTTGAATCGACCGGCTCGATCGCCTTCGTCGTCGCCTCGTACGACCTGTCGTACGACGACGCAGTCATCGTCTCCAGCGTCTTGTACGTCTTCTCGCAGCCCTTGTCGTAGAGTTTGTCGTAGCCCTTGTCGTAAGGTTTGTCGTAAGGTTTCTCGTAGGAGTTGTCATCGATGTGGGTATCTATATGCGGCGGCGGCTGGGGCGGCGCGGGCGGCGGCTTCGTCGAGTAGAGCATCTCCGGATACGATTTGATCTTGTGGTGGCTGTCGTAGGGCGACGACGCGGCCGTCGGCGTGGTGTCCATCGCGTGGTCCATGATGGCCTTGTCGATGTACAGCTTGTCGTAGGCCTTGGTAGTGTCGTAGAGTTTGTTGTCGTACATCTTCGGAGAGTCGAATCCCGGCTGGGCGCTGGTGGAGTCGATGTGGTCGTAGAGGGATTTGCTCTGGACGTGTTGGTCGGCTTCGATCGGGGGCAGCACCGGCGGTCTCCCGTACGACTCCGATCTGCCAGGGAGTGGGGGCAGTTAGGTTGCGGGTGGTGGTGGTGGTAGTGGGCGGGAAGAGGGCCAGAGGGGGTGGGGTGTTATGGGGGTGGTTGTGGTGAGGAGGGAGGGGTGAAAAAGGTTTAGTTTAGATTCTTGCATGTATACATTTTGAAGAGGAATATAGAATCTCTCTCTCTCTCTCTCTCTCTCTCTCTCTCTCTCTCTCTCTCTCTCTCTCTCTCTCTCTCTCTCTCTCTCTCTCTCTCATCAGAAGTCTAATGGCTGACATAACAATAATAGTTAAGTCACGTTTTAAAACCTATCATAGTATTGTTATTTTTGAGGGTGAAATAAACAAGAATTTCAGTTCTGTTGGAGTGGCAAAAACATGTTAACGTACTTCCCTCTTATACAGAAAGTTAGTGTTTCAAGTGATATATAAGTACATAGATATGAATTGTGGTAAAACCCGTCCTTTTCTTCACCGATGGAGTGTTTATGAAATTAATAGCTGGAACAACAACAACAACAATAATAATAATAATAATAATAATAATAATAATAATAATAATAATAATAAATCACGTGTTTTTAATATTAAGCCACAATTTCATTTTAAGTCACAAATACCTCACAACTTCTCGATATCGGAACTGATTTAATACACTTGCTTCTGTAAGCCATGAATCCAGACAGGGAATATATGAAGAAACTCGTTCCTTTGCAGGTGGGATTCGAGTGAGTTTGCCTTAGATAACTTCGAGGTATAGTGAGTTCGGATAACACCTGGGAAAGTGAGTTTTTCTTTATATATATATTTTGAGATCGGAGCCAATACTCGCAGAAGTGTGTTTATTCAAGGTAGTTAATCAGTCAAGCAGTTGAGGTACTTTTGGTTAATATTGGAATTGTTATGTAATGTTTATTATTATTATTATTATGCTTTGGATACGTTCATAAAGTAAATAATGTAATAGCCAAGAAAAATGGTTCAGGGCGACATGTATGCTTATTTTATTTCATGGAAATTGTATATATAATTATATATATATTTATTTATAATATATGAATATATATATATATATATATATATATATATATATATATATATATATATATATATATATATATATATATTGTTAATAGCCTTACCTGTAGTGATGATGGGTATTTGTCAGAGGTGTGGTGGTAGGGTAGTGGTAGGCATCCTCCTCTCGCTTGATGACGTCACTGAGATCGCTGCTGCCATAATCTGTTGAGGGAAGTAAGTTACACGGTAAATAACATGGGTTTAGTTACATATATACTGCAATATAGGTTCACTCTGACGTGCGCGCGCACAGGCACACACACACACACGCATGCATGCACATACATACAAATATATAATCTCAGAACCTTTATATGTGCACAAACGTGTATATATACATATGTCTACAGATATATATATATATATATATATATATATATATATATATATATATATATATATATATATATATATATATATATATATATATATTATGATTGCCGGTCTCGCGGACACGAAACGGGTTCGTGTCCCGCGACCATAATCACAGTCTTCAATTTCTTGCGTCTGGATGTACGGCTTCGTAGTTACAAGCATCCAAAAAGCGCAGAAGAATTCGAGAAGTTAAGAGGGCAGTGTGGCTATTAGGATTACATATGTGTCTGGTAAAAGTGATCAGTAGATTCTGCATATATATATATATATAATATATTATATACAATATATATATATATATTATATATGTATATATATATATATATACAATCCAAACAACATTTTATACATATACACATTATATGTATATACAATATTTATGTGTATGCGCGTGTATGCATATCATATATATATATATATATATATATATATATATATATATATATATATATATATATATATATATATATATATATATATATATACACTGTATATATCACACACACGCGCACACACACACACACACAAACAATCTCAGAACCATAAGCGAAATGTAACTGCCTCGATCATCTCATGAGGCCTTGGCCATTTTAAATCTTTTGTTTTTCGCCCCTCGAGTGATGGTTAGGGCGGAAACGATCTATCCTCGTGTCGCTATGCCAGATAAATAAACAGTGAGACAGCGGTTAAATAGGGTCAGAGTAACGTTTTCTGTACTGATTTTCCTTTTGTGTTACTGCCTTAGTATATAGTGTTTGTTCATGCATGCATATGTAACAAGCTTCCGTAGGGGAGTAGTGCCATCAGTAAACCTCACGCGGTGCACTGTAGGCATTACTTAAGATTCTTTGCGGCGTCCCTTCGGCCCCTAGCTGCAGCCCCTTTCATTCCTTTTACCGTACCTCCATTCATTCTTTCTTCCATCTTGCTATCCACCGTCTCCTTGCAATTGTTTCATAGTGCAACTGCGAAGTTTTCCTCCTGTTACACCTTTCAAACCTTTCTGCTGTCGATCTCCCATTCAGCGCTGAATGACCTCATAGGTCCCAGCGCTAGGCCTTTGGCCTAAATTCTATATTACATTACATGTTACATATGTAACAAGCTTATTCTTTTAAGAAGTATGGCTTAGTGCATGCTTTGATTGCTTTTCTTATTTTTTGTCGTTTTGTAAATAGTTTCCATTGACTATTTTTATTACTTACAAAAATAAAAAAAAAATAAAATAAAAATAAAAAAATCTTGAAATGTATAAAACAAAACCTTTCTGCTAACGCTCGGTATTTTTCAAAATTCGATGATGCTCTCATGGGCAATTGATAATTGAAGTTGAAGGACAAATTGTTTTCGTCAAAGGAATATTAACCTCAAAAGTTGACGCAGCAGTAAGTAAGGTTCTTTGATAAAAAAAAAAAAAATTCATCCTGCGAAGAAAGGAAAAGATAGTCTGTCTATATGCTTTGTTCCGAATACAGAATACGTATTTGTTAAATCGCAGATAGTGAAATTATAGTGTCAGTACTCCAGCTAGAGTTAATGTACGGCAATTTTTCATTTCAGATGTTAGTATACTAACTTGTCCATTTCCAAGTTTAGTTGTGCTTTGTATTGAGGGATGGCTTATCTATCATTCTCTTCTTCTAGACTTGTATTTTCCTTTTTTTATGGGAGTAGGGCCAGAAAGCATATTATGTTGTACAGCAGAACATCTTAATTATGATAACGCTATACTGTGCCATGGAATATAAGAACGTGAATGACGTTAAATGTTTTTATCGTAGTGTCGTAGATGGCGTTGATTTTGGGAACACTTACAAAGCCTGATATATATCTTCTTTTAGTGAAGTATAAATATGAATTCCTAAAATCAGGGAATTTCTTGCTTTGTTGAATTATCATACGGTGTTTTCATCTTCAGGGCTTAAAATATTGCTTTTTTTCTTGTCTAATATATATATATATATATATATATATATATATATATATATATATATATATATATATATATATATATATATATATATATATATATATATATATATACTTATATATATATGTGTGTGTGTGTATACATATCATAAAAGGCAAGAAAAAATCACATTTTGATTCTAATCTTTTGCAGATGAACACACCATATGATAATTTAAAGCAAATCAAAAAATTCCGTCTCTTGAGAAAAATATCTATACTTTACTACAACGAAATATACGTACAGTATATCAGGCTCTGTAAGTGTTGCCAAAATTAACGTCATCCACAATACTACGAAAAAAAAACATTTTAACGTCATTTGCTTACTTAGATTCCAAGGCCCATTATATCATAATTAAGATGCTCTGTTGTATTTGTACAACATATTTTGCTTTCTGGCGCTAATCCCATAAAGAAATGAATATACAAGCCTAAAGGGAGAAAATGACAGAAAACTCAGCCCTAAATACAAAGCACCACTAGACTTTGAAATACACAAGTTATAAGACAAATATCTGAAATAAAAAATTGCCGTACATTAAGTCTAAATTCTGTATTAACAATATCTATAACATTATTATATATATACAATATATATATATATATATATATATATATATATATATATATATATATATATATATATATATTTATATATATATATATATATATATATATATATATATATTATATATATATATATATATATAAATTTTATATATATGTAATGTATTTTTTATTCTTTGTTTTTATTCACAGATTTCATGACAGTATATAGTCTAGTTATAATGCAGCATGACTCCCTTGCAGAGGAGCGAGGGGTAACGATGTAGGCACGTTCTGTTGAAACCCATTCTGGATTTGTTGACTGTTGCAATGAGTAATGTATCTGGTAGTTTATTGACTAAGGGGGCTGCAGCTAGGATGGATGACGTGGAGTCGGATGTATGGCTAACACATTATCAATATATACATATACATATACGTGTATATATATATATATATATATATATATATATATATATATATATATATATATATATATATATATATAATCAAAGAAAATACAAACGTCGCTAATATCAATTACAAGCTCTACCTGAAATAATATATTTTCGTATATATGTTACCAGGAATTTTAGTTGATAATAAGTCCACCGTCCCGTGAGGTCGAACCAGCGACAGACGAGAATCAGGACTACAGGGACGCACCTAACACAGTCGGCCACAAGAGAGGTATAAAAGTGAATATCATCTCCCATCAACTCACCCGTCGAACTCAGGTGTTTTGCGTTTGGAGACGATATCCACCCCACCTCTGCCATGTTGACCGTGTAGTACGTTTGTCACTAATAGCCATATTATGACTATTTATCACATCACCGTGATTCATATACAATCAAAGCTACAAACGTCCTTTAATATCAATTCGCTCTACCTCGGAAATAATATATTTTCATATATGTTGCGAAGGGGGGATTTTTAGTTGATAATAAGTCCACCGTCGTGGGGTCAACCAGCGACGGACTAGGAATCAGGACTACAGGGACGCACACGCAGTCGGCCACAAGAGGGTATAAGTGAATATCATCTCCCATCAACTCACCCGTCCGAACTCAGGTGATTTCGTTTGGAGACGATATCCCACCCACCTCTGCCATGTTGACCATGTAGTGCGTTTTATCGCATAGCCATATTATGACTATTTATCACATCGCTGTGATTCATATACAATCAATCAGCTACAAACGTCTTTAATATCAATTCGCTCTACCTCAGAAATAATATATTTTCATATATGTTGCCGAGGAATTTTTAGTTGATAATAAGTCCACCGTCCCGTGGGGTCAGACCAGCGACGGACGAGGAATCAGGACTACAGGGACTTAACAGTCTGCCACAAGAGAGGTATAAGTGAATATCATCTCCCATCAACTCACCCGTCGAACTCAAGGTGTTTTGCATTTTAGAGACGATATCCACCACCTCTGCCATGTTGACCGTGTAGTCGCGTTTGTCATAATAACCATATATATGACTATTTATCCCATCACCGTGATTCATATACAATCGAAACTACAAGCGTCCTTTTGTATCCAATTCGCTCTACCTCGGAATAATATATTTTCATATATGTTACCGAGGAATTTTTAGTTGATAATAAGTCCACCGTCCCGTGAGGTCAGACCAGCGACGGACGAGGAATCAGGACTACGAGGGACGCACTAACGCTAGTCGGCCACAAGAGGTATAAGTGAATATCATCTCCATCAACTCACCCGTCGAACTCAGGTGTTTTGCGTTTGGAGACGATATCCACCCACCTCTGCCATGTTGACTGTGTAAACATATGTGAAAATATATTATTTCCGAGGTAGGGAACTGGATATTAAAGGACGTTTGTAGCTTCTCTCTGATTGTATATGAATCATTTGTGATATGGCTATAGAATAAATGCACTACAGTCGGCAGAGGTGGTGGAATCAAACACAAAACACCTGAGTCTTCGACTAGTTGATGGGAGATGATATTCACTTATACCTCTGTGGCTGATCATGCTTAAATCCTGATTCTCATCCGTCGGGTCGAACTGTAACGATAGGACGTTTGTAGCTTTCTGATTGTATATGAATCACGGTGATGTGATAAAACGTCGACAATACGGTCAACATGGCAGAGGTGGGTGGATATCGTCTCCAAACGCCAAAACACCTGAGTTCGACGGGTGAGTTGATGGAGATGATATTCACTTATACCTCTCTTGTGGCCGACCTCTCTTCCACGCCGCGCGTTGGTGCGTCCCTGTAGTTCTGATTCCTCGTCCGTCGCTGGTTTCGACCCCACGGGACGGTGGACTTATTATCAACTAAAAATTCGTTTAACATATATGAAAATATCTTAATTGGATATTAAAGGACGTTTGTAGCTTTCTGATTGTATATGAATCACGGTGATGTGGTGATGTGACGGTAAAGGTGGGTGGATATCGTCTCCAAACGCAAAACACCTGAGTTCGGACGGGTGAGTTGATGGAGATGATATTCACTTATACCTCTCTTGTGGCCGAAAGTCCTGACGCTGGTTGGTTCGACGGACGGTGGACTTATTATCAACTAAAAATTCCCCTTCGGTAACATATATGAAAATATATTAGGTAGAGGTGGATATTAAAGGACGTTAAGTAGCTTTCTGATTGTATATGAATCACGGTGATGTGATAAATACGAAACGCACTACACGGTCTCTCAAAACGCCAAAACACCTGAGTTCGACGGGTGAGTTGATGGGAGATGATATTCACTTATACCTCTCTTGTGGCCGACTGCGTTAGTGCGTCCCTGTAGTCCTGATTCCTCGTCCGTCGCTGGTTCGACCCCACGGGACGGTGGACTTATTATCAACTAAAAAATTCCCCTTCGTAACATATATAAAAAATATATGAAGTGGATATTAAAGGGCGTTTGTAGCTTTCTGATTTATATGATTCACGGTGATGTGATAAACAGTCATAATAGCGCACTACACGGTCAACATGGCAGATATTCCAAACGCAAAACACCTGAGTTCGCGGGTGAGTTGATGGGAGATGATATTTGTGTGGCCGACTTTAGTGCGTTGTAGTCCTGATTCCTCGTGAATCGCTGGTTCGATGTAACATATGAAAATAGTTATTTCCGAGGTAGAGCGTAGTGGATATTAAAGGATGTTTGTAGCTTTCTGATTGTATATGAAACGCGGTGATGTGATAAATAGTCATAATACTCGTCGACAAACACTGGCAACATGGCAGAGGTGGGTGGATATCGTCTCCAAACGCAAAACACCTGAGTTCGACGGGTGAGTTGATGGGAGATGATATTCACTTATACCTCTCTTGTGGCCGACTGCATTAGTGCGTCCCTGTAGTCCTGATTCCTCGTCGCTGGTTCGACCCCATGGGACGGTGGACTTATTATCAACTAAAAATTCCCGGTAACATATATGAAAATATATTATTTCCGTGGTAGACGAATTGGATATTAAAGGATGTTTGTAGCTATTATTTCATGAATCAACAGCCGGCCCAACATAATATTATTTATGGTATTAAGACGTTCTTTGATAACATATGGCTGATGTGATAAATAGTCATAATATGGCTACGTGCGACAAATGCACTACGGTCAACATGGCAGAGGTGGGTGGATATCGCCTCCAAACGCAAAAACACCTGAGTTAGACAGGTGAGTTGATGGGAGATGATATTCACTGCCTCTCTCTGTGGCCGACTGCGTTAGTGCGTCCCTGTAGTCCTGATTCCTCGTCCGTCGCTGGTTTTCGACCCCACGGGACGGTGGACTTATTATCAACTAAAAAAATTCCCCTTCAGGTAACATATATATGAAATATATTATTTCCGAGGTAAGCAGGTGGATATTAAAGGACGTTTGTAGCTTTCTGGTTGTATGAATCACGGTGATGTGATAAATAGTCATAATATGGCTACGTGCGACAAACGCACTGCGGTCAACATGGCAGAGGTGGGTGGATATAGTCTACAAATGCAAAACACCTGAGTTCGACGGGTGAGTTGATGGGAGATGATATTCACTTATATACCTCTCTTGTGGCCGACTGCGTTAGTGCGTCCCTGTAGTCCCTGATTCCTCATCCGTCGCTGGTTCAACCCCGGGACGGTGGACTTATTATCAACTAAAAAATTCCCTTGGTAACATATGATGAAAATATATTATTTCCGAGGTAGAGAGCTGAATTGGATATTAAAGGACGTTTGTAGCTTTCTGATTGTATATGAATCACGGTGATGTGATAAAAAATAGTCATATATATATATATATATATATATATATATATATATATATATATATATATATATATATATATATATATATATATATATATATATATATATATATATATACATATACACACACACACACATATATATATAAATAAAGTGTGCTAAGTAAAGAACTAGTGTCGAAAGGCCTCGCAGCTTTCCAGTGTTTCCGTTTCCTTCGTGGATTTTATCTTTATTTATATATTCATCACGTTCCATATTTTCGTGATTCAGTTATACACATATATATATGAGAGAGATAAGTGACTTAGCAGATCAAAAGCCAACGAATGGAAGAAAATGGTTAATAAATGCAACAGGAAAAAAACTCAACACGAAACTTACTGTGCATATGCTCAGGCGTGGCTAAGTAATCGTCCTTCATTTTTCTGAAAGAACACAAAAGAAAAACACTTGAGAGAGTTGTTTTTATTGCATTACACATTAAAGGTTAAATACTAATACCTTTAAAATGTACCACCAAGATTCCACGCCTAGTATTTCAGATCAAGTAAATTAGTGCTTTATGTTCAGTATTTTTATAATGAATGTTGAACATAATTAACAATGGTTCTGTAAGTTGAGTAGAAAAGTAAATTTTGTTCGATCAGCAGAACATCTCACTTGATGGTTTTATGCGTTCAAAATATATACAGTATATATATATATATATATATATATATATATATATATATATATATATATATATATATAATAACATAAAACCATCGAGTGAGATGTTCTGCTGATCGAACAAAATCCACCACCTGTCTTTACAAAACATCGTCAGTTATGTTCAACGTTCTCAAGCGTTTGAGGAATGGCTGTAATCAATCATAAGTTAAGTAACCTTTGAAATTACTGATGTCAATATACATACATACATTATATATATATATATATATATATATATATATATATATATATGTATATATATATGTGTGTGTGTTTGTATAAATGTACATACATACATTATATATATGTGTGTCTAAACACACACATATATATATATATATACACATATAGACATACATATATACATATAAACAAATTATACATACATATATATATATATATATATATATATATATATATATATATATATATATATATATATATAGATATATATATATGTTTTGTATATGTTTATATGTATATATATTTATATCTCTAGGTATTTATGTATTGTGGTGTATGTATATTTATGTGTGGATGTATATATATGTATATATATGTAATGTATGTAAGGATATTGACATCAGTAATTTCAAAGTTACTTAACTTATGATTGGTTACATCTGTTCCTCTAAACGCTTCATGTCTGATAATTCTTTAGTAATAATGTTGTGTGTTTACTGCCTCATATACTAAGCTTACGTATTGAAACTTGTAAAATTTATTTTGCCAAGAGCTTTGAGTTTGCTTTTGTTAATAATCTTCCTTATTTTTAAAATTTAATGCTTTTATTCGAAGTCATTCTGAGGTTACGTCATAATTTGTAGACAGTTTACCATAATTTGTATGATGCAGATGTAACTGAAGAGAATTAGGCCCAGTTTGGGAAGGTATTTACTACTTACAGTTCTAAACGAATTTCACTGATGTTATCGTAAAGTGGTTTAAGCCTTGGTGTAATTTATTCATTTTCCTAGCCCAGTATGACCGTATACCGCTCAGTTGCCAGGATAATTTAATTTTATTTCTTTAAAGTTTTTAAAGTTTTTTAGCTTAATGGTTCATCTTTTTTAAAATAAACTATTGTTAAAAAAACAGAACTCACTCTAGATATGGCTGCCCCCCCCCAAAAAAAAGAAACGCACCTAATGATTTTCAAGAATATATTGGATTTGTACAGAATTTTATTATCCAATTCAATTCATCGAGCGGTACTGCAGTTTAGTTTAAGTTGATCTCATGTAACATTTTATTAATACCTGAAATATGCAAATTCCAGAAAAACACGTCTAAGATTTAAGAATTTTCCACACGCAGTGAAAAGAGACAAAAAGACAAGCTTTGAAATGATCCATTCCCATTGACCTCTAGGCATTACTAGTATTGTTGGAGCATTTTAGAATATCTTTTGTTTGTTGAAAAAACTGCGGCCGTATTGTTAGAGAAACTGCATAATTTGTAGAATATTTTTCCTTAGTTCTTAGAATCTGAACTGGCCAGCCCCGTGAGAGCTGTTAAGCAGCTCAGTGGTCTGGTTAAACTATTTTAATATAATAATAATAACAATAATAATAGAATCTAAACTGGAATTGTTTGATATTCTAAGTTCATGAAAGTTTTCTCAGTGTATCTAAAAGAAATATTCGCTCTAATTAGCGCTTGTAGTTTCAGCTCAGATACCATTACGTCTTATTCATGCCTGTCAACCGCTCGCCTAACGCCCCCCACCCCCTTCTCCATTAGTAACCTCCCACCCTCCCCTCCACCCTCGCTTGTCTAGTATAACCCCATAAGACAATATTACCCCAAGAGCAATATAATCTTGGTCTGAGATTAAGATTATCACTCGAGTGATTTATGCTGAAATTAAATCACCTTAAAAGAGGGAGGTACGCATTGGCAGAAGGATGATTTATCTGTCCCGAAATGACCAAGAGAATAAATAAACTCAGTCATATGGAGTAAATAAACTCACTGCTATTTGGTCAGAGTATCAAGTTACTCCGAGTCGCCCCGTTCACTCATGCAGCTGGAGGAGGAGGAGAGAGAGGGAGTGTGCTTAAGCTATTAGTAGTTAGTTCACTCCTCCTCCTTCCTATTAAACAAACATACACACACATATATATATATATATATATATATATATATATATATATATATATATATATATATATATATATATATATATATATAATACTGGGTTTATTTATTCTCTTGATCGTTTCAGGACAGGTATATATATATATATATATATATATATATATATATATATATATATATATATATATATATATATATAATGTACACATATATATACATACAAATATAAAACCAAACGCTATCCGACTATTCAAAAGAGAAGCAATTTTGATTTTATATAGTTTTATTTTTTCAGACCACAATATTGCCCAGACTCGCTTGAGGTCATGTCATGTTTGGTAGACGGTGCCTTTGGGGCGATTTTCGTTTTTTACGCGTCAAGTTTGTCAGCCGTTGGTTTTTAAAAGGCTCCGTCGAGGTGCTCTCTTGATTTGCATTGCTTATCCGCGAAGAACAGAACATGGCATATGGGAGGAGAGTTTTATAGTTTGCTGAGTTTTACCTCATTTTCCAGTGTTTTATTTTTTCCATAACTGAGGTACTGTAAATTGAACATAGACTCCGCGCGTAGCTTGTGTTTTGTGCGTATTTATATTCAGCAAACACTAACAGGTTCCGTCGTTAAGGCTCTTCTCGAAGGCTTCACCTCGAAGATTCGATTTTCGATATTCCTAATGACTCGGTATTTGGTGTAGTTTGCTCATCTTGCGAGCGATATATAGCAGGCTACCGTTACAATCAGTGTTAATTGCACAAACCTTTACCGTTATATTCTATGTATGCGATCACGTTTTATTGGCTTAGTTTGGCTCTAGTGACATGTGCTATCCAGACAAAGCACGTGTTAATATATGTATATACAGTATATGTGTGTGTATATAT
>NC_089793.1:30310323-30315323 GCF_040412425.1 Macrobrachium rosenbergii | reverse complement strand
ATGTTCTCACTCGTTAATGTCCCTACCACATCACTCATGCCAATGATGTGGTTAGTTGGGCCTGGTGGGGGGGATGGGTAGCTCCTCCCCCTCTGCTATCAAACTCACCCACCCCCTCCTCCTCCTCATCGTCCTCCTCCTTTTCCCTCTCCTCCTCCTCCTCCTCCTCCTCTTCTTCTTCTTCTTCTTCTTCTTCTTCTTCTTCTTCTTCTTCTTTTCACTCTCCTCCTCCTCCTCCTCCTCCTCCTCCTCCTTTTCACTCTCCTCCTCCCCCTCCACCTCCTCCTCCTTTTCACTCTCCTCCTCCTCCTCCCCCTCCTCCTCCACGTGTTCCCAACTTCAGAGTTATCCTTACTCAACCATCTTCCCCCTTTCATTCTCTGTTCCTTCGGGATAAGGATGGTATACGCGGGATAGGGATGGGAAGGATATTAGGATGTAGGGTAGGGTATTATAAAAGTGGACTTGTAAGCCGTTCCTTTATCGCGCTGGATAATGTTTCGTTGCCCGAGCATTTGCTCTGCATCGTGTGCCTTGCAGTTAGCTGCTCGTCGCGAAACAGATACAATGCGAAGTCGAGGCTTTGTTTCATTTTGTCAAGATAATGCTTATATAATAAAGATTATTTTGCGTTCGGTTGCTTTGTTAATAGTTTACGTTATGTTTGAGAAAAAACTTCGGGACGAGTTTTTTAAAAAATATTTTGCGACAGTTGCTCGCGTAAGCGATTATTAGCTAGTTGTTTAGTGTTGTGCTCCAAAGAACACGCGTATTCCGAGTATTCATTGTTATTAATAAATGCCCGTGAAGGTTTTGATATTATTTGCTCACAGTATCTTGTGTTTATGTAAGAGGCAGGAAAAGTGTGTGTTTGTGTCTGTATGTGTGTTTATGACGCAAGGATCCCTCTCCTTAGAAGTGTGAGTATTGTATTTGGGAATTCTGCGAATAAAGTTGCATCATTGAGGGAGCAACTGACAAGCTAAAACCATATTAAGAGTAGAAAAATGTTTGAGATAATTGTTGCTTTTTCAATGCCGTAAGATGAAAGAACGAGTGGCTGCGTCGAGCGTTACTTATTATGGTTTGCATGCAAGTTATGTCGTCAAGCATGCCATTTCGCTTGTCACTTCCTCTACGTCTTTACTGACACAATAGCCATCTTTTGATTCTTTATCTCAGGAGGCTTCGGTCTTGAGAACTTTCTTTCTAATCTATACGATACTGTTGTTGGAAATACAGTTTTGATCTCTGTATTTGTCAGATATGTGCCCCCTATTGGGTGCATTTTTCTATTGCTGAACAACACAGCTAATCTCATTATTGTTCATTCTTTATCATCTAAAGATACATTAAGTCTGCACTTTCTTATCTCCATTTGTTCTTGTTTTGATATTTATGCAGTCGGTAGTGTGAGGAAGACTAACAAATCTAGAACTCGCTCCCTTTCTCCAAATTATATACATGAACAGAGAATATCATGCAGTTCCAGTAAAATGAAACTAGTTTAGCAGCTGATGTAGAGTTAATAGAAATTACAGGTGTATCCAAGATTAAGAACTCTCTCAAATTTTACCATCAAATTTAGTTGCAAGAATTTGACGACCTTGCAAAAACAGTTTGCAAAGCTTCCAATGAAGTCATCCCGGTGCAAGTTGTCACATCGTACAAATGCCATATATTCATTTATTCCACCTTTCCTGAGTCTGAATTTAATGTTTTTTCGTGGTTCATGCCAAGCTCCTGAGAGAAAGGTTTTCAAGACAATTTAGAAATTCCTCTTGGTCAAAATATCAATGCCGAAATACTTCTTTTATGAAGTCAACATTTCCTATTCCCTAAGACAGGGCCGTCCAAGTTGTTTAGTCTGAGGGCCACTCTTGAAAAAACAATAAGTCATGCGGGCCACCTGTGTGTATGTATGTATATGTGTGTATATATATACATATATATATACACACGTATATATAACTTATATATAATACGTATATATATACATGTGTATATATATATGTATTTATATAATTATATATATAGGATGTAACACAACAGACGCCAATGAAACTTTTCTATGTAGTTACTGATTTTTCAAAGAATATTTCTCTTACTCAAGATAAGCGGTAAATAAAATTTTTATGATATAAAAAAGAGAAATATACTTTTACTTATTTTTCTCTAGCGGGCCACTTTCAAAATCAAATGGGCCACTTTTGGCCCACGGGCATGGGGTTGGACGGCCCTGCCCTAAGAACTTGAAAGGAGAGGGAAATGTGTCAAATGTCATGTGACTGCTGATGTTCTTTAGGCCATGTAGGCGTGTCCAAAAATATACGGAACTACAGAATACAGGCACTGTGAAAGCGCGGAATGCGTATTTAGAGTGGGCCTACATGTTGCTTCTTTTTAAATTTCAGTGGGAAAAAAACGTAATTTACTAGCTGTATTCGTAGAATTTTTGCTTTTAATTAAAGTGATTTTGGCGTGTAAATACCTCTTAAATCTGGTGCCTCTGTTTAAGCATAACGTTTATGGCTGATTGACTCTCTTAATCACGTGCGGGAGTAAATGCTCAATGTAATAGCTACGCAGTAGCTCATTGTTAATTTTTATATCTTAAATTGAAACTCTCAGTCATAGGTAGGAATACCTTGTAGTATACATGAAATGGCCTGGTTAAGTGCCCCTCTTGTATGGAGGAATGGAGAACATAAGTACTTCCGGTACACGGTAAAAGTTCATTATTATTATTATTATTATTATTATTATTATTATTATTATTATTATTATTGAGAAGATGAACCCTATTCATATGGTGTTCATTCGAAAGTAATAAGAGGGGGTAAAGGGAAATACAGAAAGAAGAGACCTCACTTATTAAAAAAGAAAAAAAAAATAAATTAACAAATTAATAAACAGATAAAAATCTACTAAAATGCAAGGAGAATAGTATTAAAAGAAGTACCCTATTTGCTCCATGTGGTAACTTTGAAAATAATACTTTAAATAGCATTATGATGAGCACGAGGTTGGCAGTGTTTTATTAAACAACTTCAATTAAAAGTAAAATTTCTGCGAATACACGGCTCAGTAAATTTCAGAGAAAATATCAAAGTAATGTTCTAATCTACGATAACTTACAAAATGAAGAAAGTTTTAGCGAAGACAGTCTGCGTAGACATTATATAAATGTTATGCTCAAGGTGAAATGGCATTGGAAATATTGCACGAAACTGAATTTCGCACCAGTGATGAATTTGCATTTAGCCTGCCGTTGCATTTATCCTAGTATATGTTGGTTTGACAGGAGAATTTTAATTACAAGAAACACTATGGATTTAAGAGACAGTGTGGTTTTTGGAAGTGCATAAAAGTTACGGAACCTTGTTAGTATTATTGTTATTACTGTTTGGAAGGAGTCCCTCTTGAAGGGCAGTGTTATTAAAAACAATTGCTGTTTCAACGGCATTTAGCTTGTAGAGACTCTCTATTCTTATTATATTCTTCTCGTCTGCAGCTAGGTGATATAATAAATTTCCGAAGGACAATGAAAGATATTCTGCAGGTGGTCGTCTAATAAAAATTGTTATTATTATTATTATTATTACATGTGTGTGTATTATTAATTTTATTATTATTATTATTATTATTGTTAATATTAATTTTATTATTATTATTATTATTATTATTATTATTATTATTATTATTATTATTATTATTATTGTTGTTGTTTGAACACGAAAACCCTCGATTATTTAGTGTTTGGGATGTTCAGCTTTTAGGAATAATGAAGAAACCGAGAGATTTTGTTTATATTATGATAGTTTGACTTGGAAGACAAGATGAAACCCGTTTGGTGTTTTAAATTTAGTTTTTTAGCTGTTAAGTTTTGATAATGATGATGAGGATAAATTGTTGTTGTTATTAGTATTGGTCTGAGCTTAACGTCATTATAAATCTGAGAAATGGACCACAGTCATAAAGCTTGTTAATATATCTTACGTTTACTGCGAGGGAGCTTCCTTGAAAAGAACGAGTGACAACGGACTTCTTAGCCCTCGTTATTATTTATTTATTTATTTACTGATTTATCTATTTTTTTCACGAACGAGTGACAACGGATTTATTATCCATTGTTATTATTTTTTTATCTATTTATTTATGCATTTATTTACTGATTTATCTATTTTTTCACGAACGAGTGACAACGGATTTATTATCCATTGTTATTATTTATTTATCTGTTTATTTATGTATTTATTTACTGGTTTACTATTTTTTCATGGACGAGTGACAACGGATTTATTATCCATTGTTATTATTTATTTATCTGTTTTTTATGTATTTATTTACTGATTTATCTATTTTTTCATGGACGAGTGACAACGGATTTATTATCCATTGTTATTATTCATTTATCTATTTATTTATTTATTTATTTATTTATTTATTTATTTATTTATTTACTGATTTGTCTTTTTTCGCGGACGAGTGACAACGGATTTATTATTCAATATCATTATTTATTTATCCTTATTTATTTATTCACTGATTTATCTGTTTTTTTTTTTTTACACGGACGAGTGACAACGGATTTATTATCCATTGTTATTATTTATTTATCTGTTTATTTATGTATTTATTTACTGGTTTACTATTTTTTCATGGACGAGTGACAACGGATTTATTATCCATTGTTATTATTTGTTTATCTGTTTTTTATGTATTTATTTACTGATTTATCTATTTTTTCATGGACGAGTGACAACGGATTTATTATCCATTGTTATTATTCATTTATCTATCTATTTATTTATTTATTTATTTATTTATTTACTGATTTGTCTTTTTTCGCGGACGAGTGACAACGGATTTATTATTCAATGTCATTATTTATTTATCCTTATTTATTTATTCACTGATTTATCTGTTTTTTTTTTACACGGACGAGTGACAACGGATTTATTATCCATTGTTATTATTTATTTATCTGTTTATTTATT
>NC_089793.1:30250323-30307823 GCF_040412425.1 Macrobrachium rosenbergii | reverse complement strand
TGGAGAAGATCGCATCCCTGATAATGAGTCTACCCGAATGCATGTAGTCGAAGACTTCTATTTATTTGGGAAAAGATCTCGGTATCTCGGACGAGTTGTCTTCATTCGCGGACCATAAAGGGGAAATCGGCAATCCAACCCCGCTTTCTGTTTGTCTTGCGATAAGGAGGCCGCTGATGATGGGTGTCGGTGGGCGTTCCACCACGCCCCGTTCTGGAGGAGGGCTAATCCAAAACCGCAATTCCTGCAACCCCGAATCAAATGAAATCCTATCCTGTCTTACTTCATCCGTGGCATTCGCTTTTAAAGGCTTCTCGCTCGGACATTAATGAATTTGATTTCTGATAAGAGAACAGGATGCCCGGTGTTGATGTTAGGTCAGGTGCATCAATAGAACTCGGACTCTTGTAGCACATATACACACACACACAGACGCACACACACACACACACACTCGGGGTACAGAAGGGTGGATCAACGTTTCGGGATCAATAGTTTTTTTTTATTCATGAAGTAGAAGCTTGTGTTAACACGGTCTTGATGTGTTGTTTAATATTTTCTTGCCTATTTTGGCTTTAGTTTTTATTCGTATTTAGTCTTGCCTTTTATATAATTTAAGTCTGTCTCTCTCTCTCTCTCTCTCTCTCTCTCTCTCTCTCTCTCTCTCTCTCTCTCTCTCTCTCTCTTCGTTAATATCTTATGCTTATTTGGCTTTAGTTTTTGCTCGTGCTCAGTTTAATTTTTTTTTATAATATTTGAGTCTCTCTCTCTCTCTCTCTCTCTCTCTCTCTCTCTCTCTCTCTCTCTCTCTCTCTCTCTCTCTCTCTTTTCGAGAGGGCGCCACATGCTTTGACTTTTACAGGAGATCATGCTGCCCCACATTTTATCAGATTATGAATTATTGAAAGAGTTTTTTTTTTATTTTTGCCTCTTGGGGTTTTGAAATAAGGGTTTTTATGGTGATTATCGTGAAAGGTACGAATTTTTGGAAATTCATTTTCTCTAGGCCTTTTTGAATTCGGTATTTTTATGGTAAATTTCGTGAAAGGACTCATGTCGTTATAGCAAAAGCAAGAAACAAGTATGCAACGGTACGCAGTTCGATAGGCTGCACGTTTTAATATATATGGCGTCTTAATTCTTGTTTAGTTTAGAGCAGTGGCTCTCAACCTGGGGGCATCAGCAATTTCCAGGGGTTGGCGCGAGCTTCAAGGAAAAATTAAAAATTCTCTAAGCATATTCGTTATTCTCTTAACAAGAGTCGCTAAGAAGCATTGTTAAGTATCTCACTAATTCATTCCCAAAAGAATAAAAACACCCGTTCTCTTTCTTTTTTCTATTTTCATTTAAATCTGGGAGGGAATGTTACTCACAGATGCAACGGGGGCGTGGAGGGAAGGACCAACTCTTAGAGGGGGCGTGGTAATAAAAAGGTTAAAAACCACTGGTGTAGAGGTATGAGAAGTCATCAAAAATTGAGACGTATCAAATCTGTTCGAAAAGAGAGTTTTTGTGTGTGTGTTTAACATGATGGCAACGGATAGGTTTGCTTAAAAGCAAATGGGTGTTACAGACTAATACACACACAAACAAAGCCACTCCAACATCTAAAAACATAACAGACCTAACCGGGCAACGTCTCCTCGCTGCTGGGAGAAAAGGCGCTGGTGACTGGTACAATACATGTGCATATGCTACCGGGGTCTAAGCGATGACAGGCAGGGCAGCCGATCGAGACTACAAAGTCTACCCCAAAGCCAAATCGAAGTCCTTTAAAAGAAGGCATCGTGCTTACCCCATACAACTGGGAAAAGAGCACGTTAAAAGAACAAGAAGAATATTCCGAGAAGTATTGGTGAATCACTCTTTATTAAACAGCTAGCTCCCCAGTTAAATACTCAGACCACGTCAACTCCTCTGTGCATACCTCTCGTGAGTTTCCGTTGGGACCAAACAGGCACCTCGGTGTCACCGAGTCGTTACCTTCCATTATTACTTGGTAAAATTTGTTCCTTTTTATCATGTTTCCTTTTATGCTTTTATTATTTTATTTAAAAACTTTTTTTAAGCCCGAGTCCGTTTTTAAATTTCCTTATGTAATTTTATAGCTGTGAAAAATGGGACAGGTGGTCCTGAAACGTCAGTGGAATAAAGTACAATGAACAAAGGAATTGTCCTTCCCAAACACACACACATACACACACATATATATGTGTGTGTGTATAATCTTTATTTATTTATGTGTGTGTGTGTGTGTACTGGATGTTTTAAGGGAGCAGATTCATCGTAGTTCACACCACTTAACCCTGTCTTCCGTATGGTTTCCTTATGTCTCATATCGGGACTGAGTGGACATCTTAGCCTCCTAATCAGGTTCTTGGAGATGGGAATCTATAACCAGCAAGATTTCAGTTGCTCAGGAATTTGCAGTTCATTTTCAGACATTTCCCTCTCGTGGTGCGGTCGTCAATACACCCGGCCCAGCCGAGGAACACCGGTTCAATCCCCTAACCGCCCGAAGAAAGAAGTGGTGTGCGCGTCGTGTTCTTGAAATTCCATTATTTTTCTGTTAATTATGTACTTGTTTGCTTGTCGACTGTTGTTTGTCGCAACTGGAGAGAGAGAGAGAGAGAGAGAGAGAGAGAGAGAGAAAAAAGAGAGAGAGAGAGAGAGATATTCCCAGTAAAAAAAAAAATCCCCAGCGACTCTCACGTTTACTACCGATACTAACTTATTTAAAGCTTATCGTAAATTGTTTAAGAATCACGTTTACTACCGATACTAACTTATTTAAAGCTTATCGTAAATTGTTTAAGAATCACGTTTACTACCGATACTAACTTATTTCAAGAATATTGTAGATTGTTTAAAGAATCTCACGTTTACTACCGATACTAACTTATTTAAAGATTATTGTAAATTGTTTATTCAGATTTGTTCTCTTTTTTTTGAGAAAAATAAAAAGCTTTTAAGCCTCCTACGTCATTCTACTCTAAGACGTCCTAGTTAAAGGGCAAATGAGTGGGGGTTAGAGGAGAACGCATGTACGGGTGTAACGTGATCAGGAGGGGGTGTGGAGGAGGAGGAGGGGGTTCCGGGAGGGGGACGCATGTTGTATGAACATGCAAATGGGCCTTGTTGGCCGGGCACCCAGGTGCAATAATGTAATATCAACAAACAAGGGTTTCGTCTTGCAAACACACACACATACCCACCGCCCCCGTCTCCCCCCCCGTTTCCCTTCCCCCTTCACTTCCTCTTCCCTCTGTCTCCTTCCACCTCCTCCCCTCATCTCTTCTCCTTCAACTTTCTTCTACTTTTCTCTCCCATCATCTTCCTTCCCCCAAACTTCATCTCCCTCGCTCACCCGTCCTCTTTCTTCTCCATCTTTCTTCTTTCCTTTCAGTCTTCCTTTCATTTTCTCCTCACCAATCTACCCTCTTTCCTCTCTCCCCTCCCCCTCCCCTTCGATCCTCACCCCTCCCCTCACCCTCACCCCTCTCTCCCTCCCTCACCCTTCTATCCTCTCCTCCCCCCCACCCACCTTCCTCATTCTTCTCCCCCGACCCCTCTCTTCCTCCCCTCACCCTCCTACTCTCTTCCTCCCCCTCACCCCTTCTACTCTCACCCCTCTCTCCTACCCCCACCTTCTTAGTTTCTCGTTGGACGAGTCGGTGAGTTCTCCTTCTAGCACTCTGCTAGGCCCGAGTTCAGTCGCCGTCCGGCCTATGAAGAATTAGAGAATTTATTTCTGATGATAGAAATTCATTTCTCGCTATAATGTGGTTCGGATTCCACAGTAGCTGTAGGTCCCGTTGCTAGGTAACACCGGTTCTTAGCCACGTAAAATAAGTCTAATCCTTGCCAGCCCTAGGAGGGCTGTTAATCAGTTCAGTGGTGTGGTTAAACTAAGGTATACTTAACTTATTTTTTCCCCTACCCCTTACCCATTTACCCCTCATTCCTCTCCCCTTCCACTTACCCCTCTCTCCCCTCCCCCTCACCCTTCTCTCCCCTCCCTCTCACCCCTTCTACCTCCACCCCTCTCTCCCCTCCATCTCGCTTTTCGCTATTCTCACCAAGTGTCTTTTTCTTCTCCGTCTCATCTCTCTTCTCACCCTTATTATCCATCCCTCCTCAACTTTCCTCTCCGTTCCATTTCTCCCCTCCGATTCCTCATCCTTCTCTTCCATCTTTCGTCCACCCTTCCGTTGAATGTGTTTTTGTGTTTGTTTGTTTACATGAAAATTTAGTAGACTGTTCCGTTCTGTCTAAAGTGATTACAGAATTTAATAATAATAATAATAATAATAATAATAATAATAATAGATCGTCGTAGTCGTAGGAAAATTATTAGGCAAAGCTGTTACTCCGTCATTATCCTTTTTCGTCGTTCTACTAGAATGAAAAAAAAAACAGTTTTTTTTACACATTTTGCTTTAAAAAGCATACATTTTAGTCTTTTAAAACCACGTATACTGTATTTTTTTTAACCTCACATTGTTTTTTTTTTTTTTTACAAAAAACCACATATTTTATTTTTTTTTTAAAAACCACATTATATATTTTTTTAAAAACCACACATTTTATTTTTTCAAAAACCAATGATTTTTTTCGTTTCAAAAGATTTTTTTAAACCACACATATTTTGTTGTTAAAAACCACACATATTTTATTTTTTGAAAAATCATACATATTTTTTTTAGAAACTACAAATTTTTTTTTTTTATTTTTAAAAACATTAAAATTTTCACAACTGCATATTTTATTTAAAAATGTTTTTTTGAAACCACACATTTATTTAAAAAAACATTTTCTTTAAAAAACCACATTTTATTTATTATGAACCACACATATTTTATTTAAAAAAATACATTTTTATTTTTTCTGATAAAACCCCAAACATTTTATTTTTGTCAAAAAACCATACATATTTCATGACTGAGAACCACACGATTCCGCGTCTCTCGGTTACCGCTTGTCGTAGCCATTCGTAAAAGAAGAGGGTCGCCCGTATTCGAATGCGTTACATCACCCTGGCGTTTCCCACCCACTCTCCGTCGTAATCGCCGTCCTCCTCCTCCTCCTCCGTCCATCCTTAATGGATTACGAAGCCAAAGCCCCTGGGCGTAACACAATTCGCGTCGTAGCATATCGATATAATGCGCACCAGGAGGAGCCAGGCCACTGAGAAGAGATGCCGAAGGGATGCTCAAGTAATCCTTCAGACGCCGTCACGTCCCTAGACGACCACCCACTTAATAGAGACGTCTCTGTGATTCCCCCCCCACCCCACCCCGCACACACACGCAATTGAGTTCGACAATGTTTGTGCTATTTTTGAATGTGTATGTGTTATATCTGTTTCCAGAGAGAGAGAGAGAGAGAGAGAGAGATAGATGAATTTTCCACCCACTCAATAGAGGCGTCTCCAGGATTTCTCTCCCCCACCCAACCACCCACCCACCCACCTACACACACACACACACACACACACACACACACACACAATTGTGTTCGACAGTGTATGTGTTATTTTTTAATTTGCATGTGTTATATGTGTTTCAGAGAGAGAGAGAGAGAGATATGAATTTTTCACTCACTTAAAAAAGACGTCTCCAAGATCCGCTCCCCCCCAAACACCCCCATACCCATAATTAAATTCGACAGTGTGTGTGTTATGCTTGAATATTTATGTGTGTTACTTCTGTTTCAGAGTGAAACAGAGAGGGCGATTGATGAACTGTCTGTTTCAGAGAGAGAGAGAGAGAGATTTTTTATTATGCAGTTTATCTCACTCATTCACCCTTCCACTTCCTTCTCCACCTTTTCTCTCCTTTCACTCTTTCCTTCCTTTCCCCTATCACCCTGCTTACCTCACCCCCACCCTCTTTTCCGCCGTCCCACTCGCTTCTCGCTATTCTCACCTTTTCCTTCTCCGTCTTTTATCTCTTTTCACCCGTCTTATCCATCCCTCCTCCTCCTTTCTCTCTTCTCCGCCTCATCTCTAGCCCAGGCATCGACCACTACAGTCGACTGACCACCTGATACATAATTCACTGTATAGGTGAACAGGTTAAGAACCGGGTTAGATACCTCCATTTTCGCTTTTGGAGTTGTGATAATAATAATAATAATAATATTGAGTCATTCCGCTCTCAATCAATAGGGAGCCCTCCCAGCTTTGACAGTCAAAATCGCCAATAATAATAATAATAATAATAATAATAATAATAATAATAATAATAATAATAATAATAATAATAATAATATAGATAACTGTGCAAACGTTCATTCGTGAACAAAATTCAGAAGTAATTCTGAATATTATTCTTCCTTCTGAATCTGTAGAGTAGGGTTAGATACTGCTGTTTACCCTTGTGGAATTGTGGTTAATAATAATAATAATAACAATAATAATAATAATATCAACACAACTGTATAAACGTTCATTCGTGAACGAAATTCAGAAATTACTTCTAATCCCATCTGTGCCTAAACTAGTCATTCACCCCACTGTTTTATTATTATTATTATTATTATTATTATTATTATTTCGCAAGGAATTTGAGAATTGTGTCTACAAATAATCACTTCTTTAAAAAAAAAATAAAAAGAAAACAACCATCTCGGTATCCAAGACCTCTTCGCAAGGGCACGCGGGACCTCTTAAAAGGCTGCCTGCGCCTAAGGGCGCGGCTGATTAAACTGTTTCTCTTGAAGATTTAGGCCGACGCATGAAAATTCTTGGCGTAAATTGTGTCAACAGAGTCGCTCGAGGGGCGCTGCGCGCGCGCGTTTACGCGAGACTTAAAGTAAGCGCCCATAACTGACCTGGCGGCTTTGGGGGAAATGGGCTCTCCATGAATTATTGTGCTCTCTCTCTCTCTCTCTCTCTCTCTCTCTCTCTCTCTCTCTCTCTCTCTCTCTCTCTCTCTCTCTCTCTTTGGCCTACAGCGTAGCATACACAATTTCCTTTTAGAAGATTATTAGTTGAGCAGTTAATATAAGACATCCAAAATCAATTTGGGAAAGCAACTGTTAATTGAAACTGGGAATATATATATATATATATATATATATATATATATATATATATATATATATATATATATATATATATATATATATATATACATACACACACACACACATCAATATATATTATGTATTCAAATATTTTGTGCACCAATCCGTTACATGATGTTACACATGATCAAATTTCTTTTCTAAATACGAGGGTTGTGATGGTACTCTTTCATAATCAAATTTTTTTGTAATCATAATTCATAACGAGTATGGCTTTAGTGTGTGTGTGTGTGTGAACAATATTGTTTTATGAGAAGGATAACTGATGAAGACAATTTAAAATGGAGAACCAATATCTTTTCACTAAGATATATTTTCTCTTTTTGAACAACGTCATCATTATTTCGTGTCCGGAACTGGTGTCAGAGTAGCATTACACCTACAAGGTAGATAGGGATTTTCCAGCAGTCTTGTTTTAACTATGAAACATATGCTATGTTCAAATCCTATATTTATAATAATAACGAACAAGGAATGTCATTCAAAGTAAATATGGCACGAAAAACCTTCATGCCATTTTGAAATTATTATTATTATTATTATTCAGAAGATGAACCCTATTCATATGGAACAAGCCCACAGGGGTCATTGACTTGAAATTCAAGCTTCCAAAGAATACGGTGTTCATTTGAAAGAAGTAACAGAAGTTAATAGTAAATACAGAAAGAAGAGATCAGTTATTAGAAAATAAAAAATAAATTAACAAATTAACAAAATAAATAGATAAAAATGTAAGTGAATGATTAAAATAAAAGAAGAATTGTTTCAGGCTAGTAATGCGTTGCATCCCCGCTTGAACTTTTGAAGTCCCAATTGCACAACAGCCTCAGGGAGACTGTTCCACAGTCCAAGGGCGTGAGGAAGAAAGGACTTCTGGAACTTGAGATGTTCGACAGCTATTTAGCTAACAGTTTTTTCAAGTAGGTATTATTCGTACTGGTAAAAAACCTAGTGCTAATATTCACTGGATTACAGTAGGATGTAATGAAGCCAATTTCCTTTACTCAGAGGAGAATAACATGATATAGAGATAATTACTCTGTCTTTTTTCTTCTCGCGCTAAGTCCTTGATTAAGTCTGTGAGGGGCACCAGGCAGGAACTGACGGATATCAGATGTGGCTCTTACTTTCACCTTTTCTAATCTCTCTCTCTCTCTCTCTCTCTCTCTCTCTCTCTCTCTCTCTCTCTCTCTCTCTCTGTGTGTGTGTGTGTGTTTTGAGTACTTGTGTAATATGCGTAGATATTCATACATACATAAATATATATATATATTTATATATATGTTTTATATATATGTACATATATAATTATATGTATACATATGAAATATATATATATATATATATATATATATATATAATATATATATATATGTATATATATATATATATATATATATATATATATATATATATATATATATAATGACACGAGAACGAAACAGGAGATTTTGTTTTTGGAAAGTAAAGTACGACTTTCATTCTATGCAGAAAGGGAATTTGGTCTTAACAGTAAATGTATCGTTTTACCAATGCCTTCTTCTAGTCGAGTAATTACTGATTCGAATTGTGCACAATCAGTTAAAGGTTGAACTGAAATATTTCATATCGCGGTACTTTGATATTAAGATCATTCTTACAACCTTGGCCTTCCATTTTTTTGTTCTTTTTTAGTAGGATGTCCAACGCTGTAAGTATGTCTCACAAGACGATTGCTTATTTCACTGGCATCGCTCATCGTTTAACACTCCCCTGAGAACGCCAAGAAAAAGCAAATCTCCGTAGATCATCCGCGTGTCATGTAGCACATCCACAGATCCTCCGGGGGCATTTAGCGAAGAAAGGGACACCGTGGCTTCGCCTCCAGTGACACCTTATCTGAGAGAGAGAGAGAGAGAGAGAGAGAGAGAGAGAGAGAGAGGCGAAGAGAGAGATTCTTTCTGGAGAAATGTACAGATAAATGATTTGGTTAATAATGGAGAGAGAGAGAGAGAGAGAGAGAGAGAGAGAGAGAGAGAATTCCAGCCCACGAATTTCTTTCAAGAAATGGACGAGATAAATGATTTGGTTAATAATGGTGAGAGAGAGAAATCCAAGTCCAGCAAAGTTCATTCAAGAAATGTAAAAGATAAAAAATTTGGTTGATAATGGGAAGAGAGAGAGAGAGAGAGAGAGAGAGAGAGAGAGAGAGAGAGAGAGAGAGAGAGATATGCCCAATGTAACAGCTAAGTTTTCCAAGTGTACAAAATAAATAATTTAGTAAAATTGGGTGGGAGAGAGAGAGAGAGAGATCCAGGTCTAGCAAAGTTCTTTCAAGAAGTGTACGAATAAATTATTAGGTTAATAATGAGAGAGAGAAAGAGAGAGAGAGATCAAAGTCGTACAAAGGCTTCCAAAGAAGTATACAAGATGAATAATTTAGTTAATAGTGAGAGAGAGAGAGAGAGAGAGAGAGAGAGAGAGAGAGAGAGAGAGAGAGAGAGAGATCAAAGTCGTACAAAGGCTTTCCAGGAAGTATACAAAACGAATAATTTTAGTTAACAATGAAGAGAGAGAGAGAGAGACAATGTCCATCGCTTTAAATAAGACAAGAGACAGCGGGATCGGGATCGCAAGAGGTTAGAAAAAAGGGCCTCAACATCTAATACCTTCGAAATTCTTAACGACCTGACAACACAACCATAAAATACCGTCAGCTGTTTAAGATTTAAATCCGGACACGAAAATCGCCCATCGAAACCGTTTAAAACCGGATCGGATATACCCGTGGTGGATCTGTGATATACCCGTGGCGGATCTGTGCCGCGTTCTCTCGTCGTCCATTGCGTGTGCACTTGTATCGGTGCACCCCCGAACAGCTGTTCTCGAACTATTGTTCTTGTAATTGGAGGAGGGATCTGGTCTCGGTGCTGCCAGAGAGAGAGAGAGAGAGAGAGAGGTTAGGTTAGGGAGAGAGAGAAAAAATCTCCAGTATTTTAGAGAGAGAGAGAGAGAGAGGTAGTATCTCCAATATTTGAGAGAGAGTGAGAGAGAGAGAGAGATATCTTCAATATGTGACAGAGAGAGAGAGAGAGAGAGAGAGAGATAATATCTCCAATATTTGACAGAGAAAGAGAGAAAAAAATATCTCCAAAATTAGAGAGAGAGAGAGCGAGTATCTCCAATATTTGACATTACACTAGCGTATACGCGCTCTTGGAGATTTGTGGAAATTCGCCGTGAAGGTAATATATCCGTCTGTCTTTCGATAATTATTTATATAAAAATATATACCGCTAGTTCTTCAGTCAGCGAAGTTAAGCGATGTTGGATCTGGTCAATAATTGGATGGATGACCACTGAGAAGGGAATGACCCCATGAGTTTAGTAATCGCATTCCAAATTACCTTGCTGGAATCCAGGATTGTTGCGGTCAGTGTAAACAATCTTCATTTTGAATTAAAAAAAAATATACATCTCATATTACTTTTTTCATATTATTATTGGTTCCCTCACTCCTCAATATATGCACAGCTTCCCCCCCCCCTCCTCCTGCCCCAAGCAGTGAATCACGCACCTGGTCCTCGGTCGAGTTTGTGGGTTGCAATCGTGGAAAAGAGAGGAGACCGAGAGAACAACAGACGAGGGTGATCATTATTACACAGCCGAAACGTACACCATCCTATCATTGAAAATGGGAAGGTTGGGGGAAGGTGGGGGGAGGACTTCGACGAGGTAATCACCCAACAATTAAGTGAAACCATTCTTAAGATATCTATAAATATATTTCTTCCATTACTGTCAGTATATTCGTATCGGAAAATAATCCGTAGACGTATATCAACATGTAAACATCTCGCCTGTATTTCGTCCTTTGTTTTGCTTCTGGATCATTATGCGTTGCATTGTTCAGCAGCACATTAAGAAGGTATGTTTATTTTCGCTCGCTTTGCGTACCTGCTTCCCTGCTCGTCAGCAGTTGCCTTAGGAGGTTGTTGAACCCTCTACTTATCGGAAAATTATAGGTTTGGTTGTTTTTGTTCTGCATAGGGATATTTGTGTGTCGTGGCGTTTTTTCAGACCAATTAAAACGTCTTGTTGATTAATGCTTTACATATATTATATATATATATATCTATATATATATATATATATATATATATATATATATATATATATATATATATATATATATATATATATATATATATATATATTTATATTAGCGTGATAAACCTAACCTATTGTACTGCTGTTGACTAAACGGAAAAAATATGGGAGGCCACAACCAGGATATAGATGGGCGTATGGCTAGCAACCTCATCCTAAATCTCTTGCTAAAGACCGAAGGATAGTATCTTAGAGAAGGAAAAGCGTACACACACACAAACACACAAACACATATATATATAAAAATTAATATATGTGTGTAAAATTAATATCTATCTATCTATCTATCTATCTATCTATCTATCTATCTATCTATCTATCTATATCTATCTATATCTATATATATAGAAATCATCAACACACAATCACGTGTGGAACAGAAATTAATTTCTGACTCACGTCGGGATCGAACCCAGGTCTCTCAGGTGGAAAGCAAGGGCGCTATCCACTAGGCCATACAAGTCTTGTATGGCTGAGGGTTCGATCCTGACGTGAGTCAGAAATTAATATATATATATATATATATATATATATATATATATATATATATATATATATATATATATATATATATATATATATATATACTATATATATATATATTGTCTGAAGTCAAGTGCATGGTGTTTCTCTTCACGAGTCAACAGTATTCATATTCTTAATTGAATAACCTAGGCATTTTACAATTATCCTCATCAGATCACAGTGTACGCTCTCTCTCTCTCTCTCTCTCTCTCTCTCTCTCTCTCTCTCTCTCTCTCTCTCTCTCTCTCTCTCTCTCTCTCTCCCCGCTTTTGCTGCAGCAACATTCCATCCTTTGACCTCTCTTGCTGTCTTGTTCGTGTCGCTTCTCTGGCTGCTTCGTTGTCATCTGCATTTGTTAACCAGCGGTATAAGGTGAGTGACCTCTCATTGTGGGAGCAAGTTAATTGGCTTTAAGGTGTTCTTTTCAAAATGCGTGTTGTTGACATTCGAGTTTTTTTTATTTTTTATTTTGTTTGGCCACCTAATTATCAGTATGGTGATTCTATTGTCAGTGCGGCTTGGTGTCTATTGTTTTTTATAGAATGCCATAGAGGATGATATCTGATTTTATATTTCATTTCAATAAATTGAAATAGAATATAAAATTTAGGCCCAAGGCCGAGCACTGGGACCTATGAGATGATTCAGCGCTGAAAGGGAAATTGAGAGTACAAAGGTTTTTAAGGAAAACCTCGCAGTTCTGCTATGAAACATTATTGTTAGGAGAAGGTGGCAAGTAAGATGGAGAGAAGAGAATATGAACGGAGGCACTGTAAAAGTAATGACAGTGGTTGCAGCTAGGGGCCGAAGGGGTGCTGCAAAAGCATGCCTACAGTGCACCGCAAGAAGTGCGCTGACTGATATTTGATGTATTAAGTTTATGCAAAGGAATCAGAAACCGTTTTAGACATTCCGGAGTTTAAGGGTGCAAGGGACAGAGGAACTTACTGTAAATCTGTTTCTATTAAGGTTTTAATCTGCACATAGTATCTTAGAGAGGTTAAGCTAGAAAGTGTCATTCTAGGAATGGAAAAGGTTATTGAGGGGAATGCATTAAAATTAGCAATGAAAGCACCAACAGTTTGTTTAATGGCACTTTCGACATTGTATTTGCAATGGCCCTTCCAAGGCAGGCTGCTATTTAGCAAGATTTTAATGGATTATTAAATGAGCTTTAGATAAAGAAGGCAATTTCGTCAACTATTTAGCATAGCGAAGTTTTGTTGCATAAGCTTGATTTTGAAGAGGTTTCGAGTAATACTTTCCAAAAGCATTAAAAGAGTGACTTAGTGCCAGATTGAGGCAGAAATAAAATCCTTAGCGTAGATGGTATCCCTGAAGAAAGTCACTTACGATAATCATTGAACTGGTAAGGAGATGTCATAACCTAAAGTTTCTTCAGTAGTTAGAGGAAATGCAGATATGGCCTCTTTAGCTGTCTTTCTCCCATGACTGGCAACATCGTGAAATATACACCTTAAGCTAATAAGACTTTTATATTGCAAACAAAATAATTTTGCAAGTCCAGGGCACTGACATCAGATCCCATAACGTTATTAGAAAACCTAATGTAGCCTAGCATGTAGTTTTAAAAGAAGGGAGATATTTATGTATTTACAGCATCAGTATCCCAGCGAACTGCATTTCGTATTTTCTTTTGTTTTTCATGATATTGGCTTGGGAGACGAAGTTATCTCGAAAATAAAGATAACTTGTTTTCTGTGTTGTAAGACCGTAAAGAAGCAAAGCACAGATGTCCAAGTCTACGAGTGTTTCTGAGATACCAGAAGAAAAAAAAATAGTTATATATATTTTGGGAAACACAGACGGTGGTTAGAGCTCTGTTTTTTCAAGGCGAACAGAATGTAAGACTAACCAGATTAATTTCTTATTATGAGGCTTGAGAAACAAATAAAAATTGGTGTAGTTCAGTATTTCGAAGGTGAGCTGAATGTAAGATGAACATGTTAACATCCGAGTATGGAGAAATTAGCACAGCGCTCACAGGGCACCCAAAGTGATGTCTGATAGTTTCATTCTTATCCAAAGATTAAAAGAAAATATTGCAAGTTCCCTCTCCAGTAGTAGGCGTTCTGATGTATTTCAAATTAAAATACCAACAGGTCATTGGAGGAAATATTATCAAACGAATTTTAGGGACATCTACAGAAGCAAAGGAAAATACCACTGGTCGTTGAATAATTGTTAGGGGGTCATGCTGTCAGGTTTAGGGGTTCAAACTCATGCCACCATTTGTCTGCAGGTGCATTAGGGGGAAGACCCCACTCGTTAACTTCGATCCGAAGTGGGAATGAAATTCAGATTAAAGGAGAGAAATATGGGTGAGAAGCACTGCATGTACTGTAAGTGGGTTTCAAAATTAATGGAAGGGTGGGTTTCGTAATGGAATGAAGGTTGAATTTTGAAAGGAGGAACTTGGATTTCAAACGGAATGAAAGGATAATCATAAAAAGGTATAAAAGGAAGTATTTGAAAAGGAATAAATTAATGGACTTTGATAGAAATAAAAGGCTTAAAGACTACAGTTATGTTTGTTATTATTTAGACCATCCATGAGAGTATTTAGGGATATACAAATTTTTTCTGTTGATAAGCAAAATAACTGGAGGCTAAATGCTATGGTGACGAGCGTTGTGTCTTGATGGGAGTAGAAGAACGCGTGCAGCATTCCATGTTCTAAGGGAATGGCTTTTAATATTTTTATTCCAATTTTGCTATTATTATCCGGTATTATCCCTGTCTAGTGCTCAGAAATAATTGTTGAAACTTATTCTGTATTCAACAATGTTTATTGTTGTAAGCATTCCAAAACTACATTTTTGAATTTTATTATATCTGCCCTGAAAAACATAGTACCTGAAAGAATGTTCAAACTACACGCACATACACACATGCATGCATGAAAGTACACAAACATTTTTTATATATGCAATAATTTTTTTAAACTCGTTTTCCCCTTAAAAGTGATAGATTCAAAAGATGTTAACCATTCAGTTTTCAGACATTCTATTGGGATGAGGTTGTAATCCCCAAACCCTTTTGAATCCTGGCTGTGACCTATCACTGTCATCTAACCACTATATACAGAATTTACTGCTTACGTCAGCAGAAGTACAGCGGACTTTTCGTGAAACGGACCTAAGGCGTTCTCCCACCTTGGGATGGAACGCTGGTCTCTCACTGTTAGGTGAGGTTGGAACCGTAAGCCCACAGAGGCCCTGTATGAATATATATTGAGCCGTTTCCCATTACAGGGGTGGTTCCTGAGAAAACACAATGTAACAGTCACTGCCTCATTCGTACTTCTGCTGCTGAATCGTGAATTAACCCACTGTACAGAAAACTTCCGAATTATACATTTTATACATATTTATACATATAATTATAATTTATATATATATATATATATAATATATATATATATATATATATATATATATTTATATATATAATATATATTTATATATATTTAATATATATATACATTATATATATATATAAAATATATACATATATATGTATATATACATACATATGTATATTTATTTATTCACTCATTCGTGCACGCAAGAAGACATACACATGCACAAAAATGCTCAGGGAAATTCATCATTGTTTTATTTTTCACTCAAACCCATTTGCTCGGTCAACCTCTTATTTATGCTGACTCTTGTGCGACAGACGTCGTGAAATATGGACGCTCGGTTTTGTTCTTATTTTTTCCGTGAGTGACCTTTGTGCATTGGCCAACATCCTCTTTTTTTTTCTCTCTCTCTTAACTTTAATGGCAATGCTGAATCGCCTGTGTTGCAAATTGGAAGAGAAATGCCTCCTTATATGAGTGTTATCGTTCAAGCTGGGTGTCATGCACGAAGCAGATAGGGTCAGCATGTTGTTGCTGGGTGCTTGCTTGCGGAGAACCAAGGACCTCACTGCAGCAAGCAGGGCAGTAGAAGCTCTTGGAAAGAATGGTTGACTTTCAACCGTTATTGCCTGTCGGTTAGGTGCTGTTAGCTGTATTCTTGACAGTTACTGGACGACATTTTGCTTGCTCATAGCACTTGCTTTGACAAAAAAAAAAAAAAAAAAAAAAAAAAATCAAGTCGGTTAGTTCTTGCTTATGCCAGCTTCCTCGAAATTTATACGCGTGTGTATGAATTTTGAGGAGAGAGAGAGAGAGAGAGAGAACTTGTGGTAACAGTTTCATTTCAATGAGGTTTTGTTAATGGTAAAATGAAGCATCCGAGGAGTATCGTTTTATGGTGATAGGAAAAATGAAATAATTCCTATCAAATACGTGATAGTAATTCTGTTGAATTACCTAAGCATTTATTAAAATTCAAGAAGAAATACAATGGTCCCCTATCCCGAATAAGGTTTCCATACACACTCGTACACAGTTACACCCACACCCACACTCAAAGAGAGAGAGAGAGAGGGAGAGACTGACTCTGTGGATTATGGCCCTTGCATTTGCACGTTCTGCTTGCTCTTTGTACCAGACTAATAAAGCAATAAATCTCGCCTGATAGTGCCTGCGTGCTTGCCAGATGAATTTGGATCGGGTCCTGCTTGTTTGTTTTGAACCTGCAAGCGCGTTCGTCTGGGTAAGCAACTCGGTAATGATGAACAAAAATGGACGATCACGAACACGTGCTTGCATGAACAGAGAGAGAGAGAGAGAGAGAGAGAGAGAGAGAGAGAGAGAGAGAGATCCTTAATTTAGGAAACTTCCCTTCACACGACAGAGAGATTTAATTAAGTCACTTTTTCATATGAGAGAGAGTAGGTTCTAATTCAGTCAAGATATTTTATAAAAGAGAGAGAGAGAGAGAGAGAGAGAGAGAGAGAGACCTAATTCAGTAAAAACTTATCCAGCCACTTAAGCAAAAGAAAAAATCGAAAACTCGGAAATTCTTTATTATATATCCATTAGATGAATTTTTTATTTTCAGTTTCAGGGCCCAAAACCAACCCTCTCCCCCTTTCCCCTCCACTCCCCTCCCTCCCCCCCCACCATCAGGATTACGTACTTCGGTACTTTTTTTCAAGCGGAAATGCTAAAATACTTCTTTGTCTTCTACAACTTTTCCCTTCTTTTATTTTTCCTTCTCTCTCTCTCTCTCTCTCTCTCTCTCTCTCTCTCTCTCTCTCTCTCTCTCTCTCTCTCTCTCTCTCTCACCGTGATCTTGGAATCTTCAGCGATAAAATACTGCTATTTGATGTGGGTGTCTCTCAGCACTTTAGAAGTGCTGGCCACATGTGCTATTAAATACTCTTGAGTTTTCTTCGGCGAAACGGATTCTTTTTGAAGGATAAATGTGGAAAGGTTACGGCGATTTTACCTTTTCGTTAATCTTTTAGAAAGTCTTGAGATTATCAAAATTAAAAATGCTATTTTTGTAACATTTAAACTTACAAATTAGAAGGAGCCTTTTTTAAAGATATTTAAACTCAAAAGTAGAAAAGGGTAATTTTTTGAAAATTCGAAACACAAAGAATAGTTCCTTTTGATAGATTTAAAACGTCTTGGTTAGAATTTCCTTGCTAAAGTCTGGTTTCATTTTGTATAACATTTTCGTTTGAGGCTGGTGGAAGAAATTCAGGTAGGAATCCAATAGAAAAAAAATATCATTCGAAGGAAGTTCGCTTTGAGTTACTTTTGCTTCAAATATGCCAACTTTTCACCTTAGTGAAGTATATATCTCTTGCAGCAAGATTAGGTTTTATCACTGTTTTAGTTCATTTTTTAGGCATTACATAATTTTATACTATATATATATATATATATATATATATATATATATATATATATATATATATATATGTGTGTGTGTGTGTGTGTGTGTGTGTGTGTGTGTGTGTATGTATGTATATATATATGTATATGTATATGTATATATGCATGTGTATATCTAAAATTGAAACTGTATAACTTAATCCATTTACGATTGATATATTTAGCCAGTTATCTTATTAATACAGTTTATACTTCGCAGACGATTCCTTGAGGATGATTTGGTTTACCGACGTGTGGACGAAAATTAATTACAAAATACAGTAATCCGGAACAATGAGCCGGATGTAAGTTCTCTCTCTCTCTCTCTCTCTCTCTCTCCGTCTTTGATTGTAGGGTGAAGTTATGGGTGTCTTGGTGATTCCTGATACATCTGCGTGCTGAAGGAAATACTTATTAAGTCTACTTAATCATTTGTAAGTTTATTTATTTACATATTTTTTTAAATGATTTCAGGTTAAAAGTGATGGTAAATCCCGGATCACCATTGGAGATTTTGATTCAGTATTTCCGATTTTTCTTTTTAAGTATTGGAATATTTGCGTTAGGCCTGCTTTGAGCAAAATTAAGGCAGCGTAGCATTTGAGGATTACTAATTCCTTCCGAATACGCAAATTTAGATAACCTTTCGTCTCTGTTTCTTCTGTATGCAAGGGTTATATCATTCTGCATTTACAGGGATAGCTGATGATTCTGACTGGCCTTTTGTAAAGGGCGTAAGAAGGAATTGCCTTTGCTTGTGTGCTTTATGTTGTCTTCATTTCTTCCTTGCGAGTCATGCTTTATGCTTGGTAGATTGCAGTTGCTGAAGAGCTCCTGTGAAGGAGTGTGAAGCGGATCCTTTGTTTAATTGTTAAAGGATAATCATGACAGTAAATAATTAACTGTTGAAATAGGAACTTTCGTGTCGAGTCTTGGTACATTTTCTGCTCAGTTAGGGTTTAATTTTCACACTTGGCAAGGAACAACAGTTCCGGAGAATAATTGCAGCTTTTAGTTACAGTATTTTCCAGTTTTAAGTATTAGCGTTATTGTTAGTATTGAAATGGAGAACGAAGAGAAGGCCCAGTGAAATCTGTGAACAAGAAAGGCTGCTGACGGATTCAAATTAGTCAGTTACCGGAGTGATACCAATCTCCTGCTTGGCTCATCGTTTATTGAGGTTCTTGTGACAGATTGTCAAGAATGGGTTATGGATGGTGTCTCTAAAACCGGATATCACCTGCAATTTCCATAAAAAAATCCGAGTGTACTAGATAGATTCTTTTGCGGTAAGCGTCCCGGAATACTCGGGGTTTTTCTACATCGTATGATTGATGGGGAAAAATAGGTGTTTGCTGTTATTTTGCGAGTGCTGTTTGTAATGATGAGTATCTCAAATTATGCGTTACCCGCCCGTAGTTTTTATGCAACTATAAGACTTCACACTAAGTTTGTCGTCTTTATGATTTATTTTATTATTTTCTGGAGTGCTTCTCAGTCTTACAAGGTCGTTTTTTATGATATTTTGATTTTGACTGGACCAAAAAGTTATCTTTTGTAAGATGAAAATATTGTAATTCTGAAAATTGTAATTATGAAAGATTTGTAATTTTGTGGTCAATATAAATCTATCTATCAAGGGCCAAGGATAAGGGACAATAAATTAAATTCCTTTTTGTATATATTCATCTATTTTCCAAAGTTGAAATTTCAGTATCACTGTTGTCATGGTTTCACGTAACGCGGGAACGATGGACAGGTCAACAATTATTAAAATAATTTAGTAAGAGATGTCTGTTACGTGAACAAGGTCAGACAGAGGTATGGAATGTTAATGAACACTCCCCCGCCCCCCCACCAAAAAATTTGAGAATGGAGTAAGAAATAAAAAAATAAATAGAAGGTAATTCTCTAGTAATAGATAAGGACGTCTTAAGGGATAAAAATCGTTGTTTATATAATAAAATGTTTATTTTTCTCTGTGGCACAAATAATAATAATAATAATAATAATAATAATAATAATAATAATTATTATTATTATTATTATTATTATTAATTATTATTATTATTATTATAATGGAATAAAAATCACAATTATATAGTAAATATATTACTATGTAAAAATATTTTACATAGTAATATATTTACTATATACAATAATCATGGAGTTTTTATTTTACATTGTTTTCACGAAATTGTGAATCTATTATTATTTATTATTATTATGTGTGTATTATTATTATTATTATTATTATTATTATTATGTAATTAGTAGTAGTGTAATAGTAGTAGTAGTAGTAGTAGTCCAAATGAAATCAGAAAAGGTGAAAGAAAATCCTTCATTAGAATGCAACTCCTCTGTTCCATGACTTTTATGAAGCAGAAATTTCCGACGTTAATCGTCACAAGAAATAAGAGATTTCCCAGATTGATGACCCGTGTTGTAATCGATTGCAAGGACTGCAGCTCGATCAAATCTTAACTGGACTTGTCATCTTCACGGTCCACTTTGCTGACGGTAGAGGAATGAGGTCAACATCTTCCTTAGCGCACAGATCAGGGAGATAATGACCTGTTAAGAGTCCTGCGCTTTGACCTGTTAAGAGTCCTATGCTTTGACCTGTTAAGAATCTTACGCTTTGACCTGTTAAGAATACTATGCTTTGACCTGTTAAGAATCCTACACTTTGACCTGTTAAGAGTCCTACACTTTGACTTGTTAAGAATACTATGCTTTGACCTATTAAGAATCCTACACTTTGACCTGCTAAGAGTCTTATGCTTTGACCTGCTAAGAGTCCTACGCTTCGACCTGTTAAGAGTCCTACGATTTAACCTATTAAGAGTCTTATGCTTCGACCTGTTAGGAGTCCTATGCTTCGACATGTTAAGAGTCCTACGCTTTGACCTGCAAAGAGTCCTACGCTTCGACCTGTTAGGTGTCCTATGCTTTGACCTGATATGAATCAACGCTTTGACATGTTGAGAGTCCTATGCCTTGACTGGTTAAGAGTCTTACGCTTTTGACCTGTTAAGAATCCTATGCTGTCACGTGTAAAGAGTCCTACGCTTTGACTTCTTAAGAGTCCTACACTTTGACGTGTTAGGAGTCCTACACTTTGACCACTTAAGAGTCCTATGCCTTGACCTGTATTTAAGAGACCTTCACATTAGAACTGACGCGACCTAGTTTATCGTGAACCAACCTAAATATGCCCGGACGTGACCTGATTTCAGCCTGAACCGAAGTGTTTCTAACCTTATTGGGCATTCATTCATAATGTCTTAACCGTAAATAATGCATATTTAAGTCACGTTATATTGATCTGATAATACCAGCGTTGACCTGATTTAAACGGTTAGTATTTGACCTAACACTCATGGTCGCACGAAGATTTGCCTCAAATACATATCTGAATTTTAAACCGCACTACGAGTATTCTCGGTTCCAATCGTAAGTGTTCTCTCTCTCTCTCTCTCTCTCTCTCTCTCTCTCTCTCTCTCTCTCTCTCTCTCTCTCTCACACACACACACACACACACATTCTTTTTTCATCTTTGTGTTTGTTCTGCCAGGCCTATATTCTACTCGTTTGGTAACCTTAAATAATGTATAATTTGGCTCACGTTAAATTAATCTAGTACCAGAGTTGACCTGACTTAAAGAATAAGCATTTGACCTAACACTCATTTTCGCACGAAGATTGACTGACCTCAAATACAGACCAGAATATTACACCGGACTATGGGCATGGTCGGTTCCAATCGCAAGTTTATTCGTAAAACTATCTACGTAGTCTCCTGCTCAAATGAGCAGATGCCAAGGATGTTATGGGCATCTTCGTGTATTTTATTGGAATTTTAAAGGCTCGAGAAACGCTCTGGGCACCGTCATTCTTTTTCCGCCGGCTGACGTCGAAACTATTAATTAAGACTAGTTGTTCTCAATTTATGGTACGTTTGCAGATTTATTGCCCGCTGGGAAGAAGGCCCTCCGTGAACAAGGGGTCTTGTGTTTTTCCTATTTTTTGGGAATTCGTTAATCCATTTGTGTGTGGATGTATATGTATATATATATACATATATATATATATATATATATATATATATATATATATATATATATATATATATATATATATATATATATATATATATATATATATATATATATATATATATATATATATATATATATATATATATATATATATATATATACAATATATATATATATATATATATACAATTATATATATATATATATATATATATATATATATACATATATATGTATATATAAATATATATATATATATTAATGGTATTTTGTATATATAAATATTATCTCTTAATCGTTTTTAACTCTATCTCTCTCTCTCTCTCTCTCTCTCTCTCTCTCTCACAGAAACACACACATACACTCTTTCAATTTTTGTCTTTATTCTGCCATGCCGATATCTCCCTAACATATTAAATATTTTGCTACATATTAAACCAATTTATTATCTCTGTCTGTCATTTCTAACTGTGTCATACCCATTATAGCTTTTCGTTCCTTCTTCAACTCTCTCTCTCTCTCTCTCTCTCTCTCTCTCTCTCTCTCTCTCTCTCTCTCTCTGATAATTGTTTTGTGTCCAAGTGGCAGTGGCGGAAATCCGTGGTTGAGATACCCCGGGTGGCGGGGTAGACTGACCGGGTAGGGCTTTCAGGCAGCTTAGGGGTTGGCTTCTAACGTCCAATATTTCGCCCGGAGGATCAAGCCCTCTCAGTTCATGTCCACAGCCGCTTCCCTTCGTTTCTTTTTTATTCCCACCTTCATTTAATTCGCACGCGCACGCTCGCTCTCTTGCCCTTAATGTTACCCTCTTGAAGATGTATTGATTGATTAATTGGTTTCTGTGAGTAAAACTTTTTTCGTGTGGTAAGATAAAGAACTAAATTGGAAGAGACAAGTGATGATAATTACGTCTCATATTTTCATGTAAATATTATCAGTTATTCCACTGATCCATTCCTTTTGGACTTTTCCTCATCTAGACATGCCTTACACATCCTGGCAAGGCACTAGGCAACATTTATCACTGCTCGATGGAGGTGGGTTGTAGGCAAGAAGTATTTTACTTATTTTTCCAATGTGTACACATTACACTTTAATGACCTAAAAAATTTGGTATTTAAAAGTGTGACTAAGGTATGAAGAATCACTTCATTATGTAGGCTGTTGTTTGTTTTTATACAATAAAGTTATCATTTAGCATGCAAATTACATTTGCAAATTGTAAGGCTGTTGCTTGTTCGTGTGCAAGAAAGTTGTTATTTAAACAGAATATCAGGAAAACTGCAAGTATTCCGCTACGAATGGTTTTTGGAGGTCTAAAAAAGACTACAGTTACTGAGACAGTTCTTTTAAGTAATTGGACATGAACTTGATATATTATATATATATATATATATATATATATATATATATATATATATATATATATATATATATATATATATATATAAAATATATAGAAAGAGAGAGAGAGAGAGAGAGATAGAGAGAGAGAGAGAGAGAGAGAAGAGAGAGAGAGAGAATTAGTTTATAGAAGGGTCACATTTGAAGTTACTCTAATTGTTAAGCAAAAGAATTACAAGGAAAATGTGTCTTTGAGGAATCGGTACATGAGCAAATAATCATGTTGGTTAATACGACAAGTCAGTAGTTTAAAAGTGTCATATGGAAATAGATAAGAACATTATTAAGTGAAAGATTGTACGAATAACAACAGTATACAAGGTACTGATTCCTCATAGGAACATTCTTCTTGTAATGCTTATGCTTATTGTTATTGGCAGTAACAAATGTAATTCTTTTGTAAGCCGGATTCTCTCTCTCTCTCTCTCTCTCTCTCTCTCTCTCTCTCTCTCTCTCTCTCTCTCCTCACACACACAGGCCATATATAAAAAATATGATTTGTTTCAGCAACGGTAGTGACAGACCTGTAGTTCTCGTGCCGGAAAAATTAGTTCAATTTAGATTAAGAGGATAAAAGAATTTTTGCAATACATTAAACTATTGATTGATTAAGCGTTTGGAAAACTTTTTCGGATTGTAATAAAGTTGCATCTTTATTAAAACGTTTTCTCCTGTTTTTGATTATGATTGCAAATAGACAGTAATATTCCACTGAGCCACTTTCAAGTTTCGCGTTTCTTTTAAAGTACATACGTTTACGGCAAAGCAGGCTATAACTGCTCGATGGGCAGGGTTGTAGGCAAAGTATTTGATTCAGTTGCATCTATTATTTCTTTGGTAGTTTAAAAAACTGAAGATAAATAAAGTTTCTCCTTGTTAGTTTGCTTAAAAAGTACATTTAGCGATTCACT
Organism: Macrobrachium rosenbergii; assembly: GCF_040412425.1. Lineage (NCBI taxonomy): Eukaryota > Metazoa > Arthropoda > Malacostraca > Decapoda > Palaemonidae > Macrobrachium > Macrobrachium rosenbergii. Next base: position 30,283,884 of record NC_089793.1, on the reverse strand, counting down.
GGATAAACACCATTGTTATGCAATGATCAAAGGTATCTATGTCGCATGGCTGGAATGTTGTTTTGGAAGTCTAAACAAGACTCGGTAGATATGATTAGTTCTTTATAAAAAATTCGACACGTAGACTTGAATATTGCAATATAATATGTCCATCTTTGGTTACAAAAATGTTGTTCGTCATTAGTGAATAGAAGAGAGGACCTTTTGATATTACAATTCTTAAATTTATAAGTCTTGAAAGAAAAAAAATTCCAATAGAAACTATGTTACTGCCCAAAATATCTTTGTAAAAAAAGTCAAGCAGAAAATGTGTAGATTAATTTTTATGAGCAAATAATCATCTCAAGTCAGGACATTAATCCACCAGACTCAACTAATCGTCTATCTGCGCTACCAACTCATCTCTACTACTGATTCCTCATGTAAATGCTTCAGGCATGTTTTTGGAAGTGTAAAGTGTGTTTTGTTTTGAAGCACTCACTAAAGTAATATTATTATGGGGGAACTCTCTCTCTCTCTCAATACTAAAACCATTTGTTTCAGCAACGGTAGTGACAGACCTGTAGTTCAGTGCTATTTCAATTTAGATTAAGATACTTATCAATTTCACAATAAATGGAAAGGATGGTACTTGCATCTTTGTGTAAAACGTTTTTCTCCCGTGAGAGAGAGAAGTTGGCGTTTCTTTTAGGGTGTTTACGAAAGCAGGCTGCTTGTGATTCAGTTGCATCTATTATTTCTTCCCAGTTTACCAAACTGAAGATAAACTGTTTCTCCTTGTTAGGCTCAAGTACCGATATCACTGGATAAACACCATTGTTATACACAAAGGTATGTGTCGCATGGCTGGAGGTTGTTTGGGAAGTACAAACATACTCGGTAGATATGCAGCCTTTATATGGAAATTCAGAGATGAAATCTGTGTCCATCTTTTGGTTAAAAATGTTTTTCGTGAGTGAATCTAGCGAGTTTTGATACTACAATTTTGGTAAGAAAAAAAAAAACTATGTTAGCTGCCCAATTCTTTGTAAAAAAAGTCAGCGCAGGAAAATTTTTATAGTTTCTCTCTCTCTCTCTCTCTCTCTCTCTCTCTCTCTCTCTCTCTCTCTCTCTCTCTCTCTCTCTCTCTCCAAATGCTTCAGGCATGTTTCGTTTTAAGTGTAAAGTGTGTTTTTGTTTTGAAGCACAACTAAAGTAATATTATTATGGGGGAGCTACAATACTAATGCAGCGAATGACAAGGACAGTCATTTCACATTAAGAAAAAATACTTATCAATTTCACAATAAAAAAATACTTATTTCTGTGTGTGCGAGAGTTGCTTGACCTTTACTTCTTCTTTCTTCTTCTTCTTCTTCTAGAGAGAGAGAGAGAGAGCGCATAGCATCATAGACCTTTAAGCTTCATTTACTCTTCGTGACTCAAGTACTTTGGTTATTTGGCAGTCAGAAAGGCCTTAGGTTGGTTAGGGGCTGAATTAAGAAGTCGAATGAGTCAAAAAGCTGCTTTCGCTCGAGCAGGGAGAGAGCCTGGCTTGCTTCTGTCTGCCCTGTGTGGTCTTAATTTAGAGAGCGTTGCTTGTCACTTCAATGTCTTGAGCCCATTAACAGGTGCTAAGTCCGTGCTCAGTATGCTAGCTTAGTAAAAATAGCATTCATAATAGCGGTGGAGCATCTTGCTTCGTGGTGGTTTGTAGAGGGGCTATATCATTATGCTGGCATATATATATATATATATATATATATATATATATATATATATATATATATGTATGTATATATATATATATATATAAATATGCAAGTAATATATCAATGTATATGTGTGTATATACTATATATATATATATATATATATATATATATATATATATATATATATATATATATATATATATATATATATATATATATATATATATATATATATATATAATATATATATATATATATATATATATATATATATATATATATATATATACATATATTATATATAATCACAGCCATTAAGCCACAAATACCTCGTAATATCGAATTCACTTTACTTTGAGAATAACTTACACCGAATGTTTGTGCATTTTCGTTTAAATTCTCTCTCTCTCTCTCTCTCTCTCTCTCTCTCTCTCTCTCTCTCTCTCTCTCTCTCTCTCTCTCTCTCTTCTTTTCGCAAGGTTACTGGATGTTAAATTCCCATGGTGTATGACGTATGTTTGTAAACTTTCGTCTTGCACGTGTTTATAACCACATTGTTTTGCAGAGTCTGCTGTATTCCATTGTATTTTGTAAACATATAAGGAATAACGCATGTTGTTTAGAAAATGTTTTTATGCCTTCTCTCTTTTAGTTCAGGCGTGTCAAATGAGAGTCGTTTTCTTTGCAGATATGAGCGTGTGGTATATACTCCGAAGCATATTCTTTGTTTCCTTTCTTCTGTGTCTCATCTTGAGAAGTTGAGACATGCACACACACATATATATGTATATGATTATGCCTATATATGATTTTACCTGCATTGTAATAACTGTAATTAATATAGAAATTGCACCATCCGTAATTTTATCCACAAATAATCGTAATTAAATAGGTTGAGGCTTTAAACTCATTCTTCTGACTGTCGTGAATTTCACTTTGGAAGGAGAAAGTCTCCGTTTGTGGAAGGAGAAAGTCTTCGTTTGTTTCCTTTCGGATTTCAAGACCTTCAGTGGAAAACATATCCAAAAACATGAGGAAACTGAAAACTTAAAATCAGGGAACAGAGAAGTTTTGTGCTTTGTTGTGGTCATTACGTTGCAAAGAATAGGTGAATTAGAGCAGCAGATGTGATTTGCGTACACATATATGCGCAAGTAACGAATAGTGTAGATGAATTTATGTATATGCGCCAGTACAAATTCTTAGGAGTAGGAAAATGAAATTGGATAAATTTGAGGTAACTTTGGAGTTTAATTCTTAAAGGAAAGAGACAGTGAATAGAACAGGACAGTTTCGTACGAGTATAAAAAATGGAAATTCGTCCATTAAGTAACTTAACAATTTTGAACCTAGAAAATAATGACTGGACAATTTCGTATAAGTATAAAAAATGGAAATTCATCTTTTAAGTAACTTTGCAATTTAAATATTAAAAGACGACGAATTGAACAGGACCATTTCGTGCGAGTATAAAAAATTGAAATTCATCCATTAAGTAACTTTACAATATGCACTTAAAAAAAAGGAATAAAGCAGGCAGTGAATAGAATAGAATACCATACGGGTATAAAAAATGGAAATTCGTTCTCTAAGACCTTAAGAAAAAAAAGAAAGACAATGGATAGAAAAAGACAATTTCTGCAAGTATGATAAATGGAAATTCATCCATTAAGTAACTTTATAATATGAACTTAAAAAAGACAATGAATAAAGAGGACAATTTCATATAATAATGGAAATTCATTCTCTAAATAACTTTAGAATTTGAACTTAAAAAAAAGACTATGGATAGAAGAGGACAATTTCGTACGAATATTGAAAGAAATTCATCCTTTAAGTAACTGTGGAGTTTGGACCTTAAAAAAAGACAATGAATGCAACAGGACGATTTCATGCGATTTTCAAAAATGGAAATTCATTCTGCAAGTAATGCAAGTAACCTAAAAAAAAAATTTAGTACCAGTATAAACAAGTAAAAAATGAGCCGTAGTTTCTTCGGCGCAATCAAGTTTTCTGTACAGCCGCTACAGCGTATAATCAAGGCCACCGAAAATAGATTTATCTTTCGGTGGTCTCGGTATCATGAGCCGCGGCCCATGAAACTTTAACTACGGTCCGGTGATGGCCTATCCTATATCGTTGTCAGAAGCACGATTATGTCTAACTTTAACCTTGAATGAAATAAAAACTACTGAGGCTATAGGGCTGCAATTTGCTATGTTTGATGATCAACATATCAATTTGCAGCTCTCTAGCCTCAGTATTTAAGATCTGAGGGCGGACAGAATAAAGTGCGGACGGACAGATAAAGCTGGCACAGTAGTTTATTTTTACAGAAAATTAAAAATGGAAATTCATTCTCAAAGTAACTTTACAGTCTGAACTTTAAAAAAAAGTAAGACAATGAATTGAACAGAACAAAGCCTCCTCAGGTAGTTTACACCAGCTAGCAGATAAGAAAAGTAATTGAGTCGAAGCAATGTGGTAGTATCAGCTTCTGGTTGGGTGGCCCGGTCTCTCGCGGTATGTCCTTCGCAATTTGGGTTTTCGCGAGGGGTAATTTCTTCGCTCCCCCTCTTTTGTCGTGGCCGTCCGTCCATCGTCGTTCTCTCTCTCTCTCTCTCTCTCTCTCTCTCTCTCTCTCTCTCTCTCTCTCTCTCTCCGACGGAATAGCTTTATCGGCGACGGACCTGACCATTAAACGAGTTTCATTGTCGTGCCGGAGTGCGGACGTCCAGACGGTAATGAGACAGGGATTAATCGGTGGGATGTTTTTGAAGAGGATTGAGGTGGCATTTTCAGTGTTTTTTTTTTTTTTTTTTTAGAAAATCTTAAATAAAATCTAGCGCGAAATGTGAACAGAATTCGGGCTTTAAAAAAATTAACAGAATTCTGGATTTTTCCAACAACAGAAGAGGTTATATATTGAGTTTTTTTATTAAAAAAATGTAATAGGAAATTTAGATAAAATTTGAATCTTAGGAAATGTCGACGGGATTTGGGCTTGAAAAATGAACAGCGTTTGAAGAGGAATTGAGGTTGTGTTTTGAGATAAAAAAAAAAAGGTTTAAATAAGATTTGGTACGAAATTTAGATAAAATTTGATTTTTGGGAAATGTGAACGGAATTCAGGCTACAAAATCAACAGAATTCTGGATTTTTCTTACAACAGAGGAGAAATTTAGGTGGCATTGTGAGTTTTTTTTAGAAAATTTGTAATGAAATTAGGTACACAATTTAGATAAAATTTGATTTTTTGGAAATGTCAGCGGAATTCGGGCTTAAAAAATTAATAGAATTTTGGATCTTTCTTATAATAGAAGAAAAATTGAGGTGGTTTTTCAGTTTTTAAAAGTTGTTTTTAGAAAACTTAAAATTTAGTACGAAATTTGGATAAAATTTAATTTTTATGAAACGTCAACGGAATTCGGGATTTAAAAATTAGCAAAATTCTAACATTTTCTTACAACAGAAGAGAAATTGAGGTGGCATTTTGATTTTTTTTAAACAAAATTTAAATAAACTTCAGTATCATACTAGATTTAGATAAAATTTGATTTTTAGGAAATGTCAACGGAATTCGGGCTTAAGAAATTAACAGATTTCTTGATTTTGCTTACAATATAAAAGAAAGTTAGGTAGTATTTTGGTATTTTTTTTAACTTAAATAGAATTTGGTACGAAATTTAGATATAAAATTTTATTTTTAGGAAATGTGAACAGAATTTTGTTTTAAAAATTGACAGAATCCTGAATTCTTCTGACAACAGAATTAGTGATTGAAGAGAAAATTATTCCAAATTGTAAAGTGTCAATAAGTGGAAGTTTTAACCTGATCCGTAATATGTTGCCTTGAGAAGACTCACGCTTATTTTCTTCTGGCTAACGATAAACAGGAGTAACCGCGTTAAGATTCACGATAAAGCAAAATTTTCCCGACGGCTAATTCGCTCCATTGAACTTGCTTGTACAAGATCCGGGGAAAAATGTTAATTGCTTTGGTATCTCCAGTTAATTCACTTTCTTTTATATTTACTCCGTTTCGTGGGAGAGATTTAAGAATGAATATAGAGAAAGTAGGGAAAATGAGATAAACCGACCAAGAAATAAAAGAAACCGATATAATTTATTAATTTATCTCTTTTTCTAATAACGTATCTCCTCTTTTTGTATTTTCCATTACCTTCTGTCACTTCTTTCGAGTGTTGCACCATATTCTTTAGAAGCTCCAATTTCAAGTCAGTGGCCCCTGTGAGCTTGTTCCATATGAATAGGGTCCATCTCCCGAATGATAATAACAATAATAATATAATTTAAAACAAATATTTGTAAATAGATACTGTACTTGTAAATCTGTATTTGAATGTCTGCGCTCGCAGGCGAATACTTTTATCATATGTTTTCACTTTTTGTTTACAAATCTCTATCTGTGAATGTCGTCATAGATAATCCGACCGGCTAATAAAGTTTCGTATTTTTATTAGCTGTGTCATTCAGATGTTGCGGAGTGTATCTTTCTTCTCGAATGCCTTATTCATTGTACTTGTCTCTGTTTTTTGTGTTGCCGCATAATCTAATCCGTATAGTGTGTATGGTGTAATGTATATATATATATATATATATATATATATATATATATATATATATATATATATATATATATATATATGGATGTTTAGTTTGCATTCTCTCTCTCTCTCTCTCTCTCTCTCTCTCTCTCTCTCTCTCTCTCTCTCTCTCTCTCTCTCTCTCTATATATATATATATATATATATATATATATATATATATATATATATATATATATATATATTATATATATATACACATTATATAATATATATATATATATATGTACAGTATACACACACATATACACACACACACACACACATATATATATATATATATATATATATATATATATATATATATATATATATATATAAATAATCAAGTGTGCGTGTTGGAATGAGTTTGTATATCTGAGCAACTTGTAAATCCGTTCCTCACTCTCTCTCTCTCTCTCTCTCTCTCTCTCTCTCTCTCTCTCTCTCTCTCTCTCTCTCTCTCTCTCACTCAGAGAGAGAGAGAGAGAGAGGGAGAGACAATTAGCCGCATTCTATCTCACACCCGATAACAGGGATGCCGATGTGTCACTTGTTTATCTGCGGCGCAGCATCTAAAGCAAACATCTTCCACGCGCATTTTGAACTTAAGCCTTCAATTCTAAGTTACGAGGCTCATATCCGAAGAAAAATGTTGTTTACCTCTTATTGCAATGTTTATTAGGAGGCCCGTCATTTGAACTCCCTTCCCGGAGATCACGGCGGAGGATACAAAGGGGAGACTACAAAGTTCGACATGAATAATAAAAGTAAATGGAAAACGTGAAGAAGTATTGTGTTACCCCGGTTGGTTTCTTCGTTCGTGCCTCATTGCTGGTGCTTTTTCAGTGCTGTGATGTTATCACACTCACACACACGCACACACACATACACATATATGTATACACATGTACGTAATATATATATATTATATATATATACATACATATATATAAATATATATATACATATAAATAATATATTATGTTTTAGTATATACATCTGAATATTAAATATGTATATAAATATATAAGAGTTATCTTCTGCAGCTAATTGTTTTTATTTTAATGAACGCGCTCGCGCTCTGCCTCTCCTCCTCAACATTGTTTGGCAGTTGTGTTAGGATATCGTTGTTTTCTTGACCTGTATTTAACGCATTCATTATGTCGAAGTGTTCAGGTGATGTGTGTTGGCCCGGGGGCAGAGCGACAAAGTGTTCTCGCTGTTTGTTGGGTTGTTCGAGCCACCGATGTTTTCAAAACAAGTGCCGGCACCAACTACACTGTATAGCACTTTTTTTCTGGTCCCCCCCCATCTCTCTCTCTCTTTCTTCTCTCTCTGTCTCTCTCTCCCTCCCTCTCTCTCTCTCTCTCAGGGTCGCTGTTGGCCTTGATGGAAATGTGCGGTTAGAGAAGGAATATCAAAATCGTTATTGTTTCGTTTTGCGTTAAATGTACGAGTTTAGGGGAAATGGTCTCTGTTCGTTTGATAGAAATTTATTATCGTCTCTCTCTCTCTCAGTTTGAGTTTTGGTGTTACATATGGTTACTTTTTTGTAGATGAAATTTAATTTCATTTTTTTATGGCAGTATTCTTATGCATACGTGAAGGATTACGGAAATAGTTCACAAAATGTTATGGAATTTTGATAAAAACAATTTTGTTAAGACTTAATAATAAATAACTGGAAAGTGATAAATCCTTCCCAATTTAATGTTATTTCCCCAAACCCTTTAACAGGTTTCGGCCCACTCAGGATAGAGAGAGAGAGAGAGAGAGAGAGAGAGAGAGAGAGAGAGAGAGAGAGAGAAATAAACAGTAAAAAGTAAACACACCCTATCGTTGTTTTCGCATAAAAAGCTTCTAATGTTACAATTTTTGCAAAATAAATATAGCTGGTTACCATTAGTACTTTGATCATCGTCTTCTGCTGTGTTTCTTTCCATTCACCGTTCAGGTAACTTAATTTAAAGGGGACAGCACTGTAGTTTCCTACATTTTCATTCATGTTATTCACGTTTGAAAATCGTTGTTGCGTATGTATTTCCATGTAGTGAAAATTTATTCCTTGATGGGTGTACTTTTTACTCTTGTATAAGGTTATCAGAAAGTCACATCCGTGCATTCGTTTAATTAGGACTGCCATTTGTGGCTTTTAACTCTTTTTCTTGATTGGTAATTTTCAACGAGGTATTTTAATTGCCGAGTTACATTCACTGAAATAAAGATGTCAACGGACCGTAATAATTTATGAACATCTAATGATCGTAGTCTTTTTTTTATGAAGGAAATGGGAATAACATTCTTGTTTGAACTTTTTTATGAAGGAAGTGGGAAAAACATTCTTGTTTGAACTTTTTTATGAAGGAAGTGGGAATAACATTCTTGTTTGAACTTTTTTATGAAGGAAGTGGGAATAACATTCTTGTTTGAACTTTTTTTATGAAGGAAGTGGAATAACATTCTTGTTTGAACTTTTTTATGAAGGAAGTGGGAATAACATTCTTGTTTGAACTTTATTATGAAGGAAGTGGGAATAACATTCTTGTTTGAACAGGGATTTACTGACTTTTGTTTCTTCCCTCTCCTTCCATGTCAGCTCAGGATTTTTGGCATGAAATCGAAATGCGTGCATCTTGCTGATCGTCATTCTTTTTGCGTGCACTTCTGAATATCAGTAGTGGTTGATGTTGAGGAACATTATACGAATGTTTTGTGTGTTTTTCTTTCTTTAAATCTGTATACTTTTCCATTTTAATGTTGAAAATGTTCAGTCTAGACTGTATTAAAAAATCATAATACCCTGATTTTCAATATTAAAGATACTTAACAAGTTTCTGTAGAATCACGTGACGACATGACTTTATATTTCCATCTTTCGAAATATTTTTTAGCCCCCCTTTTTTTAATAATTTATCTGCTGTACGCGACTATTAATGTTGTTTTTTAAGCGATACTCCCAAAAAAATGGTGGACTTTAAGCTCCAGTTTTTTTAATATGCCATCTGCTGTAGGCGACTATCAATGTTGTTTTTAATCAACACCAAAAAATATATATTTGAGTCAGCATTGAGTCGCATTTAAAACCCCTCAGAACGTAAATAAACTCCCCGAACCCGGAACCAATTGTTTTTTAGCCTCGCAATGAGGACACTGTTTGATTTCCTTTGTGTAAGCGTACTATGTAAGGCAAATTTCTATATGCTGACTATCTGTTTTGAAGAAAACAGATATGCTGAAATTTTCATAACCTTCCTAGTGCAAGTATTGTATTTGCTTACTATCTTCATTGCATCTTATTATTCTGATGATAGCAGTGCAAGTGATAGAAGCTATTTTTTCATACTGTCGTCATTGTAAGTCAGTCATACTGACTTATTTGTTATTGCATTTAGAAAAATTTTTGTCATTGTAACAGTTCAGTTATACTGCTCTTACATTATTATCAATCATATTAACTTTGTTTGTTCGCGACTTTCGTAGATTACAACAAAATCATTGGGTTCTTTAACATGCAAGAATTCATGTCAATAACGAAATCATTAGCAAGCAAAAAACTGTGTGAAGAGTTTTAAGCAAATATTAGCAAGCAATATCCTTGTGAAGAATTAAAGGAAGTATGAGCTAGCAAGGTCCTTGTGAAGAATTTATTTAAGCAAACACTAGCAAGCAAAATCCTTGTGGAGAATTTACTGAAGTAAGCACTAGCAAGCAAGATCCTTGTGAAGAATTTATTTAAGTAAACACTAGCAAGCAAGATCCTTGTGAAGAATTTATTTAAGTAAACACTAGCAAGCAAAATCCTTGTGGAGAATTTACTGAAGTAAGCACTAGCAAGCAAGATCCTTGTGAAGAATTTATTTAAGTAAACACTAGCAAGCAAAATCATTGTGGAGAATTTATTGAAGTAAACACTTGCAAGCAAGATCCTTGTGAAGAATTTATTTAAGTAAACACTAGCAAGCAAAATCCATGTGGATAATTTATTGAAGTAAGCACTAGCAAGCAAGATCCTTGTGAAGAATTTATTTAAGTAAACACTAGCAAGTAAAATCCTTCTGGAGAATTTACTGAAGTAAACAGTAGCAAGCAAGATCCTTGTGAAGAATTTAAGTGAACACTAGCAAGCTAGATCGTTGAGAAGAATTTATTTAAGTAAACACTAGCAAGGAAGATCCTTGTGAAGAATTTATTTAAGTAAGCACTAGCAAGCAAGATCCTTGTGAAGAAATTATTTAAGTAACCACCAGCAAGCAAGATCCTAGTGAAGAATTTATTTAAGTATACACTGGCAAGATCCTTGTGAAGAATTTAAGTAAACACTAGCAAGTAAGGTCCTTGTGAAGAATTTATTTAAGTAAACACTAGCAAGCAAGATCCTTTTGAAGAATTAAGAAAATGTGAGCAAGCAACGACCCATGTGAAGAACTGGAGAAATATTAGACAGCAAAAACACGTGTGAAGAGTTTAAAGGAAATTTTAGCTAGCAAGAACCCTTGAGAAGAATTTAAGAAATTACTAGGAACAATTTAATTAATCATTAGGAAGATAGAACCCATGTGAAGAATTTGAATAGATATCAGCATGCAAGAACATAGTAGAAAAATGTTGAGGAAACGAGCAACCAGGAAGCCAAATGTCGTTATGGAAAATGTCTGAAATGAATCAGAACAAAACGAGTTATATGAAAGGGATTATTATGTTACTTATGGCCTGTAAATATATCTATTGTGTCTTCCTACCAGTTTATCGAAATTATGAGAAACAAAGGAAAATGTAGTCTAATGATTTAGGGACCAGCTGGTTAATATTAATTGTAATCTATAGAGTTGACATCAGTTATAAAATGATCATAACTTTGTTGACATTGTGTAATGTATAATAGATGAAATAGAAAAGGAAAATATGTAAAGGAAATTTCCGTAAGTTTAAGTATAGTAAATGACCCAGTAGAATGAATGAATAGCAGATGAAATATAAAAGAATAATATGAATAGGAAATTTACGTGAGTTTGAGTACAGTAAATGACCCATTAGAATGAATGAATAATAGATGAAATATAAAAGAAAAATATGAATAGGAAATTTACGTAAGTTTGAATACAGTAAATGACCCATTAGAATTATTTATTGGATGCTCTTTCGCCGGTAGATAAACAATAAAATGTCAGATTCAGTTTAGTAGCTGCATCGCCAAAATCCTCCTCTTTGCGTGATGCCAATGTGTGGCGCCGGCGCCAGAATTACCTTGCCTCTAACATACACTACCCCCTCCCCCTCCCTCCTAGCGCCCCCACCTAACCCCCGGGAGGGGGGACCATACCGTCTCCCCTCTTCCAACTCTGGTGGTGGTCGGAAACAGTATCGTCATACCATCTCTATACCGCCTCGCTTCCTTTGTTACTCATAGGTGAGATTGTGTTACTTTTTATATTGGTTGTTTTTCAGTCCTTTATCATTTTATTATTATTATTATTATTATTATTATTATTATTATTATTATTATTATTATTATTATTATTATTATTATTAGCAGCAGCAGCAGCAGTAGCATATTTCAAGCAGCATCACTTCCTTTGTTACTTGTAGGTGATATTGCGTTACTTTATATTGGCTGTTTTTAATTCAGTTCTCTTATTATTATTATTATTATTATTATTATTACAGCAGCAACCTCACTTCCTTTGCTACTTATAGGCGAGATTGTCTTACTGCATCTTGGTTGTTTTTAATTCACTTCTGTTATTATTATTATTATTATTATTATTATTATTATTATTATTATTATTATTATTAGCAGCAGCAGCAGCAGCAGTAGCATATTTCAAGCCTGAAAGCAAAATGCCGCGATAATTATTATTATCACTATTAACACCTCTTTGTTTCAAGACTGAAAGCGCAATATCCTAATGACAACAATTTTTGTTATAACAATTGTTTGCATATACATTTAAATATCTAATGTTTCTCCTATTTTTATGAACCATTCAGTCGCTACAATTAAGTGATTTTTCCTGTTATTCTCCACTCAGGTAGTTTTCCTGTCATTTATTTGAAATTTCCCTATTTTTCCCCCATTACTAAACTGAATACATAATTTGAACAACATATCGTTTATGTGGTCATTGTTGCAAGACATTCAAGAAACATTCAGGAGTGTCAGAATAGAATATTGCATTATTGGTCTTTAATTTGTTATTGCTCATCATGCAACGTTGTCTTGTTTTTGTTAACACGAGGAGGATAAATAGTTTTATTTTTTTCGGTATACATGTGGATTTCATTAAAGCAAGTGCTTGCATTTTAAGGTTACTCAAGCTGTTTGAGTTCGTTAAAAAATCTGATTTTTATCTTTCCATAGGTTTTTATTTTTTTATAAGTTCAAAATGTATATATCTAAAGCAAATAAGTTCTTGTATTACAGTAAATAGATGGAAATAAGTTATCAGATAATGTGTATATATATACATACTGTATATATTATATATAAATTATATATATATATATATATATATATATATATATATATATATATATATATATATATATATATATAACTGTAAGATATCTGTTGTTATAACAGAATCCCATCTAATAAAGGTTGCCTATAAAAACAGAAAAGTGGGTAGGTTTTCTAGCATTAAATTTCAAACTACTGTTTCCTTCAATAGCTTATTTTTCTTGTGTGTATGTATATATATATATATATATATATATATATATATATATATATATGTGTGTGTGTGTGTGTGTGTAGCCTATGTGTATATATATATATATATATATATATATATATATATATATATATATATGTATATGTATATAACTATATATATATAAATAGATAGATGGATAGATAGATAGATAAAAGGAGAGAGAGAGAGAGAGAGAGAGAGAAAAAACAAAGCAAAGTTCTCTTGCATTGCAGATCATCATGAATTTGCCGGGGGATTTCTTCTGGAAGACATTAAGGATTCCGAGGCGAAAGGGACACGGCGAGGGATCTCTGCCGGCATCATCCTCTATGCCGAAGGATTCTTGATTGGAATCAAATGACTCCCTGGAATCCTTCGCCTCTATTTCGCTAAAGAAAGTAAACACCACTTCTCCCGGGCGAGGATTCCGCTACTCTGCTGCGATTTCATAAATCCCTTTTCGCATCGAGATTATAAGAGGGCGAAACCTCCCGGGATCAAGCTTCAGGCTTCATTAATCCACCGATTAATCCCCCGCGTATTAGTCCTGAGGCTCTTTTGGTCCCCGGGGCATTTCCTCTGAGATGAACAAAGTCCGTCGCTTAATGCAACACATTTCAGGGTCGCTGGTAATTAGCCTTTCTGATTGACACGGTGACTTTTGCGCGGGGAGGAGAAGCGGTGGTGGGGGAAGGGAGGGGAGGGGAGTGTTCTTGGATGTTGGGGGCGGGGGGGGGGGGCGAGCGCTTCTCAGTGGGCAATCATTTTTTCGGTCACTGACTGGTTACGTATATGTATCCTGTTGATATGTTTATCTGTACTTTGAGAATACTTAAATTTATGTCTGCATATAAGTAGTTTGCATTTTAAGTTATGTAATGTAATATTTTGTTTTATTTTTTTATACAAAAATGTGATCAGTATATCTAAATGTTTCCTCATCTATACCGTGGAACTTCCGATGTCGAATTTATGTACAAAATCAATCAATCAGCCAACTATTTGTGAATCACAGATATTTAGAATTAACTCTTCCATGTTGTAATGTTTTCCTTCATTTAAAAAAATATATGTATATATATATATATATATATATATATATATATATATATATATATATATATATATATATATATATATATATTGCCTGCAATAATGAAATGGCAATGATTGAAGAAGTTAAAATGATATTTAATGTCCACTGTTTAATAATTTAGTTTTAAATCGTAACACAAAACAGTGTCAGTTTAAAACCCACTGTCAAAGAATATTTAAATTGGATTGCAGCAAACTTTGATTTCCTTTTATTTAATATTCTTTTTTTTTTTCTTACAGACGGTGGACTTCGGCGCGATAAGGTAAGTGTCTTAACCATTGTGCAGAAATAGAATGTCACTAATTGTACTTTGTGCTTTCGGTAAGTTTACGTAACGTAATGATATTTCTGTTTGTTCAATACCCCTTGGAGGAATTTTTGTATCTAATGGCATTTTCAGAATTTAAGTAATTAATGGTATTTATGTGCTTAAAACAAATGTGGGCAATTTGACAATATTTAGAAAACAATATAGGAATTCAAGACAGACATTTTCCTGTTCAAGACACTTCCAGTGACATAGCAGTTATAACCGCCTTTTAGTTTTCTGTAAAAGAAAACTATTGTGCCGGCTTTGCCTGTCCGTCCGCACTTTTTTCTGTCCGCCCTCAGATCTTAAAAACTAATGAGGCTAGAGGGCTGCAAAATGGTACGTTGGTCATCCACCCTCCAATCATCAAGCATATCAAATTGCAGCCCTCTAGCCTCAGTAGTTTTTATTTTATTTAAGGTTAAATTTAGCCATAATCGAGCTTGTGGCAACGATATAGCATAGGCCACCACCGGGCCGTGGTTAAAGTTTCATAGGCCGCGGCTCATACAGCATTATACCGAGACCACTGAAGGATTCATCTCGGTGGCCTTGATTAAACGCTGTAGCGGCTGTACAGAAAACTCGATTGCGCCGAAGAAAATTCGGCGCATTTTTTTTACTTGTGTACTCTCGAAGAAACTTCACTAAACCTCATTACCCTTATATTGTCTCATGTGGAAATAATTTGAGAACTGATATTCTTTCGATACTGAAACGCCAAATTCTGAAGTGGGCCTTTCCCGAATTTCTACTGTTTTTGTATGTTGAGTTTCGTTGTTTCATCCCGCTACTTTCCTTGTTGTTGTCTGCATATCACTCAGATGGGAAACTGACCCTCTTGTATCGTACCGTATCCGTATTTGATAACTGGACGGCGTGTTTTGGAAAGTGGGAGGCATTATTTAGAAACTATCTCTTCCTTTTGACATTCATAAGCTGAAAGGTTTGGCAACCTTATAAATAACTATCCTATTAAATCGTTTCTGTCATATTACGAACATACATGTACTTCTTGTATTACGTTCTGGTACACATTTGCATTTATACGCAGCATATAACGATTTTCGATAAACATGGTCACTGTAAACATTCCACCCCTTTTGTTGCCAATTTTCATTATTATAGATAATTTTCCCAACCATAACGATTGTTGAAAGCATAACGTAATAGGAAGCATGATTTTCTATTGCCCCCCCTTTTTTTATTAAGTCATTCATATACAGTGTTTTATGTCTACCCACTTTTATTTTATATAGAAAAATTTTTATGACAAAAGCATATATCATTTGCGTATAGTATTTTCTTTCTTCCAGAGCCGTGGCTTAGTTTTTAGTTTTCTGCAAAAGAAAAATAATGTGCTGGCTTTTTCTGTCCACACTTTTTCTGTCCGCCCTCAGATCTTGAAAACTACTGAGGCTAGAGGGCTGCAAATTGGTATGTTGATCATCCACCCTCCAATCATCAAACATAGCAAATTGCAGTCCTCCAGCCTCAGTAGTTTTCATTTTATTTAAGGTTAAAGTTAGCAATAATCGTGCTTCTGGCAACGCAACAACACAGGCCACCACGGCCGGCTAGAGTTTCATGGGCCGCGGCTCATACAGCATTATACCGAGACCACCGAAAGATAGATCTGTTTTTGGTGGCCTTGATTATAACCTGTAACGGCTGTACAGGAAACTCGATTACGCCGAAGAAACCCTGGCGCATTTTTACTTGTTTTTTATTGCCAATGATTTATTTATTTTACCAATGTTTAGCATTTTCGGCAAAATTCTCCAATGTGCATATATATATCGTAAAGGAGGCACTTGAATTGCTTTTATTACAACTCAGGAAATATTTTAATATATCAACCAAACATAGGTCATGTACAGTACAGTTCGCTTCGTAAATTTCGGCCAACATAACGGAAAGCTAAACAGCTAAACATCTGACAACTCCACGACGTTTTTATTTAATGCTAATTAATGAACATTACTTTGTCGTCACGAGTGTAGATGATAAGCAACTGTGTTCCAGTCATTATCGCCAAAAGCTTAGTATTAGTTAAATACAGGGATATTACCGATTACATTGAGGAATTTCCACAAGCCTCCTCAGTTGGGCCGAAATGCATGAAGCCAAGTGTACAATCTTAAGAACAATATGTTGTTTAATGCAGTTGTTTATATTGGAGACATTAAAGGTCTTTTAACATGGAAATTTTTAATGTTAGTCTTCGTGTCAGACTGTAACTTGGCAGTGTTTAAAAGTAAGTTCCTGTGAGGTGATGGGAAAAATGGAAAATTTCATGAAATATTTCAAAGAAAATGTGTCTTGATATAACTAACATGTAGAAACAGCTTTGGTCGTAGGAAGGGATTGAATCTTGTGGTTCAATTTTCTTCTCGAAAGGCTATTTTATAAATACATCTTTTTTTGTAATGGAAGGAAAAAAAGTGAAGTTTCATAGAAATGGAGAAGATATGTCCGTTACTTAAAAAACAAAAAGTACTGTCCTTTTCGGTTTGCTTATTAGGAAAAATGTTCATGTTTTATAGATATCTCTGTTTAAAAGATGTAAGATCAGGACTAGTGAACGTGCGAGACAAAAAAAAAAAAAGCGAAAAGAAAATATAATAGTAAAATATGAAATGATCACATTACCATGTTGGTACAAATGTGTAAACACATGTCACTTAACAGAAGCGTTCCAGTTTCACCCAGAAAGCAAAACAGGACACATAACATGTGGCTTTCATTTATCCACATTCGGAAGAAATCCGATTCGATGACGTCACTGACAACGTAGGCGCTGCGTCATGCGCTTTACAAGAAAGGCATGCATGCCCTCAAGCACGTGCGTATGAGGGTTCAGAGATGATGAGGCCAGGGCGGGGGGAGTGGGAGGACGGGAGGGGAGAGGGTGAGAGGTGGCCCGAGGAATAGTAAGAGAACCTTTTCGAGTGATTGAGCAATGTTTGAGTTGATCCAAGGCATTCCAATCGCTTGCGGGTTGCTTGGTGTTCTTGTGCGATCGCCTGATCAGGGCGTTGTTTGTGTTTTGTTGCTCTAAGGACGGAGGTACTTATAATAAGGACGGGGCTCGGAATGGATCTTTTCTTTGTAAGGACGAGGTTCCGAATGGAGTTGTTTTTTATAAGGACGAGGTTCGGAATAGATTTTTTGTGTAGGGACGAGGTTCGAAATGGAGGTTGTTTGTTTGTTTTTTTATTTTTTTATTTTAATTTTTTTTTCTTTTTTTTTTTTTAAGGGAAGGATATCTGGCCATACTTATAACAGGGATCTCTAACGTTGCTCTCTGAAATTAGGCGAAAGTTTAAGAGGGAAGTGTCTTGATCGGGCGATTCGTCTGTTTGTGTATTTTGATGGAAATTCTAGTGTGCTTTTCGTTTCATTTTTTAGTTGACTTGATAATTATTAATGGATGGTGTTAGAAGTAATGTTCATTACTTTTTAAAATAAGTATGAGATTGGCAGTTCCAGATATGGCGTAGTGACATATAAAGCGATCTCTCTTATTTTTGCTCTACAAATTTAAAGGTATATTTTTTCAATACATTTTAGCAAATCTTTTCATGCTCTACATCCTTTACCACGAATGGTACGTTATCCGAAAATCTCTCTCTCTCTCTCTCTCTCTCTCTCTCTCTCTCTCTCTCCGTAGTAACATAAAAACGAAATTTTTTTGCTTTACGAAATTAAAGATATATTTTTATTCATTACATTTTAGCAAAGCTTCAATCTTTTCTCAGGTGATGGCAAGGAACGCGCCAATCTCTCTCTCTCTCTCTCTCTCTCTCTCTCTCTCTCTCTCTCTCTCTCTCTCTCTCTCTCTCTCCATTGCATGCGCATTAACGCATCCCCAACCCCATCATCATAGGGAATGGGGATTGAAAGGAACACGACAAGTACTAATCACAATCTCGTTAGCTGTCACGTTGATAAAAAAAAAAAAGGTTATGGAAACGTGAAGAAAAGAAAAAAGGAAACATTTACGTTGGAGTTTTACGTTTCACGCAGAAACGTTTTAAATTTAATGAGGAAAATAACTTTCAATTATTGGGCGTGTAGGTGCAGCCTTTTTGTGTGTAGGGGTGGGAGTGTGGGCAAGGGGCGGAAAGCGTTATTTTGCTTTGCATTTAGATTTTTACTTTATTTTTACTATGCATATATATATATATATATATATATATATATATATATATATATATATATATATATATATATATATATATATATAGTGAGTGTGTCAAATACTAGACGGAATTTCGGTACAGTTTTGTCAATTTGTTTCTTAAACCTTGAGATCAGTAGTCGAATTATAGTCCATAATCAGTCTGTCCTATCCGGTTTTCTCTCTCCCTGAGCTCACGTGTGTAACCCTAAGACGTGACTATTACCGAAACAACGTCAAGTTGCTTGTAGTTGCTTGATAGTTTCCCCGGAGGGGGATAGTGCCGTCAGTGCACCTCACGTGGTGCACTGTAGGCATTATTTTTGGTTCTTTGCAGCGTCCCTTCGGCCCCTAACTGCAGCCGCTTTCATTCCTTTTACCGTACCTCCGTTCATATTTTCTTTCTTCCATCTGAATTTCCGCCCTCTCTAACAGTTACTTCATAGAGCAGCTGGGAGGTTTTCCTCCTGTTACACCTTTCAAACCTTCATACTGTAAATTTCCCTTTCAACGCTAAATGACCTCATACGTCCCAGTGCTTGGCCTTCGGCCTAAATTCTATTTTCTAATCCTTGATAGTTTGATATTCTGAGAAGTAATCAAGGTCGGTGTCTGCGATTTGTACCAACTTCCAGTGTTTAGATATAAGTGCTGCTCATGGATCTTTTTAGGATATGATACATTGCCACTCGCACTAACTCTTCCAGGTTTGTTGAAATTTTCTGTTACGCTTTATTTATTTTTATGACTTACAGGCGTTAATATTATTATGTTTGAACCATATATATATATATATATATATATATATATATATATATATATATATATATATATATATATATATATATATATATATGTTACAACTGTTGAAACAGATATATATATATAATCTCTGTGTTTGTGTTTGTGTGTGTATATATATATATATATATATATATATATATATATATATATATATATATATATATATATATATATATATATATATATATATATATATATATATATATACCTACAGTATATACATATATATGTGTGTGCCTGCGTGCCTATGTCAGACGCATTTCTTATCTACTCTGTACTATAAAACAGAAATAAACAAAAGCTCCCGTGTTTACATTTTATTATTTTTGCGGTGGAGAACTGACTTGGGTGTTTACATCGTCTGTAGAAAATTACTTAAGTTATTTTTCATTGTATAGCGCATAACAGATGTCACTTTTTTTATTTAGAGCATTTGAGTCACAGATTCGAAAGGTTTCTTCGCACCTATCGTCTTTTCTTCAGCATTATTGATACCGATTCATTGGCACGCATTTCGCGAAGTAGATAATCAGTGTTGACCTGGCTGCCGAGTATTTAGAAATCCGGCTCGACCTAAATGAAGGAGAGACGGGAAGTCTCAAAATTGCTTGAGAGTATTATACTTCGAAATTATTCCCGTGGTTGATTGTGTCAGGGTGCCTCAGTCTCTCTCTCTCTCTCTCTCTCTCTCTCTCTCTCTCTCTCTCTCTCTCTCTCTCTCTCTCTCTCCTGATCATTGGTGGTGAAGTAGGCTGTAGCTGGAATGGTGCATCATTTCACGTTTTTGTTTGTAGAGAGAAAATACATGAATATGAAAGTTATTTCCACCAATATCATTGATGAAATTATGCTTGTATGTTTTTAATTTTATTGTAGAATTATGTGAAAGTCACTATTATTATTATTATTATTATTATTATTATTATTATTATTATTATTATTATTATTATTATTATTATTGACATTCCCAAACTTTATTTATGAAAAAAATTGGAGTAAATATACGGCTATTTATTTTATCGTCGTTCACAGGGAACAGGGCAGCTTCGTGGGAATGAGTAATACGTTAATATATTACCGTTTGCATTGAGCAAAATTTAAAATGACGGGGTGATGAATAATCAAGGTTGAAAGGTGAAAGATTTGCCGTTGTTGGGCGGTTGAGTTGGGGCAGTTCGCGTGATTGAATAGAGATCCTCCTCCCCCGGAGTTAGGAGGGGGGATGCAAGGATTTGCGGGGCGTGGGGTGAGGGGGTTGTGGCATTGGATTACTGTTCAGATGACGGAGGCGAGAAACTTGGAAAATATAGGGTGGTCTGCTGGAGTCCATTGTGCCTCCACATGACGTGGGTATTGTCATTTTCACGCGCTGATGCGCCGTGACATTTCTTTCTGTTGAAATCGGACCTGAGTGAATTTTTTTTTTTTTTCGTTCCCTTTTCCATTACGAAGTAAGGACAAAAAATGACTGAAAAGTCAGAGAGAGAGAGAGAGAGAATGGGATTGATCAGTTTCGTCGATTCTATCGTCCGAGAGAGAGAGAGAGAGAGAGAGAGAGAGAGAGAGAGTGAGAGTGGGATTGATCAGTTTCGTCGATTCATTCGTCCAGAGAGAGAGAGAGAGAGAGAGAGAGAGAGAGAGAGAGAGAGAGAGAGAGAGAGAGAGCAGTTTCGTCGATTCGTTCGTCCTTTGTGAATGGCCTCGCCTGTGATTGAAACGGAACTCTGCACATACATTTACACACACACACCAGACAGGAGGGCGTATCTAATCTAATTCAATCAGATACTGCTTGAGCGCAGCGATTGAGGTGCTCATTTACCTGATTGATTCCTACCAGCGTTTTCGTAATTACACGGCCCCAACTGGCAGATTATGGTCGATAGCGTATACGTTCTACCTGCTCGGGTCAGAAACAGAAAAATTGATGTTAAGGCATGTTTGGCGGTTTGATTATGCTCCGGATGTTCCTTTGTATTTATGTAATATGTAATTATGCAAACAAGGACCCGCATTTGCCATTTTACTTATTATCTCGTGGAATTCGGAAAAGAACTGCAGGACCAGGCTTATTATCAAAATTATCATTTTTTTTTTTTTTCATAAATCCTAAGCGACATTGAAGATATTATGAGAATTTTCATTAATTTTTTCCGTAAATCCTAATCGGCATTGACAAATATTCGGCTCTGCTTTACTTTAATTAATAACCCTACTTCATGGACGGAACGGCGACGATGACCAAAGGCAATGTGACGCCATATCTCGTATACAAGTCAGTCGGTCAGCTATTCAGTTTCAGGAAGGTAATAGCGCTGAGGAATCTGCAATTTGACTTGTAAAATATATTGTATAAATTACAGAATAGGCACTCGTAGTATATCCACCTGGTAGATTTCTTCTGATGAGGAGGCCGATTGGTAGGGGCACCTAGTGGCCCGGAGCAGCCCAGACCTGACACATTCAAGAACAAGTAAAAAATGCGCCGAAGTTTCTTCAGCGCAATCGAGTTTTCTGTACAGCGCACAATCAGTCCCACCGAAAATAGATCTATCTTTCGGTCGTCTTGGTATAATGCTATGTGAGCCTCGGCCCATGAATCTTTAACCACGAGCCGGTGGTGGCCTGTCATATATCGTTGCCAGATGCACGATTATGGCTAACTTTAACCTTAAATAAATAAAAACTACTGCGGCTAGAGGGCTGCAATTTGGTTATTTTGGTGATTGGAGGGTGGATGATCAACATATTCATTTGCAGCCCTCTAGCCTCAGTGGTTTTTAAGATCTGAGGGCGGAGAGAAAAAGTGCGGATGGACAGACAAATAATCATCTCAATAGTTTTCTTTTACAGAAATCTAAAAAGAAACGGGGATGGAAAGCGATAGTCGCTGCTCCCAAGGATGGCGTCCAAGAGCGGTGAGTCAATACAAGGTGATAAAATGTGGATACTTTTAACGTTTTACGAGACCAGAGAATCGTTGAAAGATTACATGTTTAATAAAACGTAAGCTACCGACCATATTAATCGTGGAAATGTGTGCTCATAAACATGAGTCTCTCTCTCTCTCTCTCTCTCTCTCTCTTGAAGTAGTTAAAAGTCACCGCGATCTTACACAAGTTATTATACAAACATACTTGCATAAACAATAACGTTATGTATGCATAGTCAAAAGTCAGAGGAATATGACGTCAGTATTCATTATTCACCATCTCCAGTCTACCACTTTCCCAACTTATGTTTATGTCACACACGGCGTCAGTAACCTAGATGTGACACCAGTTTTAGTGCCGTAAATCAATCAATCCGCCCTTTCATGTGTATTGGAGCTTCCCTATGCTAGCTAACTTCAGTGCATCTAAAATAGTTGAAACCTACTTCCTCCTCACTTCTTCCTTTAAATATCTCTATGAAAATCTTTTTCAGTTTCATCACCTCACTGCAATTTGCATATTGCGTTTCCTAGCACTTCAAACCCATCTTGTAGAGATCAGGGCGAAATAATTGCTAATATTTTCAAGATATGGTTTCTTATCACAAGAAGGGTGCCTTCATCCAAGGCACGTAAGAAATATGATAAACTTATTCTCAGCTACCGTCTCTTTCCTTCTCCCGGTCTATCTGTATATTCCTGCGCCCTCTACAAAAAAATCACCCTCTATCCTCACCTCCCTTCCTTCAGTATAAACCGATGAACCTTTAACGCAACATTCATGCTAACCCCAACGCATTGTTGTTGAACCGAAATTGCTGCATGAAATAGGTGGTCAGGCTGTTTATGTGTCCTGTGCGGTGGAAAAGTGGAATTGAAGGGGAAACGGCATCGCAAGGTTCCGATGATGGCTTGATAGTGTGATGTGGGAGAGGGTGGGGCTAAATTATTTAAAGGAGTTGGGGAGGTGAAGGTAGGGAAGACGAAAAAGGCCTTTCATTGACGTCATTAACAGCAGCAGGTTATTCGTGACGACTTCCGTCCCGTCGGCGCTAATCAGGACCATCATTCGGAGTTTTGTAGGAAAGGCCTCAATTGCCATTGAAATAGATTCCTTGCGTTCGGCTCTACGGGAAGACTCCCCAATTTGCCTCTGCTGTGAAAGTTCCGCGCTTCAGATGCGTGTAAGGTTTTGGTCTCTCCGCTTACTTATTTTATTGTCGAAATCGTTATGCTTTTAATTAGCGAATACTTGGTGTTAATTTTGATTTTTGGGTTGGGGAAGCTTTGATGCAAAAGCTTTTGTGTGTTTTCTTTTTTTTATTTTTTTTTTTTTTTTTTTTTACTTATTAGTGTTGTTGTACCCTTTTAACCGAAGTCTAAAGACCTTACTTTTAACAACACCCACTCTAAAGGAGAGGGTGTAGCCATGAACTTCAAAGGGTATGCCAGCCATATGTATTTCTAGGGATGGGTCAAGATGTTACTCTGTATGCATTCATGTTGTATTTTAATATGTAACATGATTATAAAAATTATATGCAAGCCATAAGTGTTTATAGAAATGAGTATAGAAGTTACTTTTTATGTTTTGCTGTATTTTGATTTGTATTTTGCTTTATACTATGGTATTGTGTATAAGCGACTTAAGAATTTATTGGGGCGTGCTATTATGCTTCTTTTTTGTGGCTTTGCTGTGTAATTATGATGAGAAGTAATATTTGATACTTCGAATATTTCGCCGAAATGAGGCTAAATGAAAATCATTCGAGAACCTTTGTTGCTATAGATTAAGATATTTGTAGAATAATTAAAATACTGCTCTTGTATTTTTTTAATATCTCATGATTTCCGTGTAACTAAAAGAAATAGTTTAGTTCTTTCAAACATATCTGCAACTGAATGTTCTTAGTATAATTCAGCGTGCGCAGACTTAGCGCCTGCTGCCCTGTATAGTAACAACGGTGGATGAGACCCAAGAAGAAAGACTAAGTACTTGATCTATTATATACTTTGTGAGCATTCTGTTATTTATTTTATGTTTCATTCTGTTATTTATTTTTTTATGTTTATGTTTTGTGTGTGTGTGTGTGTGCCCGTGTGCGTGTGTGTGTGAAAGGATGTACATAAAAGTGTTGTGTATACGGAAATCCACATATTAATGAAAAGAAAAATTAAAAAGGTCTGTGGAGCGGTAAATGTTTGTCAAGTTCTGGAAACAGTGATATGTTGAGTTGAACTGCCTTAGCTGAGTAGTTTTTAGAAAAGTAAAAATTATTTGCGTAAAGATAAGGATGAAAGAGTGCTGGGGAATTCTACTTAACCAGTGAGAAGTCTTCCTTTTATAGTGGAGTTGTACAGAAATTTCGATAATTTGGGGTGAATGAACGAATGAATAAATGCATGGATGGATGAATGGATAGTCAGATCGGGTACTTGAACCTGGTGTTTGCTGTGTGCTGAGTTCTTTAGCGAAATGGGTTACTTGTCCGAGAAGAGTCAGCGCTAGCATATGAGTAATAGTAGCTCTTGTGAGCAGTGTCTAAAACATATGGCTGTAAAGAATTCAGTTAAAGGATGATAAAGGTTAGGTTAAGGAATAACAAGATGGAATAAAAAAACTAGGTTATTGAGGGAATGGGAGCTGAAAGAACTCTATTAAAAAATGTGAGTTTGGGAATTCCTAGTTGGATTTGAAAAACTATTATGTTTGAGGAATCGGGAGGCTGAATTAAGTCCATCCAAGAATGGAATTGAAAAACTAGTCTGTTGAGGAATCGGGAATCTGACTTCCTGAAGAATGTGAGTCTTGGAATTCCAAGCTGGAATGGCAAACTAGTCAGTTGAGGAATCGGGAGGCTGGAATAACTCCAACAAGAATGTTAGTTGTGGAATTCCAAGCTGGAGCTGAAAAACTAGTCTGAGGAATTGGAAGGCTGAAATAACTCCATCAAGAATGTGAGTTATGGAATTCCAAGCTGCAGCTAAAAAATTAAAAAACTAGCCTATTGGGGAAACAGGGAGTTTAATTAATTATCAAGAACACGAGTTTTGGAATTCCAAGCTAGAATTTTAAAGACTAGGGCACTGGAGAAACGGGAGGCTGAATGCACTCGAAAGTTTGCATCTTAATATATGTAGTCTAGTTTTTTGTCAGTTCCTGCCCATATTGCAAATATATTTCTTTATATAAAATTTAAGTTTTAATGTCGTTAAAGCTTATTTGAATATTCCCCATTCATTGAATAAAAGCCAGTCACTCGCTTACGGCACAACTCATGTATATTTGCGGAGACAAATTCTCTTCCGTGATATTTATTTCGTTCTTGCTTTAGCATCTGCATTATCTTTAGGTTACTTTTGATCCTCGAGCTTACGTAACAGCCTCCAGGTATCTTTCTTATGCTGTAAGGTCTCTTATCACACTTATCCATACAATAAGCGGCACATTTGAATATTTTACACAGGCACTCGACGCATACATATTGCATAGGCGCAGTATATCTTTCGATGTGAACATTTTCGATTTCATTAACATTGGATGTTGCAAAATTTACATATGTCATGTGCAGATTCCCCATGGGGGGCGGTGAAGAAGGGAGAGCGGGGTGGGAGTGGGCTAAGGACTGCTTGCAGTGCGGTTTTGGGCAGCCCACGGTCGACGTTGCTAAAGGTTCATTGACACACCTTCGACCCCAATCTGCATTGTTTTCTGACTTGTTTTTCTTCGCTTGTGATACTTTCCTTCATAGCTGTCCAACTTATTCAACATAACATTTTTGTACTTGTTTCCTCGCTTTAATTTTACAAAAAAAAAAAAAATAAAAAAATAAAATCCCTCGGGGGTGCTGTGCTCGAGTTTAGAAATTTAAGTTTTTGGCATCTTTCAACTCTTCCCGGTAGTGAGGACGGTAGTGCCATCAGTGCACCTCACGCGGTGCACTGTAGGCATTACTTAAGGTTATTCGTCAGCGTCCTTTGGCCCCTAAGTGCAACCCCTTTCATGCCTTTTTCTGTACCTTCGTTCATATTATGTTTCTTCCATCTTACTTTCCATCCTCTCCTAACAATTTTGCCAGTACGAGGTTTTCCTCCTGTTACACCTTTCAAACCTTCTTTACTCTCAATTTCCCTTTCAGCGCTAAATGACCTCATAGGTCCCAGCGGTTTGCCCTTGGCCAAATTATTGTATTCCGATTCCAATAGCAATAATGGTGGGGATTCTATAGTCACGCCTTACTAGTGTTTTTCTTATTTATTCAGAATGATTTTTATGTGCGTGCACAAATTTAACAAGCAAGCTAAACGCTTTGTGTTATGTTGTGTAATGCCTCTGCTGGTGCATTTTTCCGCGAGTCGAAAGGATATGAAGTGCAGGTCGAGAAATAATTTGCTGACCAGCAGGGCAGGAATGAGTTATATTTCACCACTTTCGATTAAGGGCTTATAAGTCAATGATGTCACTCAAGTTTTACATTTGATCAGCTTACTGAAAATGCTGCTCGAGAATTTGACTAGGAGTAGCCTAATATCCAGTCACGTGGAACAAGGGGAGAGAGAGAGAGAGAGAGAGAGAGAGAGAGAGAGAGAGAGTTTTCCTCTTTCCAACGCTAAGTTCAATCGTTTTGGTTCTGCTTACTTTTGAGAATTAACGCCTACGGGAATATCTTCAGAGGTAACGACCCCACGCAGAGTGTGAGAGCAGGAAATTTTTCTTCTTGAAATAGGGCATACAGTGCAGTAACACATGCAGCATTCGGTCAATCCCTCCTTCTCAGTCTTACGTTACGCAGCAGCTTTTGTGGTAGGCAAAATGAAATGATTGGCGCACTGTAGTTTGTTGGCCTACGTTGGGCAAGTTTTGGTAAGGAAAATTAAATGATTGGTACTCTAGTTATAGGCCTAAGTTAGGCAAGTTTTGGTAGGAAAAATTAAAGTTGTAGGTATGTAGGGAAAATGAGATGATGGGTGCTCTCATATTGTAGGCCTAAGTTAGGAAAATTTTGAAGGGAAAATTAAATGATTGTTGCTCTCAGGTTGTAGGCCTAAGTTGGGCAAGTTTTGGTAGGTAGGGAAAATTAAATGGTGGGTGCTCTCATGTTATAGGCCTAAGTAGGGAAAGTTGTGGTATTTAGGGAAAATTTAATGATTGGTGCTCTCAAGTTGTGGTCCTAAGTTGGGCAAGTTTTGGTAGGGAACATTTAATGACTGGTGCTTTCCAGTTATAGGCCTAAGTTGGTCGAATCTTGAGTGAACGTCTCAATTATCGATACTTACGACAATAAAGTTCATTTTAATGAAAAGAACGACTACGTTTGATTTAAGATAATAGTTTGTATGTTTGTTAATGATTTAATTTATGAAGGCTGAATAAGGTCATTGGCATAGGAACTAACCTAAATAACTGTACTGTAAATCGTATCGTAATTTATGTAAATTGAACAGACTATGGCTGAGAAATGTGGTATTAATTTACTTTTCTATTTTATACCTATGTCCACGTATGAGTGTAAACAAATTTAAAGAGAGACTTTGATATGATTTAGTTGTTCGAGAACTGTTGAATTAATTACTCGATGACTGAACAAATCTAAAAGAGACTTAAATTTTTATTATTCAAAAACTAATCAGCGGAGCAGATCACGCAACAATTACGTTTTAAATATCCCCAGCCAAGAAGAAATACACAAACGTACAAATAAAAAGAGAGCACCAGAAGGGCACGAACAGAGAGAGAGAAAGAGAGAGAGAGAGTGACACATGCCCTGTGTTTACTCGCTCCGAAAACCGCTGACTTTGCGTTCGGGGAAATTGCTTGACGAGCGAATTCGCACATCAGCTGATCTTAATCGGGTCGTTATCTGCTTTGCCCCAACTCTTAATGACGGCGCCATTAAGGCATTGACGTTCCTCTTCTTCTTTTGTATATCTCTTTTTTTTTTTTTTTTTTTTTTGTAAGATCTGAAGCTGTTTAGAAACTTATTTTTTATGTTAGCTATTTATTTTAAATGTTTGGTTTATATATATATATATATATATATATATATATATATATATATATATACAATATAATATATATATATATATATATATATATATATATATATATATATATGTATGTATGTATTTATGTATGTATATGTGGATGTGTTTATATATATATATATATATATATATATATATATATATATATATATATATATATATATATATATATATATATGTATGTATATATATATAAATTTCTGATGTACATCAGTGATCGAAACCAGGTGTTTCAGTTGAAAGGCAAAGGGCTCTGCCCACTGGGTTCGATCCTGATGTGAGTCAGAAATTTATTTCTGTTCCACATGTGATTGTGTGTTGGTTTTATATATATATATATATATATATATATGTGTGTGTGTGTGTGTGTGTGTGTGTGTGTGTGTGTGTGTATGTATGTATATTTATATATATGTACGTGTGCTTTTTGTTTAAAAAGAAGGGAATGGTAAATAAATATTTCGTCGGTTACAGTTTCATTATGAATTTGCCGACGTTCGGGAAGCAATCCCGTGATCAGGGGCTGTAAACATAAATAAATATTCAATGTAAGTGAACATAAAACATTTCAGATAAATATCTAAATAAATAGAAGATTAAAAAAAAAGTTTGCGGAAACAAAAAAACACGAAGAAGAATATCGTGGATTAAAAAAAAATAGCATACGTGCGAATAGCATTCCTATTTAGGAGAAGGTCAAGAACTGATGGAAACGGAAGGACTCAGAACAAATTGAATTAATGTCGGGAACGGACTGGTCAGTGAATCCAGAATGACCGAGGTTGACCTGTTCGGTGATTGAGGAGTGATGGAAAATGCCTATTACTTTATGTCATTGTTGCATGTTGCTCAGTGCTTCCTAATAGGGAGTTGATATTTTCTTTCTTCCATCCTACTTTCCACCCTTTCCTAACAGTTGTTTCATAGTGCAACTGCGAGGTTTTCCTCCTCTTACACCTTTCAAACCTTTTGTCTCTCAATTTGCCTTTCAGCGCTAAGTGACCTCTTGGGTCCCAGTTCTTGGCCTTTGGCCTAAATTTTATGTTCCATTCCATTCCTAATGGGGAAGAATTCTTTTCATTGAGAAAGCCCATCAGTTCTGTGACTTGACACCTTTATGAGAGTCCATTCTCACCCAGAATATGCGAGAACATCATATTTAAATTCTCAGCTTACATCAGAGGCGAGAAAATTTATATACCGTACCAGAGCGGAAAAGTTTAAGAATATTAGTTTAAAATTTTTAAAAGTAAAAATAGAAACAACACGTGTAAGGGAATCTGCTGTTCAGGTAGAGAATAAGCTTGCTTTCTATACAATTATTTTGACTCCCCATTTAAGGAAGCCAAACAGTCCTATTCTTTAGGGAAATAAAGTTTATGAAATATTTAGGCCAATCTGATCAAAATTAAAGGTCTTATGAAGGAGAGCCTTGCCTGGATCATGTTTTGAATTAAAAGGACAAAATTGTAAAAGTTCAGATCCAATCCGGCGAAAGTATTCTTCCGGTATCCATTATACTAAAGGTCTTCCTCGGTGTCTGTGGTCCCTAAATTGTACATTTAAATGTCTCGAATTTATTATAAATATTTTCCTTAACTTCTTACGACTGAATTAAGTTGATTTCAAGGATTGTCCAGAAATTATTTACATTAAAATAGCTGCACTTTAAATATTATTCTTGTCTTCGTCAAACTGAAATGAGGCGGTTTAGATATTTTGGTTTCTTCGTCAGACTAACCTGAGTCAGTTTGAGTGTTTTCTTTATATATATGCTTAAGACTAAAATAAGAAAATTCATATATTTTCCCTTGTCTTTTTCAAACTGAAATAAGATAATTTTATGCAATGTCCCTATGGTCTTTAGTTTGATATACGATCCTTAACTATTTTCCTTCGGTTTTTCAGATGAAAATAAGTTACTTTTACACGCTTTCCTAATGTTTTTATTTTTTTTTTATTTTTTAACAAGATCATTAATTAATTTCTAGATGTTCGTCGGGCTTAAAGAATTTAATTACGTTTTACGAGACTGACCCAAGGTAAAAAAAAATATTAAACCTTGAGGTGACCAGCGCGGTCACTCAGACGAAGGTCTTCGCGAAAATTCCAGAATAAAAAAAAAATTCTTTTGGCAGCTGAGGTGCTCGGTATTGTTACAGTTTGGCACTGGCTGATTTGCTGGAGGAGGAAGAGGAGGAGGAGGAGTAGAAGCAGGGGGGTGGGGTAGTGTTGATAAGAATTAGGTGTTAGGGTGTAGATTACCTGCGGGATTAGACGGGAGATGTTTCTGTAATCTTCATAGAGATGGAGCTTGACATAACCTTACTTTAGCTATCATCCACTCAAGTGTGTCATTGTAACAAAACCTATTAATTTCTTTCCCCAGTCTCTGCAGTTTCTCGTCACTGTCATCAGTCAGTAGGCTACAGCTTCGTCTGTGAAAAATCAGTCACTGTGCCTTCACCGTAAGAGGGCCGTGACTAAATCACGGAGCACCCTTTTTTTTTTTTTATCTAGTCGAAGGAGACTCGGTTTTGAAGGCAGGGTAGCCGGGTAGCAGATTCCTGAGATGTATGTTTGTATTGCATCAGCCCCGGCTTTCTTTTCCATGCCCCTAGGTTAGGTTAGGTTAGACCAATACCTGTCGAGGAATTTGGGTGTGGGAAACATTGTGAGATTATTTTCAAGAAAATTCTATGGTCAGCTTTTAAGATATGGCGTCCCGCTTTTTTCAGGGAAAGGTCCCGGCACTCGGTTACATCTCGGGAAAATGCAGCCGGATATTGGAGTGAGGGCGCCGTCCTTCTCTCTCTCTCTCTATCTTCGCGGGGAGCACTTGTGGACACTTGCTTGACAGTGTAAAGACCGCCGTGCGTTTTCCTGACGGGGGCGATGCTATCACCGTTCCCATCGTGCCGTTTGCCCACCGACATCGCCACCAACACCTTCTCTGATAGCAACTGTTCTGGTTTCTCCGAGGAAGTCGTGTTGTGTACTCTCGTTTTGTTTTGACTTTCGCAATGACCACCGCGGTAGTCGTTAGGGACTCCATTACTACGCTGCCTATTTGCAAGATGTTGGTTAGGCGACTCTCTCCCCAACTCCTGGCTTCTGTTTAGTTTTGTAAGTGTGAGTGAACTCATCAGTAATAATAATGATGATTTTTGTATAGTTACTACAGTTGCTGTTGGTAATACTGTATTCACCAGTTTCAGAGGGCCAATCGTTGTATAAACACTCCTTGTGTAAATGTATTCCCTTTATTATTATTATTATTATTATTATTATTATTATTATTATTATTATTATTATTATTATTACGATCTTTCCCAGTGCTGCCGATTTCTAGTCGTTCGTGGGTCATTATATAAATATTCTTATTTTATATACGCATAGTGTACGTGTACATCTGTATTTGTGCGTGGAATTGTGTGCACTGCGTAAATGTCTGTTTGTTCATGTTTCATATACATATTTTATACTCTGTACGCATTCAGGAACATTAGCCTTCCCAGGGAAGTCGCCATATAGCTCAATATTCCTTTTCAGTCCTTTAACTCGGGAACTGATGAACCTAAGAAGTATAATGCGAGAACTAATGTATAGTAGTATGACTGGAGAACTGCTGTATCAAGAAATATAATTGTAAAATCAATGACTCTAGAAGTATTACTCAAGAACTGATTCATCAAGAAAATAACTTGAGAACTGGTTTACCAAGAATGATTAACTCGAGAACTGAAGTACTAATGATTATCAACTAGAGAACTGGTATATTAATAAGTGTTAAATCAAGAACTTGTGTCTCGGTAAGTTTTAACTCTAGAACTGATGTATCGAGAACTTGAGAACTGTTGATCCAAGAAAAATCAAATTCCCTTGGAGACTAACCATTTCTGTGACACAAAACCTAGCCAATTTTGCGGCACATCGGAGCGTATCTGCATTTAACATAACATTTAGATGCAAACTCATATATCATAAGCTTGCAGTCCTATAGCTCTTGGTCTGTCAGTCAATCTTGATAACTCTTAGTCCGTCAGACATTCGTGATAGCTCTTAGTCTGTCAGCCATTCCTGATAGCTCTTAGTCTGTCAGCCATTCCTGATAGCTCTTAGTCTGTCAGTCATTCCTGATAGCTCTTAGTCTGTCAGTCATTCTTGATAGCTCTTAGTCTGTCAGTCAAACCTGATAACTCTTAGTCTATAGTCAATCTTGGTAACGCTATAGTCTGTCAGTCAGCCCTGATAGTCAGTCAATCTTGATAGCTAAGTCAACCTGGTAACACTTAGTCTGTCCGTCAAACCTGATAACACTTAGTCTGTCGGTCAGTCCTGATAGCTCTAAGTCTGTCAGTCAGTGTTGATAACTCTTAGTCGGTCATTCAATCCCGATAACTTTTGGTCTGTCAGTTAGTCCTGATAACGCTCAGTCTGTCAGTCAATCCTGATAACTTAGAGTAGCAGTCAGTCTTGATAGCTCTTATTCTATCAGTTCTGACCTGAATTTGTTATCGCAGCTCTAGAACTGACTTTAGAGAACTCAAGTACACTACCGAGTAACATTTGGTTGCTGCAGTAAGATTTGCTGCCCACGGTACCAGTACTCTCTTCTTTTTGAACAGGAAGCCGTAGGTGCTTTATGTTGTTTCGGTGTCATAGCTAGAAAGCCAGTTCACCAGCAGCCGCCACAGTATTGAAAACAAAAAATTATTTTATTTGCAATATATAGATGATAATGCAATGATAAACTTGGGGTCTTTTATGGCTGGCTTTTCATCCTGCAGCTGAAATCTAATGATATTGCAGTTTCTACCTCAATGGCAGGATAGGATCTGCCTTCTGTTCATTCTGTTCTGGGAAACCTAGCGACCCCGAAGCCTTTAGATTATTAACATAGCATTAAGTGATTCAAGCACCATTCATGTAAATCAGGAGTAGTTTACCATTAAACAGTTTCATCTCGATATTTTGAGAGCTTCAGATCTTGAGTTGATATATTAATTTATAAGATTTTACGAAATTTAAGCTGTCAAACCAAGCACTGGGGCACTTTCGGCCGTTGAGCGCTTAAGACCGTGAAAATAGGGTGTTGGAGTGGTTGGAGAGCATGATAAAGAGATCCAGAAAATTAAGGAGACGATAAACAAAAACCTAGTTGGAACTGGGAGAAAATCTCAGAACTTCACATA
>NC_089793.1:30245323-30247823 GCF_040412425.1 Macrobrachium rosenbergii | reverse complement strand
ATCTTAAATGTCTGAATGCTGTCGTAACATCGATCCTATTATTAGATTGTAGCTTAAAAATATCTTATATTTGTTGATTGTGGTCCAGTTTAATGTCAACCCTCATGGCTTTGATTCCTCGTCATAGGTAGCATTTGAAGGAGAAATTTTCTGATTTGTTTCTGATTGAATCAAGGTAACCTAACCTAAATTGCTGAAGTCCCTGTTCAAAGTTAAGTCAGTCTGTATCCAGCCCGTGCCCATAGGGAGTTAGTCCGTCAGTGCACCTCATGCGGTGCACTGTAGGCTCCTAACAATTGATCCACGGTGCAACTGCGAGGTTTTCCTCCTGTTACACCTTTCAGACCTTTTACTATCAGTTTCCTTTTCAGCGCTGAATGACCTCATAGGTCCCAGTGCTTGGCCGTTGTCCTAAATTCTATATTCAATTCAATTCTATATCTAGCCCGTGCCCGAAGGTGTTAAGTAGAGAAGGAATCAGAGTTATTAAAGACGCTGACAGTGTTTCCTGAGAGACTAAGTTTTACATGGACCGGTACTGCCTTAAATGACAGGTATATAAAAAGAAGGTCGAGACGGTAAGTCCCGACACTATGGACCTTACGCACCGTCCCGAAGCAAGGTACCTTTATTTTGTACCGTATACTTACATAAGGATCAGCGGTGAGAGACTTAGTCAAGTTTCGCAGAAAAATTAACGTAGGTATACGTGTTGCGTTTTATTATTATTATTATTATTATTATTATTATTATTATTATTATTATTATTAATGGTTTTAAAAAAGGCTGAATTCTGCCGAGGTTAGGGGGAAGCACGTGGAGATTTTTTAATTTGAGGGGTACAGTAACTAAGAAACAATGACGCTACAGAACAGCATGAGAATTACAGATCACAGAGTTTTGCTGAAATGTGGCGGATTGTCTGAAGTTACGATTCTGTCTGGAAGAACCGGCGTTCCTTCAGCTCATTGGAGCACTGGGGAAAATAATACCTTTACAAATACATGAACTGTAATGTTGATGGTTAGAAAACTGCCTCGGATTCAGTTTTGCCAAAAATACGATAACATAGGACAGATGGGGTCAATATAAAGGTGTTGCAGTTGCGATGAGAAATGGAACTAGGCAAAAGATTTTAGGAAACGGTAAGATTTTAGAGACACATGATATTTTTAGCAGTGCGACCTCTTTTCAGCAAGTCTAAAGTTAATTTAATTTTGTCTTTCTGTTCGTCGTGGGATATTGCTGCGCATAGAAAATGTTAGTACTGTTAATCTGGCAATACGGAATATGTCATATTTAATTGTTCCGCTAAATTAGGCTAATGACTCGCGATTGTTATTGTAAAGAATTGCTGCATAAAAATAACTTTTCGTGTATGGTGTAAATAGATGAGTTTGGCTTGTCTGGCAATCGGAGACAATTATTATTATTATTATTATTATTATTATTATTATTATTTTAAAACTTTATTTTTGAACTTATTGGAGTTACTTATCGCTACGACATCTCTATCAATTAAGTAACAATAAAGACAATCGCCCCGCTAGATTTGTGTGGCCTTAATCTGTTTCGTGGTCCCATTGAAAATGTGCCTTCAGTTAGTCCGGGTATTAGAGGGGTAGTGCCGTCATTGTTACCTCACACGGTCTACTGTAGGCATTACTTCGGCCCTAGCAGGAACCCCTGTTTTTCTTATACTGTACCTCCGTTCATATTCTCTTTCATCCATCTTACTTTCCACCAACTCATACAAGTTGTTTCAACATGAGTCTCAACGCTGAATGACCTCGTAAGTCCCAATGCATGGCCTTTGGCCTAAATCTTGTATTCCAACTCCAGCTGGTATTGCATCATTATTATTT
Source organism: Macrobrachium rosenbergii (assembly GCF_040412425.1). NCBI lineage: Eukaryota > Metazoa > Arthropoda > Malacostraca > Decapoda > Palaemonidae > Macrobrachium > Macrobrachium rosenbergii. The sequence goes on along the minus strand of NC_089793.1, from coordinate 30,245,958 downwards.
GAGTAGAAAATTATAGTATCGGCATTTTTTGGCACTGTGTTAAACACTGTGCGCTGTTAAATGTTTTAGTGTACAGTATTTAACATTGCAGCCTGGTAAATATTTTAACATTGTGTTAAATACTGTACTCCGATAAATACTGCATTTCGTTCCGTACTTGTAGTGCTTGGCAATTTTTGTCAATTATTTGCTAAATAATTTGCAGCTTATTTATTTGTCAAATAGTCTGTCAATTATTTACATGTCAAATAATTTGCCAATTCATTATTTGTCAAATAATTTCAGTTATTTTCAGTTATTTGTTTGTCGGATAATTTCAGTTACTTATTTGTCAAATAATTTGTCAATTATATATTTGCCAAATAATTTCTCAGTTATTTGTTATTAATTTCTCTGATTTTTTATGTTGGTCCGCATGATCTATTCCGAGGCTTTAATCATTTCCATTACTTTTTTTGCTTTTTGCCTTTTCGCGTATGCTGCAGAAATGTATGTTGGTCATGAGTAATACTGGTAATTAAGATTATCATCATCATCATCATTATCATCATTATTATCATCATCAGTATCGCCTTAATCGCCGTGCTACTCACAGACTCTGAAAGTACGTCTGTCATGTTTTTACTGTGCTTGCA
>NC_089793.1:30192823-30240323 GCF_040412425.1 Macrobrachium rosenbergii | reverse complement strand
TCTTCGCGTGAGTCACTCATATAGTGGAGAAATCCACAATGATATTAGTTACACATATACAGTATATATATGTATATAATTTTTTTTTCAATATATTTACACCAACATCATTTCTGTACCAGTATTAATAATAATAATAATAATAATAATAATAATAATAATAATAATAATAATAATAATAATAACAACAACTCCGCTTGAAGAGATGACTCGCGTTTCCATCGCTAAAGTAAAATGGTTTTTAATATTTTTTGTAGCTGATTCCCATTCCCTCATTGAAAAATTGATAGAAAATACACCGCATGAAACCGGGAATTATCCAATATGCGTAGATGCTTATTAAATACATATGCATGACCTCTGTATAATGTCCATACATTTGGATGCTTGTGTAATGCAATGTAATAGAATGATACTCACCCTTTTTTAATTATTGTTGTCCCCTTTGGTACAGAAACCTCTTCACTCTTCCTCTCCTCGTTTCGTCAGCTGCATGTCTTTTCAAAACCACATTGGCTAGTTTGAAATCAAATATAAATATATTTTCCTCTTTATTCCAAAAACGTTTTCGATCACCGTTGTATTCCAGTATGTATAAATAATTTCTCTATGTTTTGAACATCAAAACAAAATCGCACAGGAGGCCATAGCATCGCTTTTGAGAAAAAAGGTAAATGATAATATTAACCGTTATTAAATTTTCCTTTTTGAACCAGAAGCACATTGATATTTACATACTCATGAATCACAGGTAGGTTTTTATTTTTTCACCAGATCACATCCACTGTAAATTTTTTTCCTTATGAACAAACAACTTGGTCAGACTCTTAAAATACAAACATCTACAACGTCCAGTCCGTACTGCTGTCTCGGTTGTAGTGCCAGTGTGTGAAGGCGGCACTCTAGCTAGGCACAGGGATTTCTGACCTCATAATGAAGATGTCAAGAAATCTTATAAGTGCCAAGTGGGCGGAGTCACGGGATCGCTCGGCCAAGATGTTGCAGAATATTTCGCTCGGTGCCGAAAGAGGTCAGGGTTCAAGAGCCTCGATGAGTTGTTTGTTATATATTTTTAATGTAAATGCTAATGACAACGATCTCTCTGTTTTCATCGCGTGATCACAGCTTGAAACTTTAGATAACGAACGAAACGTTACGATAATCTAAGTTCCATTTAGCGGCGATGCATTTTGAAACGTCCAACGCGCTCGGGAACCGCTTACTCGCAGCTGATTGGTCCACCCTAATCTCTCTAATTGGCTTAACTTACCAGAACTAGCGCTCAGCCAATGGCGTCGCATGGGGGGCGGGGCTCGGGCGTGCGTTCTGGTGTGGGTTTTATTCTCGGGATATTAAAATGTCTTTGTTCATGACGATTATTTTTTTTTGTCGTTTAAAAGACCCCCCTTTTTTTATTACAATATTTATGCATAATAGCAGTACCCCACCATTTTGATTTGGTTAATTATTGATGTAACGTTAACAACGTCACGCTGTTTTATAACAAAGGAAAAAAATGTATTATCGTATTATTATAACTATTGTTATCACAAGTACTCGAAAAATAAAAACAAAAGCGTTCATTTATTTATTTATATTGGATTTCGAAACATACCATTTTCCGTATAATTAAAAAAGGCTTGATCATTAACAGATTGTTCTTTACTCAAGATAAGCCAAAAGTTAGCGGCGGTTTTCTGAAGTCATTCTGTATTGAAATTTTGAAATCTTAATGTTACGCGTTTTCAAGTTAAGTGGACAAAACATTTTCATGTGAATATTGTATTTTATATATATATATATATATATATATATATATATATATATATATATATATATATATATATATAATAACTGGATTACAGGAATTTTTTGTAGCAGTAATAATAATAATGATAATAATAATAATAATAATAATATAATAATAATAATGATAATAATAATATCTTGTATTTCAGCTCAAGGCCAATTACAGAGATACAAAAGGCGGATACAATAAGTGCAAAAAATTAAATTACGCGAGATAAGAGAAATAACATATTATTATTATTATTATTATTATTATTATTATTATTATTATTATTATTATTATTATTATTATTATTATTATTATTAGTTGCTTCCACAGCAATAATTTTCAACGCTACTGCCCTCGGAGAAGGTCTCCCCCCTTATTATTATTATTATTATTGTTATTATTATTATTATTATTATTATTATTATTGATTCCGAGCCGAGATACAATGCAACGTAGCAGCTCAAGTGTTTGGATGAAGTACAACAGAAACAGTTTGAACTCCCCTGATACATCGATAACCTGAGTTGATACATCGATAACCCGAGTTGCCGATACTGTATAATATTAGGGTTTCACGGTGGATATATTATTATTATTATTATTATTATTATTATTATTATTATTATTATTATTATTATTATTATTATTATTATTATGGACTTAGCGTAAGAGACCATGAACAAGTGCTGGGTCCTATGATGGAATAGAATTATTTCTACTACTATGAGACAAGGTGCAACCGGCTCACGAAGAATGACACTGAATTTTCCTTTTGTAAGTGTCGAATTTTTTAAGCAACTCATTATAGATTGACAGACAATGTCCGTCATATTTCTCTCTAGAATTTCAAATGTTTCGCGATTAATATTTCATTAAATGGCAACATAAATACACATAGTATATTATTAACGATTGCATGTTCATAAACAGTAGAATGCCCGAAACAAAACGAAAAAACTAATGATAAATGACCAACGCAAAATAAAGAAAATAGTAATGGGAAGGAATTTGAAAAGGAGAAAAATGGATAAAGAATTGGAAACGAATTTCAAAATGTTTCGAGATTAATATTTCATTAAATGGTAATATAAATGCACATAGTATTATTATTAACGATTGCATGTTCGTAAACAGTAGAATGCCCCCGCCCCCCAAAAAAATTACTGATAAATGACCAACGCAAAGTAAAGAAAATAGTAATGGGAAGGAATTTGAAAAGGAGAAAAATGGATAAAGATTTGGAAACGAATTTCAAATGTTTCGAGATTAATATTTCATTAAATGTTAATATAAATGCACATAGTATTATTATCAACGATTGCATGTTCATAAACAGTAGAATGCCCCCCCCACAAAAAAAAACTACTGATAAAATGACCAACGCAAAATAAAGAAAATATTAATGGAAATGAATTTGAAAGGAGAAAAAGGATAAAGAAATGGAATGAGTCCAAAAGGCCCATAATGAAGAGTCTGTAACACTGATCCTCTTGGCTGTTGTGCTGAAAGGAGGGCTCTCAGATAGCATTAAGAATTTTTTTTTTATTTCGACCGTAATAAATGCATTTTTACATTAATTTTCAGCTTATGTATATTGTAGTAGGAGTATAATCAGTGACTGATTGTTTGTAATTTGCCTGATGTCACAGCTACCAGGGGCACTAATTGTAGGTTATCTGACGTTACAGCTAACGAGGGTCAGTGGCATCGAGAGTATAACCAACAGTATTTTTGAAAGATTTTTCCTACTGTTTCGGTTTCGCCATTTTAGAAAAAATCGCAATGCCGCCCTTGTCGTTAACTAATGACCGATAATGAAATTGACATTTAGGCTTATATATTTGTCAAGTAAATCTTTTCGCTCAAATCATAGAGAAAGTAATTTCCTTTATGCAGTCAGCAAGACAATGAAATTGAATGGTCTGATTCAGAATATTAAAACCAACGAAACTAGACAAATGTTGAAGTTTTGGCACACACGGCAAAAAACGACTTTCATATCTTACTAAAGTTGCCTTTTATGACTTAGCATTATTTCTCGACTTTGTTATTATTTTTATGATTATTATTATTATACTATAAGTCCCGCCTTTCGTTCATCTCCACCGAAAGTTAACTTCTATTGGATGTAAATGTGTCTTGTTGTTTATGATCCTGCTTTGGTTGTTATTTTTGTCTCGTTAGTTCACAATGCTATCATCATCATCATCATCATCATCATCCTATTATTATTATTATTATTGTTCCTTAACCTTTAATTTCACACGCGTTATTATCATCGTCATCATTATCATCATCTTATTATTATTATTATTATTATTATTATTATTATTACTACATAGCTTTGTATTTTATTTATCTTCCACTGGCTGCTGTCAGAGTCCTTATTGTCTGATTTATTGAGATTATTATTTAGTAACTTTGTCTAAATCCTTTGTGACCATTATATGTATCATACATATTATTATTATTATTATTATTATTATTATTATTATTATTATTGCTTTGGTTGTTGTTATTATATAGTGATTGTTGATGTTGTTGCTTTTTTATCATACTAATGTTTCATTTGCTTTTAGTCTCGTATTTGGACCCTTTATTTGTATATGATCATGAGCTAAAATTATCAATTTTTATTATTGATATTATTATAGTTTTTGCGTTTTATAGATTTTTGCATTTGCTTTTATAATTTTCTCGCCATAGTTTTTATTTTCATTTTATTTGATAGCTTTGTCGAGACCCAGAATTTCCTCTGCGTTTTATGAACTTTACATTAATATTAGTAAAAGCTATGTCCCACCCCCTCTGCACGTTTTACATTAATATTAGTAAAAGCTATGTCCCACCCCCCCCTCTGCACGTCATTGTGTAGGCCTATTTGGCGAAATTGAAATTTGGCGCTCTGCGAAAAGAAAATCGTAAATTTTCCCTTAGAATATGTATGTATGTATGTAGCCTATGTATGTGTTTACACATCTGTATATCTGTAATGTATGTATGTATAATATTTATTTATATATATATATATATATATATATATATATATATATATATATATATATATATATATATATATATATATAATTTTATATAACATATATATATATATATAATACATACATATATATATATATATAGTATATATATATATATATATATATATATATATATATATATATATATTACACATATACTGTATATATAAATATATATACATAATGTGTGTGTGTGTGTGTGTAATGTAGGCTCTCTCTCTCTCTCTCTCTCTCTCTCTTCTCTCTCTCTCTCTCTCTCTCTCTCTCTCTCTCTTGTCCATTCCCGAGGAAGAGAGCCCCCTTCACCCAACAGGTTAACGGCTTCTTGGCGGTTCCTCTCCCCCTCCATCAATCTCCCTCAGGTTGGCTCCTTCTCACAAGTGCCTCCTCAGTCAGGCCGAAGTCCGCTAATGATCAGGAGAGTTACTTAAGAGTTACTTATTTGTTACGTAACAGTTACTTTTGCCGGCCAGTCAGTGAATGCGTTTCCTAAGAAGTGGGGCGACAGTGGTCGGTGGGAGATTGCTCCTTGAAGAAGTCTTCGGGGTTTTGTGGTCTATTAGGGCTAAGATAGTATTAGTAGGTTTTATCTTTCCTCATGCGAGCAGAGACCCCGCAGTGGGGTATTGCCGTCAGTGCTCCTCATGCGGTGCACTGTAGGCTTACTTAAGGCGCTTTGCAGCGTCCCTTCGGCCCCTAGCTGCAACCTCCTGTACCTCCGTTCTTATTCTCTTTCTTCCATTTTACTCTTCACCCTCTCCTGACAGTTGATTCATAATGCAACTGCGAGGTTTTCTTCCTGTTACACTTTTCAAACATTTTTATTGTTAATTTCCGTTTCAGCGCTGAATGACCTCATAGCTGCCAGCGCTTGGCCTTTGACCTAAATTCTATGTTCTATTCTATTCATTTAGGGTTATGATTTTTAAAATTTTTAAAGTATGTTTCATTTTGCTTCATGGGCTTGTGCGGACAGAAAGTTTAATATGGTAGAGCCAGTGCAAAATTGTTATTAATTTCTAAGTCATCTGTTGTTAATAATGTCATCGTGTTGTTTATTGTTGTTATTGTGAGGTTATATTATTAGTACGTTTTTTCTTTTCTCATGTACCCATACGAGCACGGAGTGTTGTGAAGTGGGGACTGGAAAATTGTTCGTTAATTTCCATGTCATCTTTTGTTATTAATATTATCCTCTTCTTTATTGCTATTATTTTGAGGCTGCGGTTTTACATAGTCTACTTATATCCAAAATTGTTTTGGAAAACTCGCTTCTCCTTTTTTTAAATTGTCATTATTATTGTTATTCAAAAACGTAAATTATTTAAAACTTGGAAATGGCCTATCGTCATTCAACAATGACGATGAAATATCAGCAAACGCACTGTCCAGAGTAAGAACATCTTCTACCTTATTAATTGCATTAATTCATCAATATCTGACTTATTACATCCTACTAGTACATTGAATTCCCCTAATAATAAACAGTCCACAAGATGAAACTAGAACAGACAATAACTGTACTTGTGCAATGACGAGGATATTCTCAATCATATAATTCGTCATTAATGTCCACAGATGTTTCGTTCCAAGTTAATCGGAAACAGTCATTATATCGTCATACTTCTTTCGCTTTTGCCAAGGAAGCAACCGTTATCTTGTCATACTCCATTCGTTGTTTGCCTACTTCCGAAAAATTGATCTGCTGAAAGAGTAACATTTTGAAAGAGTAACATTTCCTCTGTAGCCTGACAAAGCTGTTTTTTGTATGTTTTACTGAGGTCCTTATGTTTCCAGCTTTCCATTAAATGTTGCCGGATCTCCCCACAGTTTTCTGCCATCGTTCAAATTCGACTCGGCCGGTTTTCTACAAAGTGTCATTCTTTCGTATACTTTTTTTTTTCAGCAGTTACGCAAATGCACTGAAGAGTTAGTTGGATCAGTAATCAGATCAGTAATCATTCTTTCTCATGCCGATGACGCATTCCCAACGCTTCATCGCTACCTTTTGTACATAATCGATCGAATTTTTTTTATAGCGTACGGAAAGGGAACTTTTAATTTTCATCATTTTTCTCTGACATGTATTTTACCCCTTCCTCCCCAAGCCTTCCTACTCACTGGGGCGTGCTGCTATAACACTTTTTCTCCCAATAACCCTTTTCAAATCTGGCCCAGTGGTTAGACGGAGCCGAATGGTATCATCAGAGCAGTATGTTTCACCCCTCAAACTACTCTTGCACGTCCTTTTAATCATCTTTTCTCTGCAGAACTAAATCACGAGTTACGGGCTGATGAAGAGCAAGAGCCCGTGCCAACACAAGGCTGGCTAAATTTAGATAGATAGCGTATGGAGCCAAAATAGCGCTTGGTGTTCATGGGCCACCACCTGGAATGAGTAGACAATTTCTTGTCTCTAGGGTACATTATCAAGAAGGATCTGAGCTACAGAACAGGTCCAGAAATAGAGGTGGTGATCTGGCCAATCTATAACAATGAAATCCGAGTGGATCTTTTTTGTTGGATGGGGCGGGGTAGGTGGAGGATGGGGAGCGTAGGGGAGACATGCATAGCCACCCCCCTCCTGCAAACCTGTTTGTCTGCCCCGGGTGTGGGCCGGGTAGTGGAGACATGACACATCCACCCTCTTGCAAACCTGTTTGTCTGCCCCGGTTGGGGCGGGGTAGGTAGTGTATCGGGAGAGTAAGGGAATCATGAAGGACAGCGCTGGGTTCCAGCGCAGCGTAGCGCGCGCCAGCAAGCTCGTAGTATAATGTTTAAGTGAGGCTGGCCACTCGTACAGAGAACAATATATGAGAATTACTGTGGGACATAGGGATGACTTCCGTCTGTCTGTCCCTTTGTTTGCTTGCCCGTCCATCACACTTCTATTTAAACAGTGTCCTAATGATATTTAACATATAGCTTGCACCTAACGATCAAGGATGAACTATGAGGTTGTCTTGGATGGAAATGTTTTTTGGGAAAATATGTTTTAAAATCTCGGATTTTTTCTTATTCCAAATTGGGATTTTGATATTTGTATTTTGTGTATTTAATTATAAAGCGACACCAACATTTAACTCACAGTTTGCAATTAACATGATATTAATTGTCTCTTAAAAGTAATAGATACGGTCGCCTACCATCAGTACGGATAAGGTCTTGGCTAAGCGTTGAAATTATTCAATTGCTGAAAGCTGCTCCTCTGCCTAGTCGTAGGGTACATAGTATAATTTAGATATTTTGTTTACATTATTATTATTATTATTATTATTATTATTATTATTATTATTATTATTATTCAGACGATGGACCATATTCATATGGAACAAGCCCACCTAAGGGGCCAAGGCCATTGACTTGAAATTCAAACTTCCAAAGAATATGGTGTTCATTGGAAAGAAGCAAGATGAGGTAAAGGGAAATATAGAAAGTGAGTTCTCACTTATTAAAAAAAAGATATTTTAATCGTGGCTGTTATTTCTAATTCCAGATGTTTTGATGAATTTTATGATAATTATTATTAGGTCATTTGACATTATGGTTATCAGTGCAGTGACAAGGTGGTTATGTTTTTGGTGCTGTATGTTTGTTTGTTTGTTTGTTTGTTTGTTTGTTCAGTTGTAAGAATACGTAAATTTTGTGAAATTTTACGACAATTTTAATCGAAGGTGGGTTATGAAAATAAATAAAATTACGATATACTTACAGTCTTAGATGAAACAAGATTAATAAACAAAATCATTTTCACTCTCTCTCTCTCTCTCTCTCTCTCTCTCTCTCTCTCTCTTCTCTCTCTCTCTCTCTCTTCTCTGTATATATATATATATATATATATATATATATATATACATATATATATATACAGTATATATATATATATATATATATATATATATAGATAGATAGATAGATATTAATACATACAATCATGCATACATATATAGAATTAAAATGTTATTTTTATTAATAATCATGTTTAATCTAATGACATTGTAAATATATCGTTATTTTATTTATTTTCATGACTTAAAAATGAACAAGGTGATATTTAAAATGTTGCGTCGAAGATGACTGTATCACAGTACTTTTTTAAGTGATAAAATTATTTGGCTTTTCCTCACCTTCCGCTTTTTTCTAAAGCTGAGAATTCCTTGTATAGTATCCAGCTACCCCTGATGTTATTAGTGTTTTTAATGCGTGATCCATTGCTGTAAAAGACTATTAGTTTTCATACCCAGACATAACAGGTCAGTACGACTGATGAAACTCTCATTACTAGATATGACACAATATCTTGTTCAGTGGTTCTTAACCTGGGGGGCGTCAGGAATTTCCAGGGGAGGCGCGATCCCTAGGGGAAAAAATAAAAATTTTCTAATTATATTCGTTATTCTCTTAACAAGAGTGAGGAATTAATATTCAGAAGTTTATGAAAAATACAAACGTGTCACCTTATAACGTTATTTTCTTCCTATAGTCCACTATTCTAGTTAGACTCGTTGGCCTTACCATGTTTTGTAAATATCCCTCGAAACCCCCTCTCTTTCTCTTTTTTTTTTTTTTGCATTTTTTCTTTAAATCAGGGAGGGAATTTTACTCATAGATGCAAGGAGGACGTGGGTGGAAGGACTAACTCTTAGAGGGGTCGTGGTAATAAGAAGGTTAAGAACCAATGGTCTAGTTGTAATTTTAGAATTTGACATCCTTTTTATGCTGTTGTATAACTCCAGCTGTTCTTTTATTATTGCTGTTGTTTTTGGTCTTAGAATGCTTCGTCCACAGGTTAAATTATTTCACAAAACTTGATTGAAATTTTCCTGTACTGCAATATTTATGCCTGAAATTATTAGGCCTTAGCCATGGTGTTGCGCGTTCGTATATGTATACAGAATTTGAAGACTTTCAAGTCAGTTTTCGAGTTGTCCCGAATTGACAGCTCATGGTCTATGGTTTCTGAGATAGCGAGAGCAGTAGGATCTGTCTCCTAGGCTTCATGGTGATGAAAAATTCCCACACAATAATTTTGGTCAGTGGGCCAGTGGTGTCACATTTATACGACATCGTTGATATGAGTTGATGGATTACGCGGCAGTACAGATGTTAAAATGTACTCTTTCGGAAGTCTTCTTTAGCAAGTTTAACCTAAGAGCATATTTTATGGCCGTGGAACAGTCAAGAATTCCAGTAAAGCATGAAATTCCCTGTTACATCGGTTCTTGAGTTATAACCCTGGAGTGTTTTCCCGATTTACCAGTGCTGCTGATGTAACATTAAGTGTGAAGTCAGTTTGCCTCGTACACTTAAGGATTGTAAGTGCTCTCACAACAACCCGTTCAGCTGTATTTTCAAGCGATTACACGAAGTGAGCCGATCAAGCTACCGCGATGGCTGGAGCTGGGGCAGCTTAGAAAACCCCAGTCTGAAAGGAATTTGAGAACGATTATCATGGATATGTTGATTCTTATCAATATAGTTGAAGGCAGGTTGCCGCTGTATACTATTACTTCATTTGGGGATAATCTTTCACTTTTCGGCCGTGGTCTTGCTCAGGTCAGGCATAAAACCAGCAGTAGAAGTAAAAGAAAGGAAAAATATTATTCCTGATGTTGCCCACTGACTTGGATTGGATGTTTCATTGTTATATTCTCTTCTTCCATCTTACTTTCTACCTCCACCCTTTCCTAATAATTTATTCATAGAGCAACTGTGAGGTTTTCCTCCTGTTACAATTTTCAAACCTTTTTGCTGTCAATTTCCGTTTCAGCGCTGAATGACATCATAGGTTCCAGCACTTGGCCGTTGGCCTAATTTCTATGTTTTATCTATCTATTTTTCTGTCAGTGATGAACTCGACGGAAAGTCACGGGGTTGTTGATTTTCATCCTTTGTATCTCCAAGACTTGATGAAGAGAAAGGCGTATTTCAGAACCATTTTGTAAAGCTAATTCTGTGATACATTATCGAAAAATTGTAGATGAAATTTCCGCAATGGAAAAAAATAACCATGTCTTTGCTAGAGTTAATACGCGAAATGCCATATCCCTACATTTTTTAGTTTCAGAATATACAGATTACCTGATTATATTACATACGCCAAACACTTTTTCATGCGTGTGTGAAGTAATTATTTTCTTCTGTAATATTCAATTATTTATTTCCTTGGCATACAAATGGTTTATATAACAGCTGGTTGTAGTTAATGGCCCCTGTGTGTTTTTTCTATAAGATTAGGGTTCATCTTCTGAATAATAATAATAATAATAATAATAATAATAATAATAATAATAATAATAATAATAATAATAAAACAGCATTTCGAGACTCACGAAAACGTACCCTGTTCAAAAAACAATTTAGTGGCTAAGAGATTATTAGAGAAGATTTAACCATAAGATGACACATTATCCAGTGGGATATTTTATCATATCCATGGACAATTCCATCTCTCCATCGAAAGGACGATACCCACCTTGAATGTAGTTTACAAATTAACTACATTCAAAGTGGGTTTCGTCCTTTCGATGGAGAGATGGAATTGTCCATGAATATGATAAAATATCCTATTGGATAATGTATCAGCTTATGGTTAAAGCTTCCTAATAATGTCTTAGCCACCAAATTGTTTTCTGAACAGTGCACGTTTTCGTGGGTCTCGAAATGCTGTGTATTATTATTATTATTATTATTATTATTATTATTATTATTATTATTATTATTATTATTATTATTATTATTATTATTATTCAAAAGATGATCCGTAATCATATAGAACAAGCCCACAGGGGCCATTATTGAATTGAAATTCAAGCTTCCAAAGAATATTATGTTCATTAGGAAGAAGTGAGAGGAGGTAAAGGGAAATACAGAAAGAAGATATCTCACTTATTAAAAAATAAAAAAAAGATATTAATAGATAGATAAAAATGTATTAAAATCCAAGGAGAATAATATTAGGATGGTAATGTAACCAGTTTTGGTGTTACTTTTTTTCTTAGTATCAGATGAATAAAACACCCCAGAATCCTTTCGCCAGTAATTTGTTATCCTGCTCAAGTATTCATTGGTATCAGAATAGGAGTGATATAGCTAATTTAATTATAATTATCTTTAACAAGGAGGTTCGTTTGAACTAGTTTGTGTGTTTTTGTGTTTCTCTTTTTCGTCTTTAAGTCAAAGAGTAAACGAAAAGTGATTGGCAACATGTTAAAAAAAAATTGTTCGAGATAAAAATGTAACGTCGAGGGACGGGAGCTCTCTCTCTCTCTCTCTCTCTCTCTCTCTCTCTCTCTCTCTCTCTCTCTCTCTCTCTCTCAGACGATTACGGCCCAGGTCTTCAGCTCCCCCACATTATTATTATTATTATTGTTATTATTAGTATCTAGTGGGAGGCGTCGGTTGGTGTTCTTCACAATGCTTGAATAGTAAAAGCATATAGTTGAGGGGAACGTTACAAACAAAATAGGAATTTTTAAAGCTTCCTTTTTTTTGTGCTGTCTGTTGATGCTTGTTACCTGCATAGCCTATTAAGCATTTTCATCGAAATTAAAAAAAATGATTCTGGTATCTTTTGTTAAAGCTTTCAATGATGTTTCAGTTATTTTGTAGTCTTTACTTAGGTGGATGGTCATGGTCCATGTGATAACACCATAATTTTTTTTATCAGACATCAAGGATTTTGATAGCAAATGTTTTTTGTAAGACTACGGTCAGTCTTACTCGTAAGACTACGGATGTTTGCCGGCTTATTTTCATAAGATTATGGAAGCAGGTTTTTGTAGGACTAAAGCACTTTTTACCTATTTGTTATATTATTGCAAATTCTCTGTTTTTTTTTATAAGGCAATGACAACCGATTCAACTAATGGTGAAGAGACTTCAACACCCAGTAAGTCTTTTTATTCCATAAGCTCACACAATACTACAGCAAGGTTTTTTTTTTTTTTTTTTTTTTGCTGGGTTTAAAACACATAAGACAGACTTTTACCATAAGACTTCAATGCCTTAGCCAGTTGTTTTCTTGTTTTTGTATAAGGCCAGAATGCGTTATTTTTTTCTTAAGACTACAAGCATTTTCATAGGGCTGTGACAGGTCAGCATTGTGTTTTGCTGTCATAAAACCACAGCACCTAGTTCAACTTTTTTTTTTATAATGAATTTCTAACACCTCAATTAGTATTTTTCATGAGACTTCAACACTCCATTTAGTCTTTTCCTTAAGACTATAATACCTCATTCAGTGTTTCTCATAAATCTGAACCGCCCCATTTAGTCTTTTTTTTTTTTTTAGTAGACTACAATAGCTCATTTAGACTTTTTTTATTAGACTACAATACCTCATTTAGTCTTTTTTAGTAGAATACAATACATCATTTAGTTTTTTTTATAAGACTGTTAGAACCTATTTAATCTTTTTCTTGAGATTATAACACCTTATTTAGCCTTTTTAATGAGACTATAATACCTCAATTAGTCTTTTACATAAGACTACAACACCTCGGCCAGCTTATTTCTCATAGTACTACAGTTATTATTATTATTATTATTATTATTATTATTATTATTATTATTATTATTATTATTAATGCAAACTACCTTTGTCAAAAGCAACGACCCTATATGCAACGTCTTAAGGAAGAAGTCGTGAGTCGTTAGGCGAGAAAGAACGCTGATACGACTCAGGAGACTGTTTTATTCGATGTGGCTATGTGAACTCAGCACTGAGGCAAATTTTTAAATTACCGAAGCCACGAGGAAAAAAAAAAAAAAAAGAGAGAAAGAAAAAATGACGAGAAATTCTCTCATGCTGACAGAAGTGAACGTGCTGTTCCCCGTGCTTGGTCTGCGAAAAATGGTGGCAAACTTCATGACCTCTCATAATCAGCGTGATTGCATGACGAAAGTTTGCTGCTGCCATGGAGAAGGAAGGATCCTCTCTCTCTCTCTCTCTCTCTCTCTCTCTCTCTCTCTCTCTCTCTCTGTATAAATACTTGCAAATCTCTCTCTTCCTCTCTCTTCTGTGAATATGCTTGTAAATATAACTCTCTCTCTCTCTCTCTCTCTCTCTCTCTCTCTCTCTCTCTCTCTCTCTCTCTCTCTCTCTCTCTCTCTGTGAATATGCTTGTAAATATAACTCTCTCTCTCTCTCTCTCTCTCTCTCTCTCTGCATGAATATGCTTGTAAATATAACTCTCTCTCTCTCTCTCTCTCTCTCTCTCTCTCTCTCTCTCTCTCTCTCTCTCTCTCTCTGCATGAATATGCTTATAAATCTCTCTCTCTCTCTCTCTCTCTCTCTCTCTCTCTGTGAATATGCTTGTAAATATAACTCTCTCTCTCTCTCTCTCTCTCTCTCTCTCTCTCTCTCTCTGTGTGTGTGAATATGCTTGTAAATATAACTCTCTCTCTCTCTCTCTCTCTCTCTCTCTCTCTCTCTCTCTCTCTGCATGAATATGCTTGTAAATATAACTCTCTCTCTCTCTCTCTCTCTCTCTCTCTCTCTCTCTCTCTCTCTCTCTCTCTCTCTCTCTCTCTCTCTACTCACCCACATAGGCACATATACATATGCTTGTATATATTTGCTGAGTATGTAACTTCCATTTCAGATGTAAATTAACTGATTTAGCAAAAGTAGGAAAAACAATTATAGAATTACTTTTTTGAGGTTACTTATATGCTAACGTACAAAATACACACACACACACACATACACACACACACACACACACATATATATATATATATATATATATATATATATATATATATATATATATATATATATGTTTTACTGTAATACACAGTATAATATATATCTTCATATATATATATATATATATATATATATACATATATATATATATATATATATATATATATATATATATATATATGTATATATATATATATATATATATATATATATATATATATATATATATTTATTATGTATATATCTGTATGTATATATATTATATGTATTTATATGTTTATATAAATATATATATATATATACATACATATATATACACACATACATTACAAGTGAATGGATAAAAAATGGGCAATGAAGTAGAAGGTTTTGAGGAGCATGCAATATGTAAAGATAGGTTCCCATTCATTAGAAATGTTTGTGGCTAAAAGGGGATAGAAGAAGGAGTAAATAGTAATTGGTGGGCTGATATGCTTGTAAGATTAATGAAAGAAACAAATGGCCTGTTTGAAATTTTGTTGAAGGACAAAAGAGATGATTTTATAACAGAACGCAAAAAAAGATGGATAAGTGAGTCGATGACAAAGGTAAATATGAAAAAAGTTATAATTTATGGTAGGAAACGCAAAGAGAAAGGTTAATGAGGAAATGTTTGGAAAGCGCTGTCGATCCAGTGAGAATTTTTGAGTTACTGATTACGAAATATAAAAGGGAAAATCGGTTCGATACCATGCCGTGGGTGGATTTGAGAGTGCTCATATATTATATATATGTATATATATATATATATATATATATATATATATATATATATATATATATATATATATATATATATATATATATATATAAATATGCATATAATATATTATATATGTGTGTGTATGTGTGTGCATACGTGTATTTCTTCTTCTTTTTCTTCTGACTTGAGATTGGGAATATAACTTATTGGAACCGGGATCTTACGAGAATGTTTATTGTCTTGGTGCACATCCATTGAAAGAAGAGATTTAATGTAACTCTTTTACTTTTAGACACCATACATCATATAAACATAATGCTAGTCATCTCTGCAGTATGTAAGGTAAATATTACTAAATTAACCGCGATGCTGATGAAGAAACCCCAGCAGCATCCCCATCAACGAAATCAGCATCATCATCAGATGATGACGATGATGATAGCCGAGTAAATAGTTCAAACGGCTTATGGGGCCGCATCCAACATGCACGCCCTGGTCGTAAAGCTAAACGATTGTTGGATGTGAAGGCGATGGCAGCTTAACATAATTAGCCCAGCAGGGAGTCTCCGAAGCGCAGAGGGCCAGAGACCGCGGCTGCCTCAGAAAAACTCGATCCGAGTCGACTCCCTTGCAAGCGGAGAAGGCTCGCGGGGTGGCCCCGCAAGACGGGTTTTGTGGCCCCCTGCTGTTCCAACGACGCTCGGCTGTCAGTGAGGCCATTATCCTGGCCACTTATTCTCATTACTATCTTGTCAGTGGAATTTTCTGATACCATCTTCCCATTGTCGCGCATCTTCTATGCTGCTGCTGCTGCTCCTGCTCTTGCTCTTCAGGCTACTGCTGTTGTTGGTTTTGGGTGTTTGTTGTTTTGCCTCGTGCGTCTGTCTGTCTTTGTTGCAGGGTTTGTTGTTTTGCTCTTATCTGTGTATTCATTCATTTGATTTATATATCTATTTTTTTTTTTTTATTTGTCAGCGGTGTTTGAATGAGTGCTTCCTGCAGGCGCCATGTGGTGAAGAGTTTTGCTGTATCTTTTTCTGTTTAGGCTTGATACAACCCTCTCTCTCTCTCTCTCTCTCTCTCTCTCTCTCTCTCTCTCTCTCTCTCTCTCTCTCTCTCTCTCAGCTGATTTAATTAATTTTACCAGTATAAGTGAGAATTATAGCCGTGGTTGCATGAGTACCAGCAATTGGCATGGCCTTTATATAGTGCCTCGCTGTCTGTTGTGACTCTTCTCTGCGCAGCAACAGGTGTAGTAAAAAGATTTGCGCATAAGACTCTTAATCCCGCAAGGAATTAAACCCAGCAGTCTAATGTAAAGAATGGAGTAATTCTCACAACTTGGAACAGAAATGAACTTATTATTGCGAGTTAACTTTTACTTGACGGTGCTTAAACAATGAAAATAGCGATGATATAACTTAAATATTTTTGGTAGCACATGGCCAAATACATATGCCTTATTGGCTGGTATGTTGAATTAGTGCTTATTTTTAATTTATTCGAATTATGTACTGTTGCTTTACAGTATCATCATCTGTGACAGTATTATTATTGCTTATTTCCTTTTAGTTTTCTGTAAAGAAAACTATTGTGCCGGCTTTTTCTGTCCGTTCGCACTTTTTTTTTATTTCCGCACTTTTTCTGTCCGCCCTCAGATCTTAAAAACTACTGAGGCTAGAGGGCTGCAAATTAGTATGTTGATCATCCACCCTCCAATCATCAAACATACCAAATTGCATCCCTCTAGCCTCCGCAGTTTTTATTTTATTTAAGGTTGAAGTTAGTCATAATGGTGTGTCTGGCAGTGATATAGGACAGGCCACCACCGGGTGGTGGTTAAAGTTTCATGGGCCGCGGATCATGCAGCATTATACTGAGACCACCGAAAGGTAGATGTATTTTCGGTAGCCTTGATTATAAGCTGTAGCGGCTGTACAGAAAACTCGATTGCGCTGAAGAAACCGGCGCATTTTTTACTTGTCATATTATCACCATTCAGTGAATGGATAAGTTCTTCGCAGATGAATGAATTATTATTATTATTGTTATTATTATTATTATTATTATTATTATTATTATTATTATTATTATTATTATTATTGTTCAGTAACTGCAGACAAAATCATGTGTATCTTAGCTCAGTATAGTTATATCTGCTACAACCATTATTATTATTATTATCATTATTATTACTATTATTATTATTACTGTAATACTCTCAACCTCCTTTGATTTTACTCACCTCGTCATCCATCATAAATCATTCGCCATTCATATCGAAGTGATAGCTTTCTCAGCGCTACAGATGATTTGGTATTGAAACATTTTAGGAGTTTGATTATGGGATTGCGTACGTATATGGAATTATGTTCTTGAGTTTTTTCCTCTATATTATTATTATTATTATTATTATTATTATTATTATTATTATTATTATTATAAATGTTGTATTTCCAGCCTTTTTCGCTGAGCTTATATCTAAGATAATAATAATAATAATAATAATAATAATAATAATAATAATAATAATGTAGCTACAAGTTGGTGTTATGGCCATGTAGCTTAGTATTATTCTTTTAGGACGTGAATAGATAACACAGTATTGCTTTCCTGCGCTTTCAGTGGAATTTGTTTTTACAGAGGGGACCCATCATTTTTGGAATACAAATGGTTTATAGCTGATGTGAATTTATCAGCATTGATGAACTCTATACTTGAATAGGGAGAGGTAAAGGACCATATTGTTTCTATAGCTTTGGTTTCAAGAGTAGAATTAATTTCTCTTGGTGTCATTAAGCTTAATTATATGTCTGGGTCAGCGGAAAGTAGAGAAAAGTGACTTGGGAGTTTCTGCTTTGTTCTGGTATCAAAATCCGTGGTACCCCATGGGGGGGGGGGCGGTGTGGTTAGTGCCGTCAGTACACCTCACGCGGCGCACTGTAGGCGTTACTGAACGTTCTTTGCAGGGTCCCTTCGGCCTCTGACTGGAAACTCTTTCAATCCTTTTACTATACTTCTGCTCATATTTTCTTTCTTCCTTGTTACTCTCCACCCTCTCCTAACATTTGTATCATAGTGTAGTTGCAAGGTTCCCTCCTGCTACACCTATCAAACCTTTTTACTCTCAATTTCCGTTATCGCTGAGTGACTTCACAGGTCCCAACGTTTGGCCTTTGGCCTAGATTTTATATTCCACTGTAACATTTTTGGTATTCACTTTTCAAACAGTTTGCTCATCCCACCAGAAATGTCACTAGGAATAACATGCACTGAACCAGCTCTCTGATGCCTTATAACCCGTTTTTATTCCAAATATTCATCTTCACAGCTTTCACCGTTCTATATTTCCCTTGCATTCAGCATCCATATTAATTCGCTCTCAAAATGGAAGGGTTGCTCAACCATCTGTTTATATATTCCAGATTTTGCTTTCGCAGTCACTATCCTCTGCCAAGCCTTTTGCGGAGCTTCTGTAGCCATTTAGTGCTAGATACAAATACGAATCAAACGCAAGCATTTCTCTCGCTATCCGTACTAACATTAATGTTCTATACATTTTCTTAACCTCATTCTTTCTTCGTTCCTTTCAACTTTCTTCCTTGACTGGTCGGGTTGGTATCGTTCTCTGCTAGCATTCTGCTTGGGCCCGCGTTCGATTCTCCGACCGGCCAGTGAGGAATTAGAGAAATTTATTTCTGGTGATAGAAATTCATTTCTCGTTATAATGTGGTTAGGATTCCACAATAAGCTGTAGGTCCCGTTGCTAGGTAACCAATTGGTTCTTAGCCACGTAAAATAAGTCTAATCCTTCGGTCCAGCCGTAGGAGAGCTGTTAATCAGCTCAGTGGTCTGGTTAAACTAAGGTATACTTAACTTTTTTTCTTCCTTGACGAAAAGCTTTCACTGTCTTTCACCAATGCGGAGCTTTCCCTCCCTACTACCATGCAAACGTTTATCATTTTCAAACATCAACACTCCGCAATTTATCACTCGATATTAAACCGCATGTGGGTAGGCACCCCTTTTCTGAGACCCATTATCGTATTCAAGGAGTCAGTTCCATTGCGTTCATTGTAATGAACTGAATAAGCACTTTCAACAATGCTCTTAAGCTTTAAACATACATACATACATACATACATAGTTCCATAGGCTTACGCATATATATACATATATATGTATTTTGTATTTTATATATATTATTAAATATGTTTGTGGGAAGGTGGTTTTTGTATGCTGATTATTGCGCAATTAATCCATATCATTGGTAGAAAAGGTTTTGCAATAAAAAGACAAAACCAGGATACTCAGGAGTTGAAGTAAAACCCGTAAATGAATAACAATAATAATAATGATAATATTATTATTATTATTATTATTATTATTATTATTATTATTATTATTATTATTATTCATGTTGCTTGAAATTCCAACTTAATTTTTCATTAATACTGAAATTTTGGACTCTAACAGGCCAAAATTTCTAAGACATTATTATTTCTCGTAAAGATTATGCAAATATACCTAATAGCCAAAGATCATGATTATCTATCAAAATTTCGACAGTTGATTGATAAGTGGTGAAAAAAAAAAACGCTGCATATAGGTCAGGTAATTTGAAGGTGACAGCAATGAGCTGATTTCGAGAATGCATTTATGCGCCTCCAAACAGACAAATAGACAGATATGCACAAGAGGAAATACAAGAGGGAGAGGGTGATAAATTTTGAGGCGACGTACGACGATGACGATGACGTGATGACACAAAGAAGAGGAAAAGACTAAAGATGCTGACGTAGAAGGAAGAAAGGGAATGATCATTTTATATATTCTTGACTCTCCGAATTTATTTTGGTTCGTGCCTTTCGTAATGAATTTTTTTTTTCTCAAGAAACAAAACTATATGGTAAAGGAATTGTTTAAAAAAAAACTTTCTTTTTTCAGTTCCTTGATGGCAGTGATTTGTGACATTTAAGTGTTTGTGGTGTAATTCAGTTCTAGTTTTACTGTATTTCCTGATTCATGGGTTATGAGAAAATGCCTTCATAGCTGTTTATGATCGTAATGATTACCAATGTTATTTTTGTCATTGGGATTTTAACCTCGTTTTCCCCGCAGGATTTATTATTTTTGTCGTTATGATTTTAACAGCGTTTTCCCCGCAGGATTTATTATTTTTGTCACTAGGATTTTAACCGCGTTTTCTCCGCAGGATTTATTATTGTCATTAGGATTTTAACAGCGTTTTCCCTCAGGATTTATTATTTTTGTCATTATGATTTTAACAGTGTTTTTCTCACAGGATTTATTATTTTTGTCATTAGGATTTTAACAGCGTTTTCGCCGCAGGATTTATTATTTTTGTCATTAGGATTTTAACAGCATTTTCCCCGCAGGATTTATTTTTGTCATTAGGATTTTAACAGCGTTTTCCCCCGCAGGATTTGTTATTTTTGTCATTAGGATTTTAATAGCGTTTTTCTTGTAGGATTTATTAAAAACAGTTGAAAAAATTAGTGACTGCATCTGTATCTGCTTACCTTTGGCTTATTCTCGTCTAAAATGCACATTGATTGGCCTTACGAAATACACTAGACTTAAAATAATTTTACGGACAAGAGGGCAGATGAAGGTAAAATGCTCTGATTTGCTGAGAAAAGAAAGTAAAATGCTTTGTTTTGTTTATCTTATTATTCGTTTTTTGGCCATTTTTTTTTATTCCATTTTCCATTGTTTCTGTCTTTGTGACGTTTGGTCTGTGGTTAGTCACAGACAAAGCATCAAGGTCTGGAGAGAGATCGATTGATTTATTAATAGAACTGGCGTCACAACACCAGTAGTCTTCGAGGCCGTTATTCTGGGGACATTCTTACCGGATGGGTCCCTTAAGAAAAAACTTTCTTATGGATCAGTAATTCGGATCATCGCATTTCTCGTATATTTTTTTATAACTTTTAATGAATTTAATATAAATAATGGTCATATGTTTTAGCGATTTGCTACGGAATTCAAGTTTTTCTCTAAGTATCTCTGAAGCTCTTCTCCTTCATCGGTGCTCCGTAGGGGGTAGTGCCATCGGCACACCTCATACGTTGCACTGTAGGCATTACTTAAGGTTCTTGCAGCGTCCCTTCGGCCCCTAGCTGCAACCCCTTTCATTCCTTTAACTGTACTCCCATTCATATTCTCTTCCACCTTGCTTTCGACCCTCTCCTAACTATTGTTTCGTAGTGCAACTGCGAGGCATTTCTCATGTTACACCTTTCAAACCTTTCTACTCTCAATTTCATTTTCAGCGCCGAATGACCTCAAAGGTCCCAGTGCTTGGCCTTTGGCCAAAATCCATATTCTGTTCTGTTCGTTCGTTGGTGACTAATTCTGACTAAAAAAAAAAAAGCCAATCGTGTCACAGGTGTTATGATTCGCCATCATCCGTATGTATGTCACACCTTTGCTGAGTCGGGCGATTGATTCGTACGGAAGGGTCAGTGTGGGAGAAGCTGGACTGACACCATTAACCAGGACGTACCCATGACCGAATTCCACCTGGGCAGCGCCAGGTAATTACCGCAGAAACAAACAAAGGAAGACGAGAATGCGCGTCGTCATCGCCCGTTGAAAATAGGTCGTGCTTGACTGAAACGTGTCGTATGATATCATGTCTCTGTCTGTCTATCTGTCTGTCTATCCCTGGGCCCGAAAAAGCAAGAAAAATAGAAGGTTGTAACTGCTTATCTCTGTTTGTCTGTCTGTTTATCCCTGGGCCCGAAAAAGCAAGAAAAAAAAGAGGTCGTAATTGCTTATCTCTGTCTGTCTGTCTCTAGGCTGAGCAGAAAAAAGGAGGTTGCAAGTGCAAATCCCTGTCTCTCTGTCCCTCTGTCTTTCCCCGGGCCCGAAGAAACACATACACAAAACAAAAAAGAAGTCGCGAATGTAAATCTGGCTCTCTGTCCCTCTGTCCCTAGGCCCGAAAAATCAAGAAAAGATGGAAGTCGTGAAAGCATATCTCTGTCACACTGTCTGTCTGCCTTTCTGTCCCTGGGCCCGAAAAAGTAAGAGAAAAAGGAAGTCGTAAATGCATATCTACAGGCATGTCTCTCCCTGTCTGTCTGTCCCAGGACCCGAAAAGGCAAAATAAAAAAAAAGAGGAAGTCGTGAATGCAAATTTCTGTCTCAGTCTGTCGTCTTCTAGGCCCGAAAAAAAAGAGAAATAAAGGAAGTTGTGAATGTCTATCTCTTTCTGTTTGACTGTCTGCCCTGGGCCAGGAAAAGCGAGAAAAAAAAAGGAAGTTGTAAATGGATATCTCTGTCTCTCTGTCTGTTTGTTGTCTGTCCGTCCTTAGGCCCGAAGAAGCAAGAAAAAAAGGAAGTCGTAATTGCTTATTTCTGTCTGTCTATCTATCTGTTTGTTTGTGTGTTATTACACACTTTGGAGGAGTTTGATTTTATGTTTTGCCAACTTGCAAAAAGAAGAAGAAGAAGAAGAAGAGGAAGAAATCAATGTTTAACAGTTTTTAAAACTTTGCGAACGAGAATGAAACAGGAAGTGTCTTTGCGTCAGCGGTGTTTTAGGCTTTCTCGCCTCTCCAGTTGTTCTTGGGTTTTGTATTTGCCTTTATCTTATCATCTTATTAATGTATGTTACGGGAAGTATAAAAGGCGTACTTTCTTTAATAACATGTTTATTAATCATGAAAGCGAAGTTTCAAACGGAATGAAGCCAAAATAATACTGAAAAGTCAGTGGCCTCTGATTTTCGTTCTATTTTTTTTTTTTAGTTAAAATTACATTCATTAGACGTTCTTAATTATCAAGAATTTATTTCTGGAATTGAAAAGTATCTAGCTATGGTGTTATGAAAGGACTCGAGATGCTGGGTGAAGGGATGCTTCCTCGAGTGGTTTAGCGGAGATAGAACAAAAATATTTTTCATTCTTATGAAGAGGGAAGGATGTAATTTTCAATATGTAATTATCTGGGGGCTTCAGTATGTGCTGGTAAAATTATTATTTTACGAACGTTTTAAAAGATGCGCAAAATGTACCTGTAGTACCTAAGGCAAATAGCATTTTTAGGAATGGTTTATAAATATACATACGTATATATATGTTTGTATATTTTTATTCAAGTATATATATATATATATATATATATATATATATATATATATATATAAAGCGCATAGATAAGCAAAACTAATGAAAGAAAATGCTTTTATACGATGTGTATATATATATTATATATGTATATATAAATATATATATATATATTATACAATTATATATATTTATATACACACATCGTATAAAACCATTTTCTTTCATAAGTTTTTCTTATCTATGAGCTTTTGCACGCAGTTGTCCGTCGTCTCTTAAAAAAAAACTACCACTTTTCAACTATTATCGTATCTTAATAGAATCCCTACGGCTCGAGCATAGGATAACCTAACATAGTTCTGTTGTTAGTTCTATGTCCAAGGTAATCTTATTTAACCGCATGGGTTCCATTCTTGTGTTCGCAGCGATATAGTATTAACCTTATTTGTCGTACAGGCATTTTATTGTAAAATTCTGTATAAGACGTTCAACGCCTAGTCATTCAGCGTGATATCCGAGGAATGCAGCAGTATTTAAACGTACATTTGTATTCACGGATAAAAATGGAAATGAAATCGTACCTCGAGATTTAAAAGGAAATATTTATTGTGTTTTTAACGTCGTTTTAGTTCTTAACTTGTCATAATGACATGAGAGAGAGAGAGAGAGAGAGAATTTAAATTTTGGCAGCGCATAATTACAACGAAGGCCCAAATTCTAGTATAATATCGAAAATGACGCACAGACACACACACATATATAGTATATATACACATACATACATACATACATACATACATAGAAATATATTATTTTTTAAAATTTTTATTCGTGAAGTATTTTTTAGCTACCTACAAAAAATACTATGCACGGGAGAAAACCGTAAAGCCACTCTTCAAGTTTCACTCTCAGTATATTTTTCCAAACAGCAGTTGCATTGTTGGTGCTAACCTGTAGGCTATGCTTGCCGGTCAAGAATCATGTTTATAAACCAGAGTTTAAACAATTGTTGACGTTACATGTGTTTTAACGCTATCTCGAACGTTAGATCTAGCGATGCGTTGCTAGTCGCGCGATCATTCAATGATTTAATTGGGGTGCAGAGTTTATGATCTTGATTTATGGCAGAACCTGAAACCATGACTCGTAAAGGGATATTAGGTGGCAGCGGCGCTAGTCCCCCTAGCCAACCAGCTAACCAGCCAGCCAGCCAGCTAGCCAGCTAACCAGCTTGGCTGCCAGGCAGCGGCTGTCTCGCATTTAAAAAGGGATTTGCAAGGGCCTTTGTCGAAAGCCGAAGCTTTGCAGGGATCGCCGCCGTTCGATTCGCTTTTCATTCGGCGCGATGTTTTTCGGCTTAGATCAGTTACCCCTCTAAAAACGTTAGGGGTAGAGGAAAAAGAAAACGGCGTTTAAGCCCGGATCGTGTTCGGCAGCTACTGGTGTTGGGTGTACTCAGATACTTTCATGAAAGCAAAACAAAAAAATAACAAATAAGCACCAGAGCAAGTGTTTTGCTGAATGATGGAAAATGGCTTATATAATTCCCTGCTACTGCTTCGTGGTCTGTGAGTGGGTCTTGGAACTTTTTTTTTTTGTAGCAACTTGTTGCTACAGGGTTTTAGGTCTATATGTTTTTTTTTTTCGGAAATTTGGATTTTAGCTACAAGGGCCAGTTTTTTCCCCTTTTTTCCCCCTTATCTTTAACTCGGCACTTCGGAAGGGACTGTATTCAGTTGCCTCTTTAATGCTCAGTCTATTTAGTTTTTGCTAATATTTTGCTGTTTTTAATAGTCAGTATATGTCATTATTGTTAATTTTACTCAAAGTTAAGTTTCTTTTGTTATTGTCTGCAAAACAAACCTGTGTCTTAATATTGGTGGAATGCATTACTGACTGATTATGTAAACAGATGTGGCGTATCAACTGTCAAGGTTGGTGAAACGGCTTAATTTTGAATACCTCTTTTAATGAGTGTCTACCCCTTTTGACCTAAGCATCGAATCAGGTACCTGGGTGTTGGTCGACTGTCTTGGTTGCAACGGGGAAAAGACAATAAGTAAATGAAAAACAGAAGTGAGAGATCAAAGCTTCGTCATCTAATCAACAAGAGGCCTAAAATAATAATAATAATAATAATAATAATAATAATAATAATCTGTCCTCCTGATCCATCTTGTTGCATTTACTGGTATATGAATAAAATTTTTCCGACATATTTTTATGTTAAGCTTTGGGACCTTATTATGTCGTATCCTACAGACCCTATAACCATGTTTTGAAAAAATAAACGAACATGTATTACACGAGGGCGATCGCATATTAAATTGACAAAGTATACCCTTGTTATTCTCAAGAAAAAGAATTCTGAATGTTTTCATACATTTTTATTTTAACATGAACCTATTTTAAACTGTGTACCCATGTCTTGGCCCCTATTCCGGTAGGCTGCAAACAGTATGCCGTTTTCTAGTATCAGGTTTTATACTAGTCAGTTTGTTAAGAGTTCTAGGTTGGCTATAACTAAAACGTGGAATAGTTTGCTTAGTGCAGTTGGTTGGAATCTTCTGGTCTCCAAATGTTTGAGCGCGAAGCTGATTCATTCCTGCTTTCTGCTGACCTCCTGAGTTCAGGTGTATCGATCTTATTTTCTGTGCACTCATATTCATTATTTCCTGTCCCTTCATATTTATTTATCAACGTTTCCTATAACTTGCTTCTCTCTGCAGGTTGATTTCCCTTTGGAGCCGTCTTGGGTTTGTAAACTCTGTCCCTAAGGGTTTTCAGCAGAAGATTTGAAGAATGAAAAGAGAGAAATAAAGTTCTGGAAAAGGATATTTGAGAATGAAATGGCCTTATTTCCGCTACCATGGTACTTAATTATAGTATCTCCTTGGTTGTAGCCTGGTACCCATCTGAAATCCTGAATCCCCAGTACCCGTGGATGCTTTTGCACAATTTTGTTGGCACTGAGCCAGTGATTCTGGAGTTCATTACTGCGAAAAGCTTACTATACATAGACTTACATTTAGACAGCAATTTTGAACAGAAAAGCTCACGGAAGCTTTCAGGTCTCTCTCTCTCTCTCTCTCTCTCTCTCTCTCTCTCTCTCTCTCTCTCTCTCTCTCTTGTTTTGGTATGGAAGTTCTCCTCATGTGTTTTATAAATCGGTGTTAGTTTTCTTACTGAATTTGATAATACGTTATCCATCTCGGCCTAAGAGTATTTGAACTGTCTTTTCTGTTGTGAAAATAATTGTAAAGATCTGTGAAACAGTTGATAGAAGAACACAAAATATTATAAATTACATTTTACTCTGATGGTTGAAGTTTATAATCATAATCCATTGCTAAATATTTAGCATCCTGTGGTAACATTCTTTAAGCATGGTGTTCTTAATTGAGTTCTTTTACATACTTATATACGCATACACGCACGTATATATATATATATATATATATAATATATATATATATATATATATATATATATATATATATATATATATATACATATATGTATATTATATAGTGTATATATATACATATACATATACATATACATATACTCATACACACATTATCAGTTTTTCTGGAGAAAATAATGAGACAGAATACCAATCAAGCGTAAAAAAGAGCCGTCGAGCGTGTCGTGTGTGTATGACAGAACCATAAACAGTTCCTCGATCACTTGGGTAATGTTGTAACATTTCAGAAAGTAAACAAAAGGTGGAGCAACGCATCGACGCCGCGCGAATTGTTCTCCCGAGTGACGCGAGACCTGTGGTTATGCAACAGGAGAAGAATTCAGGAGAATTTGTTTCAAGCTCTCTTCTTGAATAAAAGAAACGCGTAGAAGAAAAGACCTTTTGGGGTTGCACTGAGATCCTCCGAGTCCCTCCACAGCTGTGGCTTTTACTTCAAGGGGAAAAGCTGCAGATATTACAACAAAAGGAGGTGTTTTTCAAAACATCATCACATACCTCTGATGATGTTTTGTCTCGGGCTTGTTTCTGGGACACGAATGAAGTTGGCTTTGCGTGGTGTTGATGCATTGCCACACGAAGTCGAATTGTCGGAAGTCCTTCAGAAACCAAAGGGGAAATGATCCATGTGGTCACTGGAATGGGAGGTTTTCTTTAGGATTTCTTCATTATTTCATTTCCATGTTCGTGCTCTGGAGGGCCTTGAAGTCGTTCGGTTCTTCCAAGGCACTGTGTTTAAAGGAGAATTTTGAGGAGGACCTTCAGTGAATTTTGGTTGATAGATAGATATATTAAAAGATGTTGAAGAGAGGCTTCGAGTAAAGTCGATATATTTATAATAATGTAATTTATTTTTGAGGTGACCAGCTACACGTACCATTTATGTATAGAAACTTTTCTAGCACTTACAATGACTTCTTGCATCTCTGAAATCGTAAATATTGTGAGAGCTCTGTGGTCCGCCTTCAATTTGAAGTTCAAAGCTCCTCAGAGATAAACTAGACCTCGAATATTATAGTTAAGGTGACGTTAAAATTATTTTCTTAAAATCAGCTGTAGAGTCTTTGGAACAGCTGACAGTGTTTTCATTCACTTTTTGGCTAAATCCCATGTGTTCGAGAAAGGCAATATTGAAGGACGCTGTTTTCATCTGGCAACACTTTGGCAGTGAAATCACAAAGAATTAGATAGTTTGATTGATATCTAAGATATACCTAAGTAGCAGGTTGTTATAACAAATACAGATTCTTAACATAATGGGTGACTAGGTTTTCGATTTTTGTAAATTATAGAATGTATACTGTGCAAAGGGTTAAAGACTTGTGTAAGTGCATGACTGCACAATCATGTTTGCATTTTATGCCATGAGTAATATATTCTCTTAGAGTGAATGTTCATGGATTGAAATGTTCTCCTTTAAAATACTCACCTTTAAAATACTCTCCATTGTACTCTTGGAGAATAAGTGCATGACTTCCCATTCATATTTACATTTTATTATTATTATTATTATTAAATTATTAAAATTATTATTATTTATGTATTATTATTATTCGCTTTTCAGGCTCAATGATAAATAAATTGGCCATAGCTCATGTTGGAAGGAGCCTGCGGAATAGCTCCTCTTTTTACAATATTCTGAAGAAGGGAGCTGGGTTCTGGTTCTATTGTAAGCTCCTGGAATTTGTTTCTACCAGCTCGTTGGTCATCCTCTGGACGTGGTTGCAGGAGGTCTGCCTTTTGAAACAAGGTGCTCGGGTTATTGTGAAGAAGATCCGCACACTTATTATTATGATCCACACTATTATTATTATTATCCGCACACACTGTTATTTTAACATTATTCCTCCTTTGTCCTTTGGAAGGTCCGCAATCATTATGTAAAAATCTGTTGCTGAGAACATGAATCAGCACCGATCATGACCTCCCTAGAAATACTAGAGAGTACCTCGTTTCTTCAGACCTCCTGAACCACGAGAGGGATGACCAACGAGAAATGGTCGAATACTCCTCGACGGTTGTTCACAGAATGGAATACTAAAATTTCTGATTAAAATTGTAATAAAAATACAATATCCCGCACTGTCCCTTTTGCAAGTGAATATCGGCCACCTACTGACTACATCGCTGAGCCTGAAAAGCGAATCATTGGAGGATAGTGACACTATATAAGATAAATCCATAATACAGCCCCTTTTTAATAAGACCTTTTAAAAGAGGGTCTACCTTCCTATCATTATTATTATTATTACTTTATTACCCTCTTATTAACAATTGATTCCTAGTTTCAACTGGGGGTTTTCTCCAAGTCATTATTTAAAAATCTGATACTGTCAAGTTAGAGTGTACAATATTTTCCTCGAATGCTTGTTCACAGAATGGAATACTAACAGCCTCTCCTAAAATAGCTGGCCCAATACTCTTCTTTGCACTTTTTACGTGACTCAAGCACCTCATACGGTTGCAGCAAGGGACATTACAGCTTATTGCAGAATCCGGCCCCATCCGCAACTCCTTTGATTCCTACTGCACCTCTTTTCATATTCTCTTTCTTCCATCTTACTTCATCCCACCCTCTCCTAACGTGATTCATAGTGCAACTCCCAGGTTTTCCTGCTGTTACCGACTTTTAAAACTTTTATTGTCGTCGCCATTTCATTGCTGAATGACTTCACAGGTTTCAGTGCTAGGCCTTTGGCCTTAATTCTATATTCTATTCAGTTCAAGTGCATGATTGTCCCTTCAGCAACAGCACTAATCCTGGATGCAGCATCTGGAAACGCGCTACGAGATACGCCAGTGGATCGGTAGCTAGTGATTTCGAAGCAAGCCGTGCATCTATCTGAATTGCAAGAACTAGAGGCTTAATTGGTTTTTTCCTTGGCCACATTCTCTCTCTCTCTCTCTCTCTCTCTCTCTCTCTCTCTCTCTCTCTCTCTCTCTCTCTCTTCAACGCCAGGTATTAGACGTAAGATCCTGTTACAATCCTGTTTGTTTCTACACTGATTACACCCGCCCAAAAAAGGGGAATAATAATAATAATAATAATAATAATAATAATAATAATAATAATAATAATAATAATAGGTTCTGTTGAAAAGGGCAGCCTTTTGTAAGAGGTCTTCTTAATTCTTCTTACTATTCTCTTTTCTTCAAGAGGATAGTAAGAATAATTGAAAAGACCTTGTATAAAATCAATTCACCTGGTGCTGCCGCTCTTTTCAACAGTACCTATTCAAAAGAAGGTCTACTCTAATAATAATAATAATAATAATAATAATAATAATAATAATAATAATGATAATAATAATAAAATACTTTTTCCAAATAGTTGATTACATATCCCCAAACAATTTCAGGTTGATTCAAACAATAATTGGTCGTCAACGAAGGTACGCTTGTTAAATAAAAAGGTTTTGTAATTTTCATCACAACCAGTGGGGGGGCATCACTTTGATATGACAATGATTTACGCATAGAATGACGTGTCCCTTGCAACTGTAGTCGTTTTTAGGTCATGGATTAACAAAGAGAGCTTTCTCAGGGACAAAGAGAGTTTTCCTAGGGACAAAGAGCATTATACCAGAGGTCAACAAAAAGAGTTTTCCCAGAGACAAAGGAGAGTTCTTAGGGACAAAGAGAGTTTTTTCCCAGGGACAGCGAGGGAGTTTTCCCAGGGACAAAGAGAGAGTTTTCCCAGATAAAAAGAGTTTTCTTAGGGACAAAGAGAGTTTTACCAGGGCCAACAAAAAACGTTTTCCCAGGGACAGCGAGGGAATTTTCCCAGGGACAAGAGAAGTTTTCAGGGGACAAGAGAGCATGCAGTGACAAAGAGAGTTTTCCTAGGGACAAAGAGAGAGCCTGAGGACAAACAGAAAGTTTTCTTGCAGGACAAAGAGAGAGTTTTCCCAGGGACAAAGAGAAAGTTTTGGCAGGGACAAAGAGAGAGTTTTCCCAGGGACAAAGAGAGGGTTTTCCCAGGGACAAAGAGAGAGTTTTCGCAGGGACAAAGAGAGAGCTTTCCCATGGATAAAGAGAGAGTTTTCGCAGGAACAAAGAGAGGGTTTTCCCAGGGACAAAGCGAAAGTTTACGCAGGGACAAAGAGAGTTTTCCCAGAGAAAAAGAGCGTTTTCAGAGGGAAAAAGAGAGAGTATTCGCAGGGACAAAGAGTTTTCCCAGGAACAAAGGGTCAAAGAAAGTTTTCCAGGGACAAAGGGAAAAAGAGAATTTTCCCAGGGACAAAGAGAGTTTTCCCAGGGACAATGAGAGTTTCCCAGAGAAAAAGATAGTTTTCCCAGGGACAAAATGAGTTTTCCCAGGGTCAAAAAATTAGCTTTCCCAGGGACAACATGTCTTTAGAGACGAACACTGCAACGCGGTCTTAAGATTTAGTGAAATGATCGTTTTATGAAATATGGCAAGAGTAACTCTTTTCATTTATGATGAGCTGTTTGCGTCTGAGAACTTTCAGGTGTCTTATGGGTTAGGGAGACATTCCAACGCCCTCAAAGATTTACTTTTTTTTTTTTACACCATTGAACTATAGTGTTCCTTATTGATTTCAGTTTTAAAGATTAATGATTATGGTTCTTTTTACTGAATTTAACATCATTGTTTTGTCTCTCTCTTGTAAGGTCTCTCTCTCTCTCTCTCTCTCTCTCTCTCTCTCTCTCTCTCTCTCTGTAAAGTATAAAGAAAAAAATGGTTTTGTGTAGTGTACATACACACACGCGTCGCTGTCATAATGTTTACACTTTCTCTGACGCCGAAAATAATGGCCAAGTTGTCGGTCGTTACCTGGGGCTCACTTTCGATTAAGAAAATATCGATGAAAAATGGTGGTAGGCCGCTGCATGGGAACTATCATGTGTCTCAATTTGTTATGAAAACCGTCAGTAAGATGTGTTGATCATGAGAGAGAGAGAGAGAGAGAGAGAGAGAGAGAGAGAGAGAGAGAGAGAGAGAGAGAAATAATAGTGATGATGATGTCCAGGACTAGAACTGAAACGAGTGCTAGAACAACTGGAGAACTAATAATAATAATAATAATAATAATATAATAATAAATGGTAAAGAAATCCACAATGGTGTATTTATAAATATATGTTTTGTTTATATATTTTTAATATACTCGTATATTTACACTTACACCATTCTGGATTTCTTCGCTATTTTCATTACTAATGCTATTATGAGATTTTTATGAATAATAATAATCATAATTATTATTATTATTATTATTATTATTATTATTATTATTATTATATAATAATAATAATAATTATTATAATAATAATAATAATAATAATAATTAATCATAATTGTATCTTGACGTAAGATGTATAGATTATGGGAGAATTTGATGATTATTTTTGTGACGATGTTGAGACCCTCTCCTTTGTTAATTCATATTTGTATTTTGAATTAGTGCTGATCACTACTAATTTTTTCTTTCTTGTTTTCTTACTTTCCCTTCTCTCTCTCTCTCTCTCTCTCTCTCTCTCTCTCTCTCTCTCTCTCTCTCTCTCTCTCTAAGTGTTCCATCAAAATGCCACCCACTACAGTCGAGTGACAACAAGGCATTTAATTCGTTTTTAAGTGAACAGAGGGGCATGGGTTTCAGAAAAACTAACCTATGTCATAACTTTCTCGTCCTGGGATCGAACACAGGTATCCTCGGTTGTGAGACAGGGCACGAAAAATTGCACTGTGGGGCAAAAAAGAAAGAAGAGGAAATAATCTTTGTTAACCTGTGTATCCATAAAAGCATCGCGAGAAAAGATAGTTGCCGAAATGAACAGTTTCTGTTGTCTTGTGATCAATTTCCTGTGTTGGACCTCTCTCTCTCTCTCTCTCTCTCTCTCTCTCTCTCTCTCTCTCTCTCTCTCTCTCTCTGCTGTGGCTTACAGTCGGGTAACTCACGTTCGATCCCCGAGCAGTCGAGAACGGTTTGGGAACCTCTCTCTCTCTCGTGGCTCACAACAGAGTGACTCACGTTCGATCCTCGTAAAGCATATAGCGGTTTTAGAACTTGGTTGATTGTTGTGGGTTGCAACATGTGTGGAGAGAGGGAATGGAAATGAATAACAGATTTGAGTGTCGGTACTCAGTGACAATGTGTGTGCTACAATACCAGAATGAAGAACGAAATTATTATTATTATTATTATTATTATTATTATTATTATTGGGAGAAACAAATCCACAGCTATGTGATGGTACATATTTTAAAAATAAATCTCTACAGTCACCTTTCGGGAATCTGTTCGATTGAAAAGGGGAATCGAACAGATTCCCGAAAGCTCTCTGTAGAGATTTATTTTTAGATATATGTTCCCATACATTACTGTGGGATTTGTTTCTCCATTTAAGACTCATGCTACCATGAGTATTATTATTATTATTATTATTATTATTATTATTATTATTATTATTATTATTATTATTGCTGCCTTATTATTATTATTATTATTACAGCTGCATTTATTTTGTAGACGACTTTTTCTATTTTCCTTATTGAGGACTTCTCTTCATTGGATGTGCGTGCTAACAGCTCGCCTATATTTGTCATTTCATGGAGGAAAAGTCAAAAGTCTTTTCCCCCATGAAATGACAAATATAGGCGAGCTGTTAGCACGCGCCTTCAATGAAGAGAAGTCCGCAATAAGGAAAATAGAAAAAGTTTTCTGCAAAATAAATGCAGCTGAAGCAGCAATAATATTCAATAAAACCTGTTTAAAAGAGGGTCTGCTGCCAAATTATATTATTATTATTATTATATGCTGTTGTTGTTTTGATGGTGGAGGATTCCATCCTGGTAGTTGCCAATCAGGAGCTGTGAAGGAAAAAGAAATTATCTTAAGAAATCATACCCGTGGTTATGTGTAACAGTAATTCCATAATTAATTATTCTGTTGGGCTCGAGAATTGAGTTCTCGTGTTAAATACTTAAGAAATAAAGAATTTGCATTTCCGGGGTCATCATTTAGCTAAATTATTTTATATATGTTTAGTAAAATCTCCGGTGGTAATGTCGCATTATCTGTTTGGTATAGAAATTATGG
The DNA here is from genome assembly GCF_040412425.1 of Macrobrachium rosenbergii. Classification (NCBI taxonomy): domain Eukaryota; kingdom Metazoa; phylum Arthropoda; class Malacostraca; order Decapoda; family Palaemonidae; genus Macrobrachium; species Macrobrachium rosenbergii. Next base: position 30,206,386 of record NC_089793.1, on the reverse strand, counting down.
ATACAGATTACTTTTACGCTGCATACAATTAGGCAAGTTTGTAAAGATGTATATTTAAGAATAACTAAGTGGAATGATACGTAAGCAGACATAAGCAAGTTATAAATTATGGAGCCGTATAAGTCAAGATTCCTTTTAGTACAGGAATTTATATGCCTTTGTTTGTTATGAGGAAAAACTATATTTTGCAAGCTTTCTTGGAGTAAGGAAAAATTCCAAGAAGAATTAGAGCAAGCGTTGGTGGTTTCCACCTCTCTCTCTCTCTCTCTCTCTCTCTCTCTCTCAATGTTCAGCTTCTCTCTTTCTTCTTTTCCTTAGAAGGAAGGAATGGTACTAGACCGTTGTGAAAGTTCCGTCTGAGTTAGGTAGAGAGAAACCGCCAGACCGTTTTTGGCAAGGTCTGTAGACCCTAATGTATAGACCTCGGTTTTTGGGACCGAGGCAGACCAAAGAGTGCCGCGGCTCTGCACGGGATCGAAAACAGAAGTTTTGTGTGGCGACGCGACACAAGCCATTGATGCGGGACCCGGTGCCAGAAACTGGCACTGCTGCGATTGAGGGCACCGTCGAGGGATACGCTTCAGTGAGCGACCGGTAACGGCAGGCAGGCAGCGCTCAGCCTTTTTAGCCTTCCTTGTAAAAACGCCCGAACACGAATTCCAACTTCTGCCACACGTCCGACTTCGGCCCTCTGGCTTTTATATGCGGTCTCGGGTTTCACCAGTTTTCGGAGGAAATGTCAGGGACGGAAAGATGGTCGAACAGCTCTCTCTCTCTCTCTCTCTCTCTCTCTCTCTCTCTATTGTTTGTCTGCTATTGAGAGAACGGAAATGCAGGTGTTATGGTTTTTTCCGTCATAATAACATCCCCACCTCTCTCTCTCTCTCTCTCTCTTTTCTCTCTGTTTGGTCTCTCTCTCTCTCTCTCTAAACGGAAAATGCAGGTGTTATGGTTTTTCCGTACATAATAACATTCCCCACCTCTCTCTCTCTCTCTCTCTCCCTCTCTCTCTCTCTCTCTCTCTCTCTCTCTCTCTCTCTCTCAAAATATTATTTGTCTGATGTGAGAAGAGGTGAAGCATGGATGTTATGGCTTTTTCATTCACATAGTAACATTCCTCTCTCTCTCTCTCTCTCTCTCTCTCTCTCTCTCTCTCTCTCTCTCTCTCTCTCTCTCTCTCTCTCTCTCTCAATATCATTCGAATAATGGTGAGATGAGGTGTGGTGCATGTGGTATGGTTGTATCGTACATAGTAATATTCCTCTCTCTCTCTCTCTCTCTCTCTCTCTCTCTCTCTCTCTCTCTCTCTCTCTCTCTCTCTCTCTCTCAATATTACTGAGCAATAATGAGTAGAGGCGGAATGCATATAGTATGCTTTTTTTCCATACATCGTAACATTTCCCTCTCCCCCCCACCTCTCTCTCTCTCTCTCTCTCTCTCTCTCTCTCTCTCTCTCTCTCTCTCTCTCTCTCTCAATTTTTATTCTGTCATCACCGCCACATGCTACAGCTCGTGTTATATCGTATAGTAACTACCAAATATGGAGTCAATTCTTGATTTTAAGTTGCCATTTTTTTCCTTGGAAAGGATACCAGTAAAAGATGTATTTGATTGCAGATGTTAATGGTCTGAATTGATGTCAGTCAATCAGTCATTATATCGGGGAGTTTGCTTCAGCATTATTGTCAGATCTGCTTTCTGGTTTGCCATGTTTTTGCATATCTGCTTTTGTTATTTTGTAGATTGGCTTGATATATTGCTTCTGGCTTTTATTCAAGACAAGTGGATCCACTGACCAGTCAAAGGGATTTGTCATCACGCAAGTTCTTGATAGAGAATAAATTATGCTTTGAATATGCAATAGTTGGCTTAGCCTAGCTTTGAAAGTTGTCAGTATATGAAATATTCCATTGTTTTGTGAATTTTTTTTTTATACTTGTTAAATTGTTGCACACTAAAGAAGTAGCACGTGGATGCTCATTGCTTTCCACAAAATATATCAATGTCTTAACTAAAATCATTCTATCATTTTTCGCTGCGACTTGAGTTTTTAGACTCTAGTAGTTGTATATTTATTTTTCAATAATGACGATTTTCTATTTGTGATTTGCACATTTTGCCAACTCCCAGTCCCAGTTCCACACACACACACACACACACACACACACACACACACACACACACACACATATATATATATATAGTATATATATATATATATATGTATATATATATACTGTATATATGTGTGTATATATATATATATATGTATATATATATATATGTGTGAATGCGTATATGTACGTTTATGTCTGTATATATATGCAGTGTATATATATATATATATATATATATATATATATATATATATATATATATATATATATATATATCTAGAATGAAGTAAATTCGCACACATGTAAATATAAACATGGCAATAAGTCGATAAACAAAATCAAAGGTACATGCTGTTTTAACGTTGCAAGTCTTGAGAAGTGATAGAACGTAAAGTACTCTGAAAGTCAATAACACTCATATATCTCACTGTCGACTGTTTGAGGAACGCATAATATGTTTAACAAAGTTCAGTGATGAGTAGTTTTTTTTTTTTTTCACCCATGTTGTGGACCCCTAAAGATTTTAGTATATTGTCTTTAGGTTAGCAGCACGATTCTTTAGAATGTTACATATTTTTTTCCACATAATGGTAAGACACCGTAGCCTAATCGTTCTTGGTTTGAAGATGTTTTCAGTAAGAATAGTAGAAATTCAACTTACTATTAATAATGATATAATAATAATAATAATAATAATTATTATTATTATTATTATTATTATTATTATTATTATTATTATTATTATATTGCATTGGTTTGTCTTTGTATATTCCTTGTATATGGTCTGAGGTGAAATAAAGGATATTATTATTATTATTATTATTATTATTATTATTATTATTATTATTATTATACTACCAGCCTAATTCTTTCACGTAATCTCCCTTTATCCCTATAATGTTATTTTTCTTACTATTGTTAAAGGACTAAAATGTTTGCTGGTCTCTTTTCCTTCTCATTTTTTTTATTTTTTATTTTTTTATTTTATTATTTTTTTTAGAAAGACTCCATCAGTGAAGACGAAGTGCAGCTTCTCAGTTTCTTCTTACCCCAAGACCTCCTTTTGTCTCCCATCACCACCAGCCTCCTCATCCCCAACCCCCTTCCCCCTCCCCTTACCCCTGATACGCCCCAGGGGTAAGGGGCATATCCCCTCCTTTCCCCTCTTATTTTTTCCCCATAGATCTTCCCCTTGTGGCCCTGGCCTACGGCAACCGCACGAGGGTCTTCCCAGGGGTGTTCGACTTCAGGGGTCGGGATCATTTTACGGCTCTTCAGAAAGTTAATAACTCTAATTGTCACTGTGTTTTCTTTGCCTGGTAAGGAACGTCCCTTTGTCGTTGCCACGGCGTGAGTCACTACGCCAGGCCCCAGGCGGCCCCCCTCCTCACGCCCGCAGGATGCCGCCAGTTGTGAACGCCATTCTTCATTCCTAAATTCTGAATGAAAGATTTTTGCGTGTGTGTGTATGATGTATATATGTCTTTCATGGTTGACGGTCATCATCATACTTTGGCCTCTGAAGGTGTCTTCCTTGATAATTAACCTTGTCTTTGGCCCCTGGAGGTCACCTGTAGATCGCCGTCTCTCATTCCGTAAATCTGATTTAAAGGACTTCGGTGAAAAAACGTGCCTGGCAAGATTAACATTTCAATATACCTGATATATTTCAAGATTCTGTCACCAATTATAAAGTTTGTCTTTGAAATTTATATGCCAGTCAAGATTAACATTCAATATATCTGACGTGTTTCAGGATACTGTCACTGATTATAAAATTTGTCTTTAAAATTTATATACCATTCGAGATTAACATTCAGTATATCTGACGTATTTCAGGATACTGTCATTGATTATAAAATTTGTCTTGAAAACATATATGTAAACCACATATCTCGTAGAAGACTGCATGTCAGTATTAACATTCAGTATATCTAATGTGTTTAAAGATGATGTCACTGAATATAAAGTTTGTCTTTAAAATGTATATATAGAAGCATATCTCTTTGAAGACTGCATGCTGAGATGCTGCCGAGGCTTAGAGATCTGAGGGAGATGGTGCCTGCAGAGGATGGCACCGTTTATGGCCCTTCTGGTTCGACGTTTTGTGGTCAGCCTTGCGGTCCTAAGCCATCATCCTTCGGTCACTGGCGTGGCGGGGTGCTGGCTCTTCTCCTTTTCGGTTTATGGTCATTTATCTCTCTCTCTCTCTCTCTCTCTCTCTCTTATCCAAGGCGTCTTCAAACAGGTTAAGTAGGGAATAATATACGATTTCAGGCTCTTCTCCATGTCGTATTATGGTCTCTCTCTCTCTCTCTCTCTCTCTCTCTCTCTCTCTCTCTCTCTCTCTCTCTCTCATCCAGGGCGTCTTCAAACAGGTTAAATAGGGGATAATATACGACTACAGGCTCTTCTTCTTTTCTTTATTTCGATTTCTCTGGTCTCTCTCTCTCTCTCTCTCCTCTCTCTCTCTCTCTCTCTCTCTCTCTCTCTCATCCAGGGCGTCTTCAGACAGGCTAAGAGGAATAAATATACGACTCCAGGTTCTTCTTTTCGGTTCATGGTCTCTCTCTCTCTCTCTCTCTCTCTCTCTCTCTCTCTCTCTCTCTCTCTCTCTCTCTCTTCTTTTCTTTTCTTTTGTTTCCCCCTCATCCAGGATGTCTTCAAACAGGTTAAGCAGGGAATAATATACCACTCCAGGCTTTTCTCCTTTTCGATTTATGGTCTCTCTCTCTCTCTCTCTCTCTCTCTCTCTCTCTCTCCAAGATTCTTTTTCTCTCTCTCTCTTCTTTTCTTTTCCCCTCATCCAGGATGTCTTCAAATAGGTTAAGGGAATAAACCACTCCAGGCTTTTCTTTCGTTTCGATTTATGGTCTCTCTCTCTCTCTCTCTCTTCTCTCTCTCCTCTCTCTCTCTCTCTCTTTCTCTTCCCCCTTGTTCTCATCCAAGACTATCTTCAAACAGGTTAAGTAAGGGAATAATATACGACTCCAGAAACTACAAAACACCGCCGAAAAAGGTTATCTGTCTAACAAACGATCAAATGTCATCGGGGATTGGTAACAGTCCGGACTATTTTGTCTTTGGTTCTCGGAAAATGTTGACCTTTCCCCGATTGTATTGTTACTTATTCCTACTATGTTCACGATACTGTTTCGCATTATTTGCTTCTCTTTGGGCTGCACATTTCCGCCATTGATGTTGTCTTCTCTAGTATCGTATCCCGTCGTTGCCACCTTTATGTATTTTGCAGAATCTATTATTATTATTATTATTATTATTATTATTATTATTATTATTGAGAGTTGCTCTTCACTCTTCTTTTTTTACTTAAATCACAACTTCTCTAGTATCATATCCCTTCGCTGCCTCTCTAATGCATTCTGGAGAATCTATTATTATTATTATTTTATTATTATTATTATTATTGAGAGTTGCTTTTCACTTTTTTTATTTACCAAACTGCAAGTGTATTCAGCATCTAGCGGAAATTATTATTATTATTATTATTATTGTTGTTGTTCCTTGACCAAACTGCAAGTGCATTGTATCTGCAATGGTCTCTAGCTGAAATTGTTATTATTATTATTATTATTATTATTATTATTATTATTATTATTATTATTATTATTATTATTATTATTAAAAAGGATTATGTATTATTAATTATCTTATATAGTGTCTTTTCTATCCTCCTTAGATTCAAATTTTCATGCTCAGCGATGTTAGTCAGTAATTATTAATATTCATGTTGGAAAAGGACAGTGTGCGGAATATTGAAGTCTTCGTCGAACGATGTCTGATTGGATATTTTAATAAAAGACTTCCAATATTCCGCACACTGTCCTTTTCCAACATGAATATCGGCCAGTTACTGACTAACATCGCTGAGCCTGAAAATTAATCATTATTAGGATAGAAAAGGCACTTATACGATAATTCGCATAATACAGCCATCCTTTTTAATACAACCTGTTTAAAAGAGGGTCTACTCCCTTCATATATTATTATTATTATTTTTTTTTTTTTTTTTTTTTTTATAAAAATCTTATAGTGGCGGGAGTCACTAAAATGGTGAAGAAAATCCAGAGTGACGCCAGTGTAAATATGTATTATTATTATTATTATTATTATTATTATTATTATTATTATTATTATTATTATTATTTATCTTTTTTGTCTGTCACTGTCATCCTATTGAAATGGGTGGTTTTTATAGTGTGGGGTTCCGGGTTACATCCTGCCTCCTTAGGAGTTCATCACTTTTCTCACCATGTGCCCTGTTTCTAACAGCACACTCTGCATGAGTCCTTGAGCTACTTGGGCTTCTATTTTTTCCAGGTTTCTTTTCATGGATCTTGGGATCTTGCCAAGTGTTCCTTTGAATATGGATACAATTTCCACTGGCATATCCCATATCTTTCATTTCTGTTTTCAGGTCTTGTTTAAGTTAAGTATACCTTAGTTTAAACAGACCCTGAGCTGATTAACAGCCCTCCTAGGGCTGGCCCGAAGGATTAGATTTATTTTACGTTTCTAAGAACCAACTGGTTACCTAGCAACGGAACTTCCAGCTTATTGTGGAATCCACACCACATTATATTGAGAAATGAATTTCTATCACCAGAAATAAATTTCTCTAATTCTTCATTGGCTGGTCGGAGAATCGAACGCGGGCCCAGCAGAGTGTTACCGAGAACGATACCAACCCGTCCAATGAGGAGTTCAGGTCTTGGTACTTATTATTATTATTATTATTATTATTATTAGATATTGAATAAAAATCTATGAATTCTTAACAAACAATTATGCCTGATCTTTGTGGAAACATGGAGAGGGAATTTATAAGAGCAAACTAAAAAAAAAAAAAAAAGACTGCATTACATTTCACAAGTAGGAATGATATGTTTACATATATTTAAATCTTCGTTGGTTCATTTTCACTTGATTGTTTTTCTGCTCTTTTTTTACTACTGGAAATGTTGATGTGCATGCCTATTTTGTGATAGTTAAATAATAATAATAATAACAATAATAATAATAATAATAATAATAATAATAATAATAATAATAATAATAATAATAATAATAATAATAATAATAATAAGTCTGAAGCAACGGAATCACATGATCAGGAACTCAGTGAAACGCATTGTAAATACTCCAAAGTATTTACATTATGGCGACTTAATTCTTATTTCAGCCCACTTAATTTTGGCTGTATTTCTCCAACGTTGGTTCTCCTCTTAGGGCTTGGAATTAATTATCCGTTTATATAAAGAACAAATACTGAGCAACGTTTTCATGTGGAGGAGACCTGACTTTGATCCACATGTTGCTGTGATCTTGATGCTGCAATTAATCGAGAGCTGTTTATGCATAATTAGAAGGCTTTGGGTTAATTTGTGGACCTTTCCTAGATAGTGATCCCCAGCAAAGCTCGGGGGTCGTTATCTACGATCAATATTTCTTTGGAGTCATTATCTTTATGATATTTACAGTCTTTTGTTTATATTTTTACGGTCATCCCCAACGGACTTGTACTAAACACGCCACAAAGGTGGATTCATACGGATTAAAACCCTTGGGGGTCACTACCTATGAAAGATCCTAAGTTGTTATTGTCATATTAGATATTTTCTTAACTGAATATTTATACTTTCATTCAATTTGGTCATAATTTTACCGCAAACTAAATGTTCTGGGAACATCCATATCAAGTATCGTGAGTAGAGAAGTGCAGAGGATATTTTCGCTAGTTATCCATTTAAATTTTTCTTTAACCATTTTCTTTAGGGGTATGGAATGTAAAGAAAATGGGAATAAATGGCTAAACTATTATGTGTCCATTGCTGATAAGTCTGAGTATGTTTGCGAATACAGTTTCAAAACTGGTATCTACTTATTCCTTAGAGAGAGAGAGAGAGAGAGAGAGAGAGAGAGAGAGAGAGAGAGAGAGAGAGAGAGAGAGAGAGAGAGAGAGAGAGAGAGGCAGATAGTTGAACTGAGCTCTCGGAAGTTGAAACAGGTGCACTTTTTTTCTTTATTGAGCAGTGTCGGATGAGGTCATTTCATTGTTTCTTTTTGTCCCCATTTCGGTTTTTCATTCAACCTTTCCTGCCCCTTTGAATGAGACCAAGTTTAATGCTTTTTCTTTTAAATATACCATGAAGTCAAGAAACATTGCATTCTACTGCAGTTTTATATTTCCTGCACTTTTGTCTTGGAATGCCACACGGTTCACATACGGTATTTAAAAGTTTAACACTTGTTATATTTAAAGAACACAACAATCATCCAAGTTATGAACAAGAAAACATTAACACAGACTTGCAAAAATTAACAAAACGTTACGTTACTGATAGAGAAAACATAAATAAAAAAGGGATTGAATATTCTTATGAAGAAATTACTGCAATGGCGAACAGTCGGAGGTGATGGGGCTGGATCAGAACACTTCTATTAAAAAAAGTTTGCACGTTCACACCCTAAAGAAAACAGTCCTTGCTTAACAGTTGTCATTATTCTGACACAGGGTTACGTAACAAACATCAACAAACATCGTAACCCAACATACTAAAAAAGGGTGAGAAGGGCTACTTAAACCATGGCATGTGTCCTACAATAGAAAACAACATATATATTCTCCACAAGAAGAAGTTTGACAACAAATCATACGTCATCATATAGAGATGGATAAAATTTGCGAAAAAGGTGTTTTATTGTCTTTTAAATATCAATGTACTAATTTATGGGTAACTCATTGCTATAGTTAATCAATACAAAACTTCTGTGGAAAAACAATCATATCAACGTATTTTCATAAAAAACTGGAAATACATCAAAACAAGTATTCAAGACAAACTAGAATTTTATTCAAGGGGAATAAATGGAATTTTGACATTTTGTCCTATTTGTTTTTCTTGGTTATTTCATTTTAAATTTTTCTTAAACAACGTTTTATTTCACTTTTGTCTTGGAATACGGTGATAGGTATTGCTAATCTTGTTATAGTTATTGCCAGTTCAGTTTGAACAGACACCAGATAGATTGTCAGATACTAACAGATAAAGATAATATTTAAATCGGACGGACGATGACTTATTAAAAAAAAGAGAACAATTGTCCTCTTAAGTTGTCATTATTCTGACACATTTCAAGGAAATAACCATCCCAAACTATGACTCTTACTAACATGAATACTAGACACCAGCTTATTTGCCAAAGACATAAGATGGTATTTGTGTCATTGTCTTAAATTTAGTTGGTGGGTATGGCGAATTAATCATTAAGTCCGGGAAATTTTATGATGATTGGAATACTTTAATTTATGATGAATTTAGGTGCAGCGGAATTTACATAGAATATCATTAAAGTTATAAACAACGTCTTATTTCACGTTTTTATGTAACGAAAGGTAGTTACAGAGGTGTTAAACAGATAAATTATTTAAATACGCGATGACGAGAAACCCAAGAGATTGCTTTATAATAAAAGGGAAAAATTTAGATGTGTAGCTTGCGCAAGAAAGTATTGAAATGTATTTAGGCCAAAGGACTATCTCATTACCTGGCCGTTTTGAGAGCTAACAGCACTTAGTGAGAGTTATCTAGGTTGCTCTGATAATGTAGTGAAGGTGTAATTGTACCCTGTGGTATAAGAGAATTCAGTATGATAAAAAAAAACAAAGAATTCATTTCAGTATTTCATACCAAAGAACAGTAATATAAAGTATAATGAACGGAAAGGTGGCAGCGCATTTTGGGGTTAATCTCGTTTATTGCCAAATTTACAGAAACAGTATGTATCCCCTTAAAGGGCATACTAACAATTTTTAAGAATTTGCCACCCTTATATATATCTGTCATCTAAACATATTTTTTAAATGCTGGGTTTAATTTTATCTGCCTTCTTACATGCAATCATCAGCAGAAAAAAATGCATTCTAGCGCAATTTGTTACAAAGCATTCAACAAGGTATATTACGATCCAGACACGTCCTCGAGTAATTACATTTTAGAGATTGAGTCTGACTCCATTCCTGGTATAGGTTTAGTGAGTTTCCAGATACTAGATAATTAATCGAATGAAATTTGGCCTTATTTGTTTTGAATATCATATTCATTTTTCCTTTATCCTATATGAAATTGGCTTTTTTCATGTATTGTAAAGTTTAAACTTTAAATGACTCTGGTTTAGGTATCCATTTTGAGCATGCATTTTTATTTGTGGCAAACGGAAATACTCTTATATTAATAATTTACCTTCCTTGCAAGCCGCCTTGTAGTAATCCTACACTACTAATTTCCCTTTCTCGCACGTTCTTCCTCTGTCATCACCTGCGTTTCCATACGTAATTGAGTGTTGGCTCTGGGAATAAGAATTTCAGAGGTTTTAAAGAAAGACAAAAGACCTCACGCTCAGTTTGATAGTGTTTTGCATGTCATGAGTGGCAAGAAATATACCAGCCGGCATTATATTTTTTTTTTTTTTTTGGCAAGAGAGAGAGAGAGAGAGAGAGCTCTTCGTTTCTTTGTTTCAACTTCATAGGTGGGCAGGAATTATGACGTGGATAGATTAGACAAGAAGAATGAAGTCTTTTATTCAAATGAGATGGCAAATTTTTTTTTTTTAAGACTTGGGGGGAATAAATCAAGGTAGTCCTTTATGTAACAAGAGGGTAGTTCTGTTGAGACCCCCCTGAAAGTTACAGCTGATAAATATTGTTATACAGAATAATTCAAACCACAAACATAAGAATAAAGGTAGTAGTGGGCTCTTTGTTTTGATTAAGGCCGAAGGTACACAAGTTATAGTTACTTTTTAATGTCAACATTCTCAAAGAGATACTAGAAATGGGTGCTCTCTCTCTCTCTCTCTCTCTCTCTCTCTCTCTCTCTCTCTCTCTCTCTCTCTCTCTCTCTCTCTCTCTGCCCCAGGTTTAAAGCTGATCTCCTCAGTGCCTATGGTAATGACTAGTGACTAGTCAGTAGCCGTTAGACTAGATAACCTTTCGTTTCTCTGCAGCCAATCAGTATCAAAGGTAGTAGTAATCAATCAGTCAGTACCCCGTATTACTAAACAGCCGAAATAATTAGGACCCCAGTTTCCAATCAGATTAATCTCATTTGGTCCTAATCACTCTGTCGGCGCCTCTGGTACCTGCAACATTCCCGGCTGTTCTCGAGAACCTGTCACTCAGGAGGAGGAACAGAGTAGCTTGTCTGCAGGAAATGATAATTACTGATCTAAGAATACACAGGTGACTTTAACGACCCCCTTCCATCCCCCCCCCCACCCTTGATGTCTGCGATTGATGCTCTCCCTGGCACGCATTTGAAGCAAATTAGAGACTATTCTTAACCTTCGCTTTGTCTTGAAAAAAGGTTTCGTGTGTACTTACAGAAGGTCTTGTGTGTTGTAGCGCAGGAGTGAGACCCATGTGGCTGTTTTCCTCTACTCCACGACCGCAAGCGAGTAGTCTTATTGATTTTCTCATCTTTTTAAACTGTGTCTTATTTCTTAACCTTTTTTCGGGTACGCTATGCATTTGGCGTATAGGAGAACGGATTGTATTGTGCTTGGAAATGTATTATTATGGCGGCTTTTATTTTGATTGGTATTTTTATGCTGCAGCCAGAAGAGTATGATGCTGCTAGTTTGTTCAGCAGCAGTATAGTTTATATGTTGCTTTCTTAACACTTGTTTTTTTTTTTCAATGTTGCTTTGTTTAGCTGTTGAACTTATTAACAGAATCTAACATACTTGCTATTTATTTATTTTGTGATAATGTTATTTTATTTCCATTATTGTTTATATGTTGCTTTGTTTAACTGCTGAATTTATATCAACAGAATATATACATGCCGGATGCTATTTTATAATTATCAGTTTGTGATATTATTCACTGTTTTTGCCTTTTGCATTATGGTTTATCTGTATTGTTTTACTTTCATTAACGTTATCCAGAAAACATAATGCAGGTGGTTTTCTGTTGCGCATTTTAGGAGCATTTTATGGGCAAACAGTCCTCAGCAGACATTCCTGTTGTCTTCGTTCGTGTCCTTGATTCCAGCAGTCAAAGAAATGGTGCATACTACTTGGGTTGCATAGCAGACTGATCTTCAGTCTGTGAAGGCGTCAGACTGTCACACTTCTTAATCCCAGGAGTATTTCATTCCTTAAACTGATCCTCTCTTGACCTGTGGATACACCTCACGTGGTGCACTGTAGGCTTTGCTTACGGTTCTTTGCCGCGTCCCTTCGGCCCCTAGCTGCAACCCCTTTCATTCCTTTTATTATACCTCCGTTTGTATTATCTTTCTTCCATCTCCTAACCATTGTTTCATAGTGCAACTGCGAGGTTTTCCTCCAGTTCCACCTTTAAAACTTTTTTACTTTCAATTTCCCTTTCAGCGCTGAATGACCTCATAGATTCCAGCGCTTGGCCTTTGGCCTAAATTTTATATTTCCTTTCCAATTCGTATCGCTCTTAAGTGTAAAAACTCAAGTTGCAAGCTAAGACATGCGGTACCTCGATAGTCTCTCCGGTAATGTCCCACTGTTGGGGTCCCAAGTTATAATTATACTGTGATGCTAGATGTATTTTCTAGCAAACGACTTTGTTGTCCTTAAGTGTTAGGACTCGAGAATTGTGTTGGGGTGCACATAAGTATTCTTGCAGTCTCCAGTAGCCAGTGCCTTGCTTACCCAGGTCTTACGTGGGTGGTGAGGGTCTTGGCCAGTGTCTTGGGAAATTGGGTGTAGGTCCTGATCATGTATGATGTATAAGTAGGCCTATTTTTGGTCTCTGTTGGCTACTATTAATAAACCTTTAGTAATATTGCTGTGCTGTAAATGGTCATATAGTTTCGCCGTTTTCTTAACAGTAAGGTCGTTTATGTAAAAATTTATTTGCTTTTAATATTTCTACTTTTATTCAGTTGCTGTTTTCTTCTCTCGCGTTTCTTTGCAAGTCAGTGGCATTTAAGACTTATTCTAACTGATTATTTGTTCATTTTGACTAATAATAATAATAATAGCACAGCGACCTATCTTTTGTGAGGATTTTTATTCTTTCAGATATTCTTTGTATTTGTGTGTGTGTGTGTGTCTCTCTCTCTCTCTCTCTCTCTCTCTCTCTCTCTCTCTCTCTCTCTCTCTCTCACACGAGCGAACATAAAATGTAGGTATGAAATTTATTGACTCATGAAAAAGGCTGCTGGTATTTTTTTGCTCGTAATGAGATGTTGATTCTCGTGTTAAGGAAAACGGAAAGAAGTTGAAGATTAAACTCAAAGACTTATGAAGATCAGCATCGCCTCATGCAGTTGATGTGTTCGTTGATTTAAGCGGATAGAATCTTTTTCCATTAATGCCACTTTATAGGTTTTAATTCGAAATTAATGGTCTGGTACGCTTTATCGATTTAATTTGAAGTAGAGAG